>NC_090725.1:201477538-201507538 GCF_036898095.1 Palaemon carinicauda | reverse complement strand
AATCAATAAAACAGTAAGGCAATTTATGAGGTGTCCTGTTGGTAACGTCCTTGTGTGGTGATCGCCAGACTGGGATTCGAGTCCCGCTCAAATTCGTTAGTTCCTTTGGTGGCTACAACCTTATCATCCCTGTGAGTTAAGGATTGGGGTTTTAAGGAGCTTATACGTCTACCTGTCGATTCAACAGCATCCATTGCCTGGGACTCCCTGGTCCCAGTTTGGATGGAGAGGGGCCTTAGGCGTTGATCATATGCATATATGGTCAGTCTCTAGAACATTGTCCTGCTTGCTTGGGCAATGTCACTGTCCTTTGCCTCTGCCATTCACGAGCAACCTTTAAACCTTCAAAATAAATAAAACATCACAGAACCCAGCAACATCATGCATAACCAATGTCAAACCTGACCCTGGTTCAATGGAGCTTAACTCAGAAAATTTTCTATAAAGAATAAAAGCAACTTCTTCATTATCATTTTATGAGACTGGTTTTCCTTTTTTTTTTTTTTTTTTTTTCTTTTTTTTTTTTTTTTTTTTTGAAGGAGATAAGGTGTTGGTGGAAAGGCTATATTTGAATAAAAGGTTTTCATATTCTACCGTTCATTGTTGAACAGTGGAAGTCATTCATGGCCACAGTTATGAAAATATGAAAATTTTTTCTATGATCCTAGATACTATATTCTCTTAATGATATTGTATTTACACATATTTGTGCAGTCGAAATCAGTATGAGGAAATTATCAAGGTTATTTCATTGACATGGTATTTCCTGATTAGATTCCTTTCATGAAGATCGAATCTATCCTATTTTGGTATTCAATTGCAACATTTAGTCAGATAGCGAGATACAATAATAGAAATGGAGTTTTGTTTCTATCCATATATTCAAGTGTGGCTGTCGTATTTGCATACGATGTGCCACCTTCATTACAACATTACCTCTCGTTTTAAATTGAATATGAACACATGATCATCTAAAATTATTCGCTTGAGATTTTGCAACACAGATTATTCTCTCTCTCTTTCTCTCTCTCTCTTTCTCTCTCTCTCTCTCTCCCTCTCTCTCTCTCTCTCTCTCTCTCTCTCTCTCTCTCTCTCTCTCTCTCTCTCTCAGATTAACTTCTATTGAATTCGGCTTTTAGGAGATGTGCAGAAAACTTGAATTAATGAAAGGTTGGCCAGGGCACCCGCCATCCGTTGGGATATTACCGTTATTGGGTCCTTTGACTGGCCAGGCAGTACTACATTCGATCCCTCTCTGCTTATGGCGCATTTTTCCTTTGCCTAGACACACACCGAATAGTCTGGACCATTCTTCACACATTCTTCACTGTCCTCACACATCTGACAGCACCGAGATTACCAGACTATTTCCTCGCTCAAGAGTTTAACTTCTTCATTGTAATTTTTCAGTAGCTACTTCCTCTTGTTTTTTTTCTTTTTTTTTTTTTTTCTTTTTTTTTTCTTTTTTTTACACTTTATATATGGAAGATTTATTTTAATGTTGTTATTGTTCTTAAAATGTGTTATTTTAATTGTTCATTATTTCTTTTGTAGCTTATTTAATTCCTCATTTCCTTTCCTCACTGGCTATTTTTTCCAGGTGGGGCTCTTGAGCTAATAACATCTTGCTTTTCCAACTAGGGTCGTAACTTAGATAATAATAATAATAATAAAAATAATAATAATAATAATAATGATAATGATAATGATAATGATAATAATAATAATAATAATAATAATAATAATAATAATAATAATAATAATAATAATAATAATAATAATAAAAAGGAAACCATCATCAGTGCTAAATGTTGTGACACACCAAGAATTTCAGTGTCTCGTTTCTGGGGACAGAATACAATCTGTTTCCTGGCTGCTTTCAGGGGAGATATTAGCCAAAATAGGGGAGAGCATGGGGTATAATGAGTCAAATCCGACTCTTATAGATCTGGTGATAAAAAAAAAATGGGAAGGGATAATCAAATCTAAGTGAGAAATTGTAACAACATTCATGTGTAAAATAGGTTTTATTAAGCCTGTGCTTGTTAAAACTCTCACAATACCATAAAATGTTAGAAAGTTTTCTGACCATAAAAATTTTTTTATCTTTTAAAGATACTACATCAGCATGAAATATGTTTAAGTAGATACTACAATATATTTTAAAGGATTTTAATATAAGCTGGTCTGTTTGCTTTCCATAAGAGTAGTAAATCATATTTTGCACATAAAATTTGAATTATTTTCCTTATCTAGTATTTTTCGGTTAGTAGTACTTCCTTTTATGGGGATAAACTCCATTTGAAGATATAACTCCTCCACCACCTTTACAATTTCCCACAAGTTGTACAAGTTGTAGTATATTCTGCCAATTACTCTTATGCTGGCCATCAAATAACTAGTACTTACAAATACAACATTTCTTACACGTGTGCCACAATCGGTAATTAAATTTAATTTTAAAGCAATTTTAATCTGTTTATAGTTTTTTTTAGATATCTATTGATTATACATTAATGAATTGCTATAAAAGTTATTTCATGGTTATCATTCAAAGAATTATCCGTTCGAGCATATTTATGTAGATAATCCTTCATAATCTCGAATGCCGATTAAATCATATATAAATATCTTTATAACAGTTTTGGCCTTTGACCTTTCATGTGTTCCACGTAATTCAAAATTCTTCACTTATTGTTTAATATAGAAAGAAATTATTTCTCAAAAACCTAATTTCTATTACTTCCTTTTGGTCTCAATAAAATTTCTCGTATATAGATTTCGATATTTCATGCTCAATCAGCATGAACATAATTTTATACAAGGCTCAATGGTTTTCCTAAATACATTTTCCACGTTGCGAAATAATTGATTCTCTCCGGTGGTATTGTTCGCTGAAATGTCTTTCTTTGAAGGAAAACTTTCAATAATTTATACATCCTTTTCGGATAAAGGAATCTGATTTCTTAAAAAAGATACTCGGGTAGCATGAGCTGATAAGCTTCACTCATTTCCTTAGTCTCAGAAAAATAACCCATACTTGTAGTAATTATAATCTCTCTCTCTCTCTCTCTCTCTCTCTCTCTCTCTCTCTCTCTCTCTCTCTCTCTCTCTCTCTCTCTCTCTCTCTCTGCGTACTTAAGCTAATAGATTATCTATTAGCATATATTTCTTTGGCATGAATTTATCATGGGTTGTTTTATGAAACGACTATGAAGTACTAACGGTACTGTTATGAATACTTTCTTGCATTAATCAGGTATGCTTGAATTCCAATTTATACACATGTATATGATGTATAATGATAATTTCTACTATGAATATTATTACAAGGAATAAAATAAGCATTAAAGTGAAAGAAAACTTCACTCGAAGTAGGAACATAACTGAGAAATAAAAATGAAAAATGTCTTACCTTGAGTTGTCTCCATTGAAAATTGAGCTATGTAAATGAAAAAAAAAAAAAGAATAAGGAAATCAATGACCTTTGAAGTTAAGGAAAAAATACTCATACATTATCACAGCCAGAATTAATCTGTGGCTATTAAGATTTCTATTAAAACCAAAGGAACAGTAATATCAAATAAAGCGATTACACAAAAACCAGTATTCAGGTCCATATTCGGATCTACCTAAATCTAATGAACTGCATCATGGATCAATATGAACCAATTAACTATATAACCAGAGTAAACTATTAGCATTGCCCTCTGGATAAGGACATCAATAATTTCAACAAGAGCAAAAAATTGATTATAAAGCAAGAAATATTTCAGATCAATTTATTAACCTCTATATGACAATTATGACATATCATTTATAATTTAGTTCAAACCCACACCAATGGATAGCCAATAGGAGCGATCATTATCTTGAAACAAACTAATTAGTTATATTACTTTTTCCTGCTACTGTACATTCCATCATCACACATCAAAATTCCATTGATTTTGGCGATAAATCAAAGAATATGAATATCAAACTACATACTTGTCGGTTTTGAGGATACCTCCTTATTCATTAATAACGTCTTTAAAAAAAGAATACGTTGGAAACTTCGTTGGAAATGTGTAGCTCTGCAAATTTCCTTGGAAATGTGATTACAATAAAACTATCCCAGGAAAAAGGTAGAGATTAAACATTCATTGAAAATGGTATGGTTTGGAACCTTACCTGAGAAAATGTGGAGTTGAATGAATCCCTTAATGAAATTTCTCTTCTTCGTGATCGTTCGCTGCTTCCCAGAAGCCAACTCCACCTTCTTCAGTCTGGCATATCCTACTCGCTTGCTTCTGTCTCACGTATGTCATTTCCTTTGTTAACTTTCAATCTGAACTTCAGTCTCCCCATTCTCCCCCTTCCATTCACCTCTATGTTCACAGCGCCCAGAGAAAACTCCCGGCAATCAATCGAAAGAATGATCTACAGCATGTTCATGACCTTTTTACATACATGACCCTCTTCTCTTCACATACCATGAACAAACTACTGTGCATTCTTTGCTACACCTTCTTCGATACGTCACTGATTTGACTGCTCCTCCGATAAGATAAATTCTAATCTTATGTGTTCGTGTGACTTCATTCAAGCAATCCCAGCATCATCACTTATGTTATTTCCATTTTCATTCACTGACCTTTATCGCCAAAGGTTCCGGCCCGCAAATCAATGTTAATATAAATATACTTTTATAGAATTTCCTTTAACATTCACACTGATTCACTTGTCAAACACGAATCATACTGGCTTTTCCCATTCATTCAAGACCACTATATTCTGTGATTAATTTCTGAATCTATATCTCCATCGCATGTTACATTTAACAGTACAGTCGGTATTTAAGGATCTAACCATCCGAGCCAAATTTCGAAGCACTATGTCTTTCTTCTCCTCACATTGATGTCTTGTCTTTGTCCTACTTACCTTCAGATCTCATTTTTTTTTTTTTTCTAGTTTCGACTCGACTCTATCTTTAGTCAAATTCCCGTAACAATGTCATCGACAGACAGTGCATTCCAGGGAACCTTTTCTTCGACATCTGCAGACTATTGTTGGTGTGCTGTACACAGACTCTTAAAACTGAATTTTGTTGTAATTCCAACAGAGCATCTTAGTTGTATTGATGCCTCTATGGACGTATCATGTACTAATCTATTCTCAGAAACACCCTTTCTTCTCATACCATGCATCTCCCTACTTCTGGCCTTTGCATATAGTAGGCGCCAAAACGGATGCAGTAAATTACAAAATTCATCGTACGTAGTTTGTCAGAAACTCAGTGTGTTGCCAGTTATTTATTTCATTACAATTATTGTCATCCTCTCTCTCTGACAATAAGTATCAGTCATTAACTGTAGAACCAGAGAAGGCATTTCCCTGTATATTTATACGATAAATTTTGCACATTTAGACGCGTTTTTAAATTTAAATAAGCCATATATTTTGATACATTAATGTCTGGATTCTCTTACCGACCTCAGGATTAGACCCCCAGGCGAAACCACTCAAAGAAAATAGCTTCTGACCGGCCAGGAATCGAACCCTGGTCCACGAAACTTGTAACAACAGTGACATACCACTTGGCCACGAAGAAAGATGAAAGTCAATAACAATTCTTCTGTACTTATACCTGTCGAATTCAGGTTTTTTGTACTTAGAAATGAAATCAGCTCATCTTCACCATCGTAGCTTATTGGTATGTTTGTACTTGGCCATCGATTATTGATAAAATTTGCACAAGTAGACGTGTTTTTTATATTCAAATAAGCCATATATTTTGATACATTAATGTCTGGATTCTCTTACCGACCTAGGGATCAGAACCCCAGGTGAAACCACTCAAAGGCAATAGCTTCTGACGGCCGGGAATCGAACCTTGGTTCAGGAAACTTGTATGAAGAGTGACATTACACTTGGCCTCAAAGAATGATAAAAGTCACTGACAATTCTTCTGTACTTATACCTGTTGAATTCAGGTGTTTTTGGTACTTAGAACTGAAATCAACTCATCTTCACCATCGTAGCTAATTGGCATGTTAGTACTTGGCATTCGATTGATGATAAATTTTGCACATTTAGACATGTTTTTCAAAAAAAAATAAGTCTTACATTTTGATACATTAATATCTGGATTCTCTTACCGACCTCAGGCGAAACCACTCAAAGACAATAGCTTCTGACCGGCCGGGAATCGAACCCTGCTCCACGAAACTTGTAACGACAGTGAGCTATCACTAGGTCACGAAGAAAGATAAAAGTTAATGACAGTTTTTCCTTATTTATACCTGTTGAATTCAGGGTTTTTGTGCTTAGAATAGAAATCAATCCATCTTCACCATCGTTGCTAATTGATATGTTTGTAATTGGCATTAGATTAATATATATATATATATATATATATATATATATATATATATATATATATATATATATATATATATATATAGAAACCAGTATAAAAGAGACGTAAGACGAAACAACGACTATTAACGACTTTAGGGGAAGAGTCTCTCTTGAAGAAAATCACTATTTGCTCAAGTTATGACGTTCGAAGTCAATAGATGTTTCTTTCGTCAGACACGCATTGGATAGACATGGGTATTGACTATTCGATTGAAAGGTCTGACCCCTCTCGAGTCTTTTGTTTACTTACCCTAATAGATATATATAGTATATACCATACCAGATGCAGTAGGATAAATTCATTGTCTTGTCTAACCCACGCTTGACAGTATTTTGAAAAAGCATCGAGTAATGACCAACTCCGGTGAGGGATTATAAATTCAATTTGAAAACAAACTAGGGGATTGCGATTAAAAGTGTAATTTTGAACATTTCATTTTTTTCTTAGTTTTTTATGTAAAACTAAATTCTAGAGTGATATTTTCAAATATCCTTGGCAGTTTTATTTTTTATAAATCTGATAGCCCACCCAGACGAAACTGTTATTAAGAAATAATTCACGTTTAGAATATATATTAATAGCTTCCCTCTAGTTTTGGAATCTTTTAAGTCCGTCGAAAATTCTTCTACTTAGCCTTCGGTAACTTTATAATTCCCTAAACATAACTTCCCTCTAGTCTTACTTTTTTCTCAAGTGCGAAACTTTAAGACTTTGGATTTTGCTACATACCTACGAGGGCCGGGTTGATTAATAATCTTCAGTTAAATATGATTACCCATGTTTTGGTAGCTAAAACCATCGTAATACTTATTTAAGGTACTTTATTTTGGCGGTATTTTATACGTTTCTGTTGAATGCCATTTAAGCTGTATTCCCATTGAGGTGCTTTCACCATAACATATAACATGGCATAAGTAAATAGAAAAAAATATATATCATACTATATATGTTTTAGTACTCCTGATATTTTGCGTCACTTATACTATTATATTTGCATAGAGAGAGAGAGAGAGAGAGAGAGAGAGAGAGAGAGAGAGAGAGAGAGAGAGAGAGAGAGATTTCACCTTATGCAATTTTAGTTTCATAACAAAATATTGAAACAATGTCAGGGAAGAACTTTTGAGCTTTATTATACTTTTCCTGATCTTACTTCTTCCTACGAGGAAACTTCTATAATGAGGCTAAACTTCAAAATAGCTTGAGGAATAACCCTATAGTTCATAATATTTAGTAGTTTTATTTTAGGAAAACCTTAGACTATTCCTTAGTGTAGTGTTCTTGTAAGCACCAAACAAAATTATATTTAAAGTTATGTATCCCAACACTAGGTTTGAGTATTTTCCTGTATAAAGAGTATTTAATTTTTATTGATAATGAAATACAGCCAACTGAGAAATCAATTCAAGATATGGGTAACAAATAAGGATATTGATACTGTAATTCACCTTGACAGAAAGAACTTACTTTCTAATTCCAATGTTTAGCAATATTCTACCTTTCTGTAACTATGTATCGTTGCATTCTGACCAAGTCCTGATGAAAGTAGTGTAATGAGCTTATTTTCGTGTTGCTTCTCCTAGGCTCTACCATCTCCACAAAGCAAGTCCTAGTTCAAGGTCATATATTATTAGGTTCTTTTGGCAGTATGGGTATATTCATTGATCATTTTTTATATATCAATGCAGCAGTAATCCGACCCTAATTATGACCATGTTCTAGAAACTTAGGGAGAAAGGTTAGAAAAAAGTTCACTACATTAGATTTATGGAAGGGATTAATAAAACTTGAGTGTTACGACCCTGGGGCTGCGGTTAGGTAGGCCATATAATGACATGATGTAAATGGGAGAAACCCTGCAGTTGCATATTGATGTCAAATTAGGAGAAAACATAACAAACGGAGCCCATTGGACATTTTTGGAATGCAGTGGCGTATAGTAGTAGACGGAGAAGTTGAACTAAAAAGAACTGTTTAAATTGAGTTTAAGATTCAGTCACAATATTTCTGTGTATAAGACAACCTTTAAATCGTAAAAATTCACCGTTAAAAATAGGGGTTCGTCAAACATTCAAATAAAAGTGATCTTATAGGTAGGCTAGTCTTGACCTCAGTGCTATTACCCCTCTCATGCATGAAAAGATTTACGTTATTATTATTATTATTATTATTATTATCATTATTATTATTATTATTATTATTATTATTATTATTATTATTATTATTATTATTATTATTATCATTATTATCATTATTATTATTATTATTATTATTATTATTATTATTATTATTGGCTAAGTTAAAACCCTAGTTAGTAAAACAGGATGCTATAAGGCCAATGAACAATTAATATAAGCTATCTTAGAATAGTAACAAAGTTAGAACAAATCCTTCATAAATAAACTACAAAAAGAGACTTATGCCACCCTGTTCAATTTAAAAAAAAAATGATGTAAGATGTAAGATTGAACTTTTGAAGTTCTACGGATTCAACTACCCGATTAGGAAGATCATTCCACAACTTGGTCATAGCTGGAATAAAGCTTCTAGAATAATGTGCAGTGCTGAGCCTCATGATGGAGAAGGCCTGGCTATTAAAATTAACTGCATACCTAATTTTACGAACAGGATGGGACTGTCCGGGAAGATCTGAATGTAAAGGATGGTAAGAATTATGAAAAAATCTTAAGCAACATACATAAGGAAGTAATTGACCGATGGTTCCAGACATTAATATCTAGATCAGGAATAAGAAATTTAATAGACCATAAGTTAGTGTCTAACAAATTAAGATTAGAATCAGCAGCTAAAGACCAGACAGGAGACCAATGCTCGAAACAAGGTAGAATGAAAGAATTGAAACACTTCTTTAGAATAGATTGACCACCGAAAATCTTACAAGACTTTCTCATTAAACCAATTTTTTGTGCAATTGAAGAAGACAGGCCTAACGTATTTCTCAAAAGTTAATTTGCTGTTGAGAATCGCACCTAAAATTTCAAAAGAGTTATACAGAGTTAAAGAAACATTATCAATGCTGAGATCCGAATGTTGAGGAGGAACTGTCCCTGACTTACTTACAATCATAATTTGAGTTTTCTTAGGAAGCAACTTCATACCCTATACTGTGCACAATGCACTAATTTTAGCTAGATCTCTATTAAGGGACTCTGCAACGCCAGATCTAAATTCAGGAGATTGAATTGATGCAAAGAGAGTAGCATCATCTACATATGCAACAACCTTGTTTTACAGACCAAACCTCATGTCATTTTTATATACTATAAAAAGTAATGGGCCAAGAACACTGCCATGAGGAACACCAGATATCACATTCCAATACTTACCATGGTGTTCATCAATAACAACTCTTTATGATCTATTACTTTAAAATTCAATAATGATGCTAAGAAACGACCCACCGTCTCCCAATTGTTTGAGTTTGAAAACAAGGTCCTCATGATTAACACGGTCAAAGGTAACACTAAAATCAAGTCCAATCATACAAACTTCCCGACCACAATCAAGGGATTTCTGTCGGTCATTAGACATTATTGTAAGAAGGGCATCAAGTGCCTAAGGCCTTTACGAAAGCCAAATTGCAAACTAGAGAAGAGATGATTGTGTTCAGCAAACCTATTTAGACGTTTTGCCAATTTATAGAAATTGAATGGTAATCGGTTGGACTCGAACTACCACAAACACATTTACATAGTGAAGTAATATCACCAATTCTCCAACAAGTGCAAAAAGCTCCACTTCTTGTTAACTTTCGCAAAATAACTGATAAATTTGGAGGCATGATATCTCCAGTCTTCATAAAAAACAAAGGAAAAATTCCAATTGGGTCTACAGCTCCATAAGCATCAAGGTCCATCAAGAGAGCTTTAATATCACGAGAACGAAAAGCTAAACTAATTAATTTAGTATCAGGAAAAGAGGAATGAGGAAGATCTGGTTTCTCATTACTCTACTACGGTTAAACACTTCAGTCAAAGATTGCCTTTTCCTTTGGACAGTGAGTACAGAGTACAGATTTAGTGGTAGTCCACCACATATGTTCCTTGGTTGTGCCAGAAAGGGTTTCTTTTATGGATAATTTGTATTCCTTTTCAGTTGAAGCATAAACTCGCTGAGCAAAAGCTCCAAGCTGAGTATAGTTATTCCAAATCAAATGTGATCTGTTACCCATCCAAAGATGATAGGCCTCCTTCTTCTCCAAATAAGCATGTTTACAATTAACATTAAACCAAGAAATGAAATAATGATAAAGGTAATAAATAAAATAAATCCATTTCAACTTATATAATATTAGCATATTTGCATAATAAATAGTCTATTCAAGGAATAACTCTTTACGAGTGTTGCTGTGTGATACCATGCCATCCTTGTAGATTAACAGTGTGTTTGCTTGTTATCCTGAAGTAGAAAACCTTCGTTGCTCCTGCTATGGTCTGAAGAAGAGGTGATGATCAGTTTGTTTATTGTACTGTTGTAATTTAGATTCTTTGCAGCAAGAGAGAAGGTCAGGTCAGCCTTTGTTTTATTATATGAAAGGTTCCTGCTTACTGGAATGTGTTTTGGGTTTGTATCATTTTTGACCTGATAATAGACTGGCGCTCTTCCATCCTCTTTATATCCGTGGTAGCACTCATCAGAGAATCATCCGTGTAAGTGTCAAAAACAAAGATGTTTTCATCATAATCTCATGTGAAGGGTGTCAGCCTGGCGTTGAAGAAATCACTGAGATCCTTGATTGTCACTATGGTTTCTTGGTCATTCTCTGCAGAAGAATCATTCCATCTACCAGGGCTATCTTGCAACTTGGAACATCTGGAGTGGTGTACATTCTATCTCCTGTTTGGTGATCATCTGGTGGAGTTTAGGCTGTTGCCAGCTTGTTGACGGGTTGAATGAACTTCGATTTGTCCAGGCAAGGAAGGAATGTTCCATCTGGAGCAAAGGTATCTTTGGTGTCAGAGTAAAATTGTGGCTCCGAATGGCCTCTTTCTGATTAATGCCTCTGCTGGACCTGGCCATTACCATCGGTCTGCCATGCAAGTCCTTGGTCTCCTTTAGATCCACAGTCTCGTCTCCGAGTTCTATGTAGTTCTCTTGTATGCAGATATGAACATCTTGTTCTCCTTCTTTACTGGTACCCATAGGTTAACATCTCTATTGATTCACTCACACACAAACCCTTCATACACCTTTGACCAATCACATTTAAATTCAAGTTCGTTGGTACATATTCAACAGGGATGTAGGCATGAGTGATCAAATTGTCCATCTTGTCATCTTTAGCAACAAATGGGTTTTCATGTTTCAATATGGCTGCCTTGATCTTTTGATAGAATCCTGCTCCTTCTTGACAGTACCTGGCAAAAGGGCATGATGATCTTTGAATTGGTCAGGTTCCTAGTTTAAAACTCAATATTTAACTCTTTTTGGATTACAGGAGATTTCTGGTGTGACCATGAAGAACCTATGTCTAGCATTGGCATTGTTCGAGAAGCCAGTGAGTTCAGAATAAGTTTTTATTATTTTGTTTATATGCTAGCATGTTTGGTCCGTCCCAATGGATACAAAGGGAATGTTATTCTCCGTGACTGCAATGTTGTCTGTTTGCAGCCCTGGCCGGGCTCTGGGGGGATAGGTACTCATATCATGCACGTATATGATGCATCTGGGCCAGAGTCAAAGACCAAGAAGAGATTGTTCATATTAAGGTTAATCACTCATGTTTAAAACCTGCAAAATAAAAACGCCAATATAATGTAACTACCACTAACTTCCATGTTAGGTAGAGTAAGCTGTTCAACATGCATAATGTAGGCCTACTACAATAATCAGACCACTATCTAAACTGGTTCTTTTGTATGACCTATTGATTAATTTGTCTTTTGAAATTACTGAGCATTTACAAGAACTGCTATACATAATGTCTCAGCTTATCTGCAACTATAAGCATTGGATTCCTTTGCATTGCAATTGGTTGTTTAGCTGTCAAAATAAAAGCCCTAGGGTATTTAGAAGCTCAGATATTAACAGAAAACTTTTGCATGGCAGCTATACGGTAAAATCCAAGTAGGCAGCTATGTGAAAATTGGGGTAAATGGAAGCATTGTTTTTAACCTTGCATATACTATAATTTTTCCATAAATGTATAGTTTTCTTATTTTTAAGAAAACTCCATCGAAACTTAAAATCTACACAGTGCATCTAACTACAAGTTTGAATTTCTAAGGCTATACCGATTCAACCTCCACAATAGAAAAATCGTTCCACAATCTGGTCACAGATGAAATAAAACTTTCAGAGTACTTTTTAGTATTTACCCATATAAAAAATTCAAGAATCTTAGAACAAAATATATACATAGTACTACGTAGTGTGTTTAGATGTAAACGTTAAGGAAGGTATGTATTAAGAAAAAATCTTAAGCAACAAGGAAAAAAACTAACTGAATGACGGTGCCAGAGATTGATATTCAAACAAGATATTAGGAATCTAATAGACCGTTAGATTTTGTCCAACAAAATAGAGATGAGAATAAGCAGCTGTGGATCAGATAGAAGGACAATACTCATAACATGGTAGAATGAAATACTGTAATTGAAACATTACCACAGGATCAATTGATCACTAAAATTCTCTAAAGACTTTCTCATTAGGCAATCATTTTATGTAATTGAAGAAGAAACTGACCGTATGTGTTTTTGAAAAGTAAGTTTGCCGTAGAGAAAAAGACCTAGAATTTTAAATGATATGTGTACAATCAAAGAAAACCTTGTCTCTACAAAGATCTGGATGTTGACGAGTCACTGTTCTTAGCCTACTTAAAATCTTACTTGCAGTTTTGATAGGAGTCAATTTCATCCCACATAATAAGCACTAAATTCTACTCAGATTGATTTTAAGGGATTTAACAACCTCAGGTCTACATTCCTGAGTTAGTATTAATACATAGGGAGTAGCATCATTTGCACGTGCAACATCAAATGTTCTTTCAAAGCCAAACCTCGTATGCATTAATATGGAAAGCAATAGGCCATGAACACTACCCTGAGGAACAAAAAATATTAAATTTCTATATTTATTATGGTGACCATCAGCTTCTAATCATCGTAATTTATTAATAAAGAATTCAATAAAGAAGGGTGAAAGATGACTGAGGCCGTCTATAATATATATATATATATATATATATATATATATATATATATATATATATATATATATATATATATATATATACATATATATATATATATACATATATATATATATATATATATATATATATATATATATATATATACATATATATACATATATATATATATATATATATATATATATATATATATATATACAACTACTAGTAGCTATAATGGTATGAAATAATTTAGAAAGTTAAATATTAAGAACAGTAATGCAGAGGTACTTAGCCATAATTTTAATTGTATAAAGGTACAATATTTTTGATTGGATGAAATTTAAGATTTTCTTATTTTAATCATAACGTCAAGTTTTATAATCATGATTGTACAACATATTTAGATAGTAAATCTGCCTTTTAGTGTTCCACAGGTACATTTCTTATTATAGTCAACGCAGCGAAAATGACCAAAGTGGATTCCCCCACTTTCTATCAATCTCTTATTCTCCTTTTCCGATTTACCACGAATTCCCTCTGCTTATCTCTTCTGACACTCGTTTTATAACCAATATTGTACCTATTCCCTTTCATTCATTATTACACTTCTTATTCATGATGTCGTCCCAGGCACGCCTCCCTATCCCTTTGACGTCATCCTCCTTCCTCATCCCCCCACTTTCCACCTAACTCCAAACCCCCACCTACGCTGTTCTATCTAAACATCTGTACTCAGAAAACCATAAGTTGTACAGCATCAATAATAGTTAATTATATACGGCGGCTCTTTGATACTATCTATTCAGTTAATATGAAACAAGAAGCTTTCGTAATTCAATAAAATCCATATTTTGGTATTTGGTATAAAAATTATATTTTATTATAATTTGTCATTTTGAGGAGAGAACATACGAGCTCGATCTCAGTATTAATTAAGAAATACAAAAGCTGCAAAGACCATACAAAGTAAAAATCACCGACACTTGTCGTAACGAACCAACGTGTAATTAGGCCGCTTGAAACTTGCTATCTTTCTGTCTTATCAACTTAGCATACCATTTACGAAAGAGAGCACTGTTTAGATATATGAGGAGAAATACAGAGATATTTCCTTTAACCTTTTCTTCCTCCCACGAACACGCAGTGTTTCTCAAGAACAGAATTAACCTCCGTCTTTAGTGACGCTCTTATTCATCTACAGATATAAACACATCCTTTTGCTCTGTCTGATATGATTCAAACTAATAACCCGTCCCTTTTCCACGTTGCAGGAGCAGTGATGATAAACATCCAGTTGTGGGAAGGCCCGGCGCGAATGTCTACACACATGACGGCGCAGTCCTCTAACAAAAGCTACAAGAACCGTAAATCATCCCGTCAACATGGCAACCCCATCACCTCTGCCGCTCCTTTATCTAATGGCCACACGGCCATATCAACGCTTCAGGATGAAAAGGAAGACTCCTTTTAATAAAAAAATATTTTTCTTCGCTTTTAGGAATAACTTTCTTTTTATCTTGAAAATGGGAAAAATATTTTATAGGGATGGAAGTTCTTATTATAATGAAATGCAAGGAAAATGTTTTGATAATCATTAGAATATTCCCTTTCTTTCTTTTAGTGCAGACAAAAATATCTATATGAAATTAAATGGTGAAAAAGTACAGAAATAAATAATATATTCTATATTCTCATCACGAATCCCTGACATTTCTTTAACTGAACTTTCGTAAAATTAATATCATTAAGTATAAAGTGATTTATCAAAGAAAGGGAGAAAACATTCCTTTGAAAAAGAACTAGGCAAGGATTTGTGTGAGCTGTAATTATTGTAGTGTAAAATTTTGTCGTTATGAATGTACATTGATGGAACGGATAATATCAAATAGTCCATGTGTCAATTGGAGAAACAAAGAAAATCTCCAATACTGAATACTTTGAACGCGAGTCGTTCGTGTGGATATATCCATGGAAAAAGATCTGCTCAAAAGAAGCCATTCCAATATGAACGTTTTGAACTAGATATATGCGACATTTACAATATAATTTATTTTTCTAATGTATATTTTTTATTGCCTGTCTCTCTCTCTCTTTACTTTATGACAATTTTATTATTAATTTTGTGAAACCTGGCTTACTGTTATGTTTTGTAGTCATTTCTATTTACGTAATGACCTTTAGACCTAAACGAATATTCAGAATGATATACCTGTAGTATGTTGAATATATATATTTTTAAAGATGTATAAAGGAATATAAATATAAATAAATATATACATATATATATATATATATATATATATATATATATATATATATATATATATATATATATATATATATATATATGTATATATTTATATATATATACATATATATATATATGTATATATATATACATGATTATATATATATATATATATATATATATATATATATATATATATATATATATATATATATATATGGGTGTGTGTATGTATGTGTGTGTACTTTATTGAAGAGTGGCATAAGATATTAAATGTCATTGTCCACTGGACACTCCCTTGATTCCTTGAACATCCATAAATAAAGAAGGTGGTACTGTACCCTATCTATTAGAAAGGCATTGATTCTAGACGTTACTATATCTTGTCTACAGTTATTTCAGTAAAAGTTACATGATTATATAGTTAACTAATCTAACCTAGCGGGCAGTGCCCCGCCTGATAGTAGGTGGCTTCACTCTCGTGGATCCCATAATAACTTTGCAAACACTTGGCATACTGCTGGCATTTAGTGTGGATGCTCAGAATCATTTCCATTTAAACAACCTTTTGATACTCCTTCATCATTTCATTAGTCCGATAAGAGTTAAATGTAAATTGTAAATAAGATTCAACACAATGCTGATGGTCCTTCTGTGTCGGATTATGATACAATTGCTGTTTAGGAAGTTTTACTGCACAAGGATTCCAGTTCTGATTCAGAAGTTAAAGTATGAATGTCAGTAGCCTTTGTGTTGTATCATTTTTGTTGTCAGGACATTTTATGGTAAATGGTTTAATGTTTAATATACTGTATAAACATACGTAACTACTGTATATACAGCCATATATATATACATACATATATATATATATATATATATATATATATATATATATATATATATATATATATATGGGAATTAAAAGAGCTTTAGAAATATATTTCGATTGACACCGCTTGAAGCCTGTTCCTTGGAATATGTTGATAAAAGGTAGGTGATTCAAGTTTTTATGGACAATAAGCATCTGTGGAATAACAGCTTTAGCGGGATTAGATATGGTAACCAGGATTTTAGTCCATTGGTGAGAAAGGTCAAGATGTCTATTTGCCTCACTGCTCATCATTTCCAGACAGGTCTGCCAGTCAGAATCAGGCCCAAATCCTCGTGACATCACACGATCCACAGGATCACTGGTAGCGAGCGATGAGAGGCTTATCATCCTTCGTCATTTACAGCACAATATTCAATCATAATCAATATAGTGTATTTCTTATATACTACCATATATAATCAATAATTTTTGTTGTAAATTACAACAATGAGGTTCAAAGAGGATATATTTTATATAACTCAGAAATACAAATTATTTGGACGATAACTTTTACCGTAATACAGCTTCAAGAGAGCAAAATTATTGCATATAAATAAGAATTCTTGTAAAAGAATATTACATACATATTTTCTCATTATGTATAGTAAAAAATCATAAACTATGGCATTACACATATGCAGTTCTATATACACACACACACACACACACATATATATATATATATATATATATATATATATATATATATACATACATATATGTATGTATATATATATATATATATATATATATATATATATATATATATATGTGTGTGTGTGTGTGTGTGTGTGTATGTTCTTTATCTTTAATGACTATAGAATATTCCCAATCATGAGTTCATCTCAAGTATGTACGAAAAACAATTACATGTCAAGTTTCATTCTTTTCCTTATTACTTCCCTAGAATTTTCACCTTTCCTTCAATTTTCTTTTGGCAAATTTTAGGTTGTTGTTCGCAAAAACAAAAAAATCGATCAATTCAACTGGAACTATGACCCTGATTGTTTCAGCCCATTCGATAAAGATTTTACACATTCTTTTCCTTTTATGAAAGACCTGCCATGTATGTCATTAAACACTTCTCTTGTCAGTGTTAATTTGGAAAAGTAACCACCAGAAAGAGCATATAGCTCACCTGGGTTTACTGCCTCTATACGTATTTTCATTGTTGCCATTATCACGTACTTTGTTAGCTAAATGTGGGTATTTGGTTACATATTTTTTAACTATGAAACCTCTAATATATCGTAATGCTTCTTCTTCAATAACTGTTGAAAATATTTTTTTCTTTGTCTTTACTCCTACAAAGTTCCTGATCATCTGGTGATTTCACGTTCTCATTTTCTTCAAATTCAAACTCCAAGTCCCTAAACATAAAACTAGTTGGGCATATTTCCAATGCAAGTTCTCTATCTCTTGCTGTACTAATATATTTATCAACTTTTGACTTACTAATCACTGAATCTTACTTACTGCATTGTGGCTCAGTATTTGTCTTTTTACTGGAGGGTCTCACGTCTTTACCCAATAACAGTCTCCTAAGTCTATATTTGAATTCTATTGGGTTTGGATGATCGTAGGGTTCACTCATTTGTCTTATGCATCTAAACAAATGATCAATACAGTCTTGATTTAATTTCTGTGCCATTATACAGTGTAGGTCACGCATATCTTTCAATATATTGAATAGACCTATTGTTAACTTGCTTGTTAGAATTACTCCTTTTTGAAACTTGTATAAACGTTTTTGCTTTTGAAGATTTTACCCTCATTAAAATCATTAGTTCCACTACTTCATTGAAAACCCCAGTCTATCTTTCTATATCCATACCAAATCCATTCTTCATAGGCATATCTCCATAGATATGATTAGTGTTCATTATATTAAACCAGTCATTGACCTGAAATATGAAATTAGAAGTTTCCCTTCAGTTGTTTGACTTTAATAAATTCCTCTCTCCTAAAAATTCTCATGCATATAACAATTGTAGGGCTTATTTTACATGTTGGCTTTGTTTTCCACTAATAGTTAATTATATTCCATTCGCCTTATATGCCAAACCATACTCAGACCCAACATTACTGACCATTTCTCTTATAGTTGCAACTGAAATATAACTCCCATCTTTCAAATAAAATTCAATATCAATAGAACCATTTTCTAATTAGTTTTATCAGATAAGGATCATCTGCGAAAACATATGTATATCTCTCAGCACAAGGGTTTTTGAATGACATACTGTTTTCTAAAGGATCTATTCCCAGTCCCTTCCACGTGTGAAGGTTTGCTGATCCCATGTCATGTACCATTGCAACGACATAAAACCCTGTGCTCTCTACTTGCTTGATTATAGCCATTATAACTATCTTAACATCTACCTGATCAAAGTCAAAGTATACCGGCTGTTTCCATCTGCCAACAAGGCCCCTTAACATAACAACTAAGAGCCTATCATGAGGCTTTTATAGAATATCTGTCCCGTGGTCGTAACACCACACTCTCATTACACACATTTTCTCTAAATTTAAAGGAACCAATTTCTCTGTTGGAGTGAACGTTTAACTTTTTACACGTAAAAGTATTAATACAGATGTTAAGATCCCTGGTTCCCAATAAAAAATGGAGTGTTCTTCCATTTATATATTATGTACTGACACAAGGCAATGGGAACCCCCTTTTTAATCTTAAATACATGTAACACTTTGGGCTTAAACTGCGGAATCAAAGCCGCTGCAATGTCCTCACTGCCCCATTCATGTACTCTTTTCTTAGTTATTATGTCTTTAATTTGAGTTTTAATAAAGAATTCACTTAAAATGTTTCCAGTCCTCGTAATAACTATATTCCTCATAATATGTAGAACATTTTCCGTTATTTGACGAATCTATGTCCTTACACTTATTTTCTTCTATAACCTGGTTTAATTGCTTTTGAGTTCCTAACTTTCCTTTTTTATTCCTTCTGGTATGACTTCAATAACTACTTCTAAAACACCAGATTCATGAACTTTATGGTCAGTATTGCCTATATTCACTTCAACAGCATCTTGAATGGTAGATTTTGCTCTGCTCTCCTCTGTATTTTCGTTAGCAAGAGGTTCATCTTGAATTTTCCTGTCCTTTATTTTCTCTATTCTTGAGTCTCTTTGCTTAATTTCTGTTGTTGACATCGTACCTGGAACAGCAGAAAATTAAGCTGTGCACATACACACACACACACACACACACACACACACATATGCGCGCGCGCGTGCACACACACACACACACACACACATATATATATATATATATATATATATATATATATATATATATATATATATATATATATATATATATATATATATATAATTGTATGTAAATACATCTCAAACTATATGAATTGACATTTCACTTTTTTATCAAAGCTTGATCATAAAACTTTGAAGATTAATCTTACCATTTGACAATTGAAGAGATGGCATGGCTTCTGCCTTCAATAAGCTCATGTTCTTAGGGCTTTCAATCCCCAGCAACCGCGATTTCATGCCGTCTTCATCATCATCGGGAGCAAAATAAGCTAAACATATCACAGCAGATTCAGGATTGATTGGATCAGCACGATGACATGCTTTCAACCACATATTTCTTGCTATCTTTTCCTTAGGAAACCTAAAATATCTTATTTTGAACCTTTAGTCTTTAACCTCGTATTTGAGCAACCATACACGGAACAGCTACTCGGCATGGCTACGCAAATGCTTTAGTATCGTGAAATTAAACACTCTCCTCTCACACTTGTTATCAAAGAACAAGGAAGCACGATACTGAATGGTGCGTGTTGTCGTTATTTATTGTGTCTGCTAGTTCAGAAAGGTAGCAGAATCTAAGAAGATTAGTAGGTCCTAAGCACGACTATTGATATCCTGACGTGGTGACTCACGGTGACTCATCTTTAATCTTCAGTCTGGCAGACCTATTATAAATTGGTCCTGATTATTTCAAACCTTAGGCGGATTCGACGAAGCGCTGGACTGAGAATTGCTCTTTAAATATATTCACGTTCTGGGTCCACAACTGGCCCATAACTTTATATACTAGTAAACTTACTAGATAAAAAGACATGTGAGAAAGTCAGCAATTAGCTATTTCCAGATTATATAGAATGAGGACCACTATCGCCATTTCTAAGAATGACTCACTAAAGTACTAACAATCGGCTACAAATTCTTTCTCAAGCGCTTTTTATATACTCAAAAGGTGTTTGAAAAAAAAAAACACTTAGGACAAACGTCATCTGATATAACTATCATTTCAGCATATATTATCAACAAGGAGAATTTGCTTCAAATAAAAAAAATGATCATCAACTTGGTGAATTTTCCTTTTGTGAAAAATATATAACAAGTCACTTAGCATCTATTTTTTTTTACGAAAAGTTAAGATGGGTGAAAGGAAAATTATACACATACATATATATATATATATATATATATATATATATATATATATATATATATATATATATATATATATATATATATATATATATATATATATATATATATATATATATATATATGTGTGTGTGTGTGTGTGTGTGTGTGTGTGTGTGTGTAGCTAGTCATGGTATGATAATTGTTTAGAAAGTTAAGTATTAATTTTCCCTTTTATATCAGACTTTCCTTTTCTTTGGTATTTTATCCCATCATACACTACTTTTCCTTAATTCATTAAGAGTGTTTTGTCACAGTGTGTGAGTAGAGCGATAACGTCCGGCACATGTGCGTGGAACCAAGGTCTATAGAATATTCTATAGACCTTGCGTGGAACGACCCAGGCTCAAATGCCATTGTTAGGAATGAGGGGAAGTCTTTATTCAGAAAACACTTTGAACTTTATCTCAGGGGTGGTGTGGAACTAAAGTTTAAATATTTTCTCATACAATTTCAGAATTACGCCAATTCATATATATATATATATATATATATATATATATATATATATATATATATATATATATATATATATATACAGAGAGAGAGAGAGAGAGAGAGAGAGAGAGAGAGAGAGAGAGAGAGAGAGAGAGAGAGAGAGAGAGAGAGAGAGAGAGGATGGTTAAGTAAATGGAGCCGATGGGGAAAAAGGAAAGATGGTAATTTGTGTCGTGGCACCATTCGGGGAATCCGATTAAAATGAGGTGTCCTACCATATTGGTAGGTGTTTTCTTCTTCCTTTTTTTTTTTTTTTTTTTGACAAGTTTATTCCATATTTTGGTTGCCAGGCTATATATCTATTGATTAGTGTTATGTCATGGTGTTCTTCTCTACATATATCATATAATTCAAATTTCCTTGTTTTCCAGTATTTCACAAAGATAAATCATTGGAATTCGAGTTACAGTGCTATAATAATGGTGATAGTTTTCTTTTATTTATATACGGTATTCCTGGTTACTGGTGCAATATGTTTTGATGCTAAAGTTAATCCTTGTGGGATTTCCAAAAATGTAGAATTGGAGAAATCTTGGAGGCTTTGTACTGAGGTTTGTGTCTCTTTTGTTAATTGATACTGTTTTTCTTGCAAATTTTTTATACGTCCTTAGGGAGGAGTTGGCGAGTTTGAGTCTGAGTTAAGTTCATTTCCGGGTGTGATGTCTTCATCTGATGAGTCGTCTTCAGAACTTTTTGCTATGATTTCTTTATATTATGTGGAATCTTCCGTATCCTGTTTTATATCATTAGTTGTTTGAAATTTCCCTGCTCTTATTTTACATTTTTTGCCTTTTTTCATCTTCATGGTACTTTCTATGTTATTCATCGTTCCTTAATAGAAATGAATTATTAGCAAATTATTATCCACTAATATACTTTTCACTATTGAGAAGTAAAATTCTTCTTATCAAGGCCTCAATTCTATTACAATTCGTGTCTCTTCTTCAATATTACTTATATTTGTTATGCTATTTGCATTATCCTGACAATTGCTTGAATTAGTGGCTGTTACTTTGGTGTAACTCACACCGTTGGTTGTAGTGGATGTTGCATATCTGTTCACTTTAATCTCTTCATTTTCTTTTTCATTGGATCTTTTTAACAGGGCATTCCTCTGCTAAATTTATGCGTCTTTGATTGCTAATAATGCATTTCTTTTCATATTTCTGAACATTCCTTATATATGTGATCGTATAACGAGTATTCAAAGAAAATTTTGAAGTGTTTATCACTGAGACATTTTACAGTTGCTCATAAAAATAGCATTTCTAGCAAAATGATAATTTAGAAAATATATTTTGTTCAATATGTGGACTTGAGATGTACTGGTACGCTATGAAAAGACCTCTTTTTATAGGTCTCTTTGCCTTCTTCAGTGTTTTAAACTTTATTTTCATGGTATAGGAATTTTTAGAGAGTTTTATCACATCATCCTCTTTAGCATAACTATTTTTCATCTCAATGCTTTCTTTAAGGTCTTTTCTGTATTCTAGTGCTGTATCGTCCAGATGTTTTGCTACTATAGTTTTCATGATATTATGTTCTGAGAGTTTGGTTACATCAAACTGTACATGTAGCACAGCAGTTCTGCTTTCCGTCTTTAGGATCTTATCTAAGTGATCATCATGTGCATTAACAAAGAATGCTGAGTTAGCATTAATTGATCCTTTGCATCTGGTCACAATGTCTCCTATATATTGCCATAGGCTGAGCCATCTAGTTGGAACATGGTACAACTTGAGACTGCTGTCTTGCATCTTAATCTTCATTTTGCATCATAGCATTAAATATTCATGAAGTTTTGTCACAAAGAATGGTGACAAATAAACCTGGCTATGCTGTCCCCGAGAGAGAGGCCAGAATGATGCCAATGACCTACAGTGGAATCAAGGAAAGATCTAAAAAAGTTCAGTGGCCACTATCCTCGGTACTTGGCCATCATGATAATACGCCTTGCCCTTATGGGTGATAGAGGAAGACTGCTCTTCTATTCGAAATTCGTAAGTAGTTCTCTAAATAAGGTGAATTTAAACAAGAAGGATAATTCAAGTGTGTACGATGTGCCATGCAATGATTGCAAGCAAATATCTGTTGAGATCACTGGGAGATCCATTTCCCAAAGATAAGTGGAGCAGGATGTGGTTCAGAAAGTTCGTCGAATACTGGTCAGTGCACAAACTAAAAGTTGATCTAGAAATGCTTTTACACACACGGTATCCTTTAAATTCTTATTCTCACAGATGTTTCTTGGGATACGCCCTAGAAAGGTTAACCCAGGAGCAAAAAGAAGTCCTAATCTCTCCCATCATAAGACAAGAAAGTTAGAGAATTTCTAATCCTATCAAAGTTCTTATCGTATGTTTCTGTATCGTAATTAAATACTCTGGCCACCTACCTTTTCTCTAAATCCATCAGCAATTAAAGCCAATCAAAACATGTGATTTTTGGTTTCTAATACTCCTTTTTATATCAAATAATGCTACATATTATGAATACTCTCATACACACATACACACACACACGCACATATATATATATATATATATATATATATATATATATATATATATATATATATATAAGTATGAATATATATACATGTATATATATAAATATATATGTATACACACACACACACATATATATATATATATATATATATATATATATATATATATATATATATATATATATATATATATATATACGTACTGTACCTATTCACGTTTTAAATAATTGCCATAGCATGGCTATGAAGGTAGTCATGGCTACCTTGACGCAAAGAAGTGGTCCATTGCAAGTGCGTGCGTGTTTGTGTGTTACAGAGTGTGCATTGGCAACTTTTGGCACTTGAGCCTAGGTGGGACCCCGCACATGCGACTCGTTTAGAATTGGGGGAAATCTTTATACAGAAAACATGCCTTAAATTTTCCTCAATGGTGGTGTGGAACAAAAGTTAGAGTAAGAATAACTTCGGTAACAGTTTTGTTAATACACAAAAGTATATAGAAAGAGAAAGAGAGAAAGAAAAGAGGGTGGAGCAAAGTTGGAGAAAGGAGCCAAGCCGGTGATCTGTGGAGATATGGCGTCAGAGTGGGAGTTTGCTTAAAACCAGGTGTCCACCCCTTTCCGGCCCTTTCTCTCTGCGTTGAGTTTAGTTCTATTAAGAGAACTTCCTATTTCTTATTTATTGTGTAAAGTGATATCACTCTAATATTTTGTTTGATTAAGAGATTTTGACATATACTTCGAAGGCCATCATTAGTTGCATGAATATTGAAGATAATATTGTGGACATATAATATATATACATATATATTTTTAATGGCGTAAAATAGAATTTTAATATTTGCGCTAGAAGTAAGCCATAGACAGGACTCTCTCTCTCTCTCTCTCTCTCTCTCTCTCTCTCTCTCTCTCTCTCTCTCTCTCTCTCTCTTCATTTATTATCTTATGTTTGAAGTCGGGCTCCCACAACGGCAAAATCAGAATTTCCCTAGACAGACTGAAAAATCGCCAGTTTAAACAGAAATACCTGAGAAAATCATGATTGTAGAAAATGATAGCTTGTGGTTGAATGTTTTATCTTTGTTTCCCCAAAAACAATGGACATTAGATTCTATTAGCCTATCTATATTAGATATTGAAAAAAAAAAAAAAAACCATGAACATGGGCAATGGGAGCCATAGAAATAAATTTTGCTGAAATTTTTTTCTCGAAATTTAATTACGATTAGATTTTTCAGAATTGTTCATCAAAACAAATTATTCCAAGAGTAAGTTTGAAACTGTCCTAGATATCGCAGAATTGCAGAGAAATTACCAGACAACTAAATTTCTCAGATTATCCATAGGTGTAGTTGAAATCTCAATCTAGGGATAAAGTCCCCAGAACTGAATAACTCATCAATTGTATTTCCCGATCATCATTACGAGGTTTCAACAAATACTGAGTTCTTGACAATCTGGCCGAAGAGTATCCCATATTGATGTTGCATATCTGGTTAGGGCTTCTTTGGGCTGTATTTATCTGCCATCCGATTTATTGACAAAAAGGGCAAAAGATTTTCTATTGTGGATTTAGTCCGGAAATTTTACATGCTCTTTAACTGGTAATTATCCATCACCAAATATACTGAATCCGGCTCAGGAACTGGTAGCTTCCTTACTGATGGAACCAGGATTTTTCTAAAATTTCAGAATACGGCCAAGTGTTCAAACTTTCACTGATCTTGATTAGTTCTTCAAGACCACGTTTAACCACCAATCTCTTAAATTCAACTGTAATTCTGTCACTTTCATTTCGGTGAAATATTTTTAGGCTCATGCCTAGAAAGAAAATCATAGGCCTATGGCGAAAAAGTATCAACAATACTCTAAATTTTCTAACATTATTTGGATTGAATTAAGATATTCATCAAGATACTATACTGGTGTTGATTAACCTGTCAGTTGTATAGTTCGCATAAAAATATATAGAGTAGATTACAATTTAAAATAATTATTATGCGGCTATATATAGTTTTTAATCAAACTATATATACTGAATTGGTATGGAATTAGAATTAACGGAGAATATGACAAAGGTTTACCCTCATAAAGCCTGCCTTATATTTGTTGAGATAAGGTATCAATAACGGTTGAATGGGTAGGCTATTTCATTAAAAGTCCGATAATCATTTCATTCGCCAAAGCATCATATAGTTTTCTTCTAATTTCAGTTACATTAGTTATAATCTTTGCTACCGGTGGCGCTTGTGATAAACATATCGGATGGGTAAACAGATAGCTGACAAACTTGAATAAATTCTGATACTTATAGTAATATAGCATATTGTAAGTGTGACTTTGTACTTAACCTCCCTATTTAAAATCAAGACTAACCTGTTTCTTTGGACACGCTTTGTAAAAAAAAAAAAAAAAAAAAAAAAAAAAAAAAAAAATCAGGAATTTTGTTTTCTGAAGGTACATACAGTAATTCAATAAATTTAATATAACCAAATTGAAATTCAGATCCAATATAAGGATATTGTACTTCTACTGCATATATTTTGATTTTTGGCGATTTTCTGCATTCTTGCACAATGCTATTGCCGCTTGATTATTAACATGTAAAACAATTGGTTGCTTACAACATCCTGAATATTCACGTTCACAAGATGACAGCGCTACAGTTCATTGAATTTCCAAAAAATAAGAGATCCTTTACAACATTATTGATTACAATAACCGGTGACACTACGTCTATCACTTGAAGCACCTCAATCAGAATCGCAAAAGCCATCGACTTTCAATTTTTCAACAGATCTCTAGAATTTTAAATAATTTGATAACGTGTCCTTTAAGTATCTCAAAACATACTTTGCTTTACTAAGATTGGCTTTTGAAGGGTGAGACAGATACTCTGGTAAAATTGCCACAACATAAATATCAAGTGTGGGTCCCATTATGATGTAATTCAGGTTTCCAACGATTTCTCTATAAAACCTGGAATCTATAAGTTCTTTAGACTCAAAGAAAATGTCATTATTTATACATGGCTTACATGGTACAGATTATGATTAACAATCAAACACTTGAAATTTATCCAAATTCTTTCCAAATACTTACATTAGTTCATTCTAGTACATTATCTTCAAATCTAAATTCCATACCCTATAACCAACTTAATTTCCCCAAGGTTTTTATTTATTTATTTTTTTTTTTTTTCATAAAGATATTTTTACACAATCTAGAATTTTTCAACAATTAGCAACAATCATTATGACATAAACCCAAATCACAATTGTCACCCTATTATTATCCTAAGATTCAATATAAACATAATTCTATAGAATTATTTGATAAACTTATGGAAAAGGTTTTTTCCATTTTTCCCCATTTTTGCTATTTTTAACAATAACCTTCTGGATGGGTTAAAAGAATTTCACAATCGATGTTTAAATTGAAATATGCAGTCTTATCATCCATTTGGTATATCAAAAGATGATAGCAAATTGCATTAATTTTCCAACTGAGGTAAATCAGGCTGCTAAAGAGGTCTCTTGATAACCTATATCCTGAATTTGTGAATACACTTAGCTACATATCTTGCCTAATACTTAACATTGTTAGACCCTATATGGAGAGTAATAGACCTACAGTATCTTAACCCCACTGGAGAGCGACCTTCCGGTAGAGGCGTAAGCTCATATGAGTCATTCTCTTGTAGTGCTCTCACTTCTTCCCTGATGGTGTACCTCAAATAGCCTGCATCAGGAGATTAAATTGGTTTGTCAGGCGTTCTAGGCTTATCTGTACCCCTATAATAATAATACATAGACAATCTTGCCATACGGGATATAACTGAGTCAGTGTCATAGTCACTTTGATATTCTGGCTTGTGCCTGTCCCTTGCAGGATATATTTTGTTAGAATCTTCTTTTGCATCCATATTGATCAAGCTAATTTGTGTCATCTACTGATCTAGGTTAGAGCTCCTTTGTCTTCCTTTGTGACAGCACGTTCAACTTTTTGAGAATCTGAAATTGTTGGACTTGGAATTTACTATGGGCACTCGTTACGAAAACACAAATACTCGAGATTTTTTCCTTTCATTGGAAAATATCTTTGTAAATTTCACATATCTTATCTCTCTCACACCATTTTCTCCTGGGTGGTACACAAGGTGAGCTGGGTTTCTGTCATAACCTAAAGATATTCCTCGGTCTCCGTAGGCATCCGGCTCATTTTGAACGTATCTATCGCATAGGATACCAACCAGGGTGTATATTTCTCAAGTTTGGTCTCAGTGTAGTCATCATCCCATATGGTGTTTTATCAATTCTTGAGCTATAAAACGTATTTCGAATGTATGCATATGTTTATACCACATACACCCACAAACTCTTTAGCATTTCTGGCTCTAACAACAAACATCTACCCATGTCAAAAATTGCACTCCATGACCTCTCTTCTGTACTGTTTTCATATGGCGACAACGGTGCAAAAAAATCATGCTTTATGAAGGTTCTAATGAGAAGTGACCTAAATTCCTTAGAGGTAAATTCCGTACCGTTGTCATCCTGAATCTTTCTAATACAACAAATGATGAAATGTCAGCAAGAGATATCTCTGTTGTACTTACAGCATCAATTATATATTTCAATAAATACACAATAATTAATCCAGGAAATTGTATACTTGAAACCTTAGCTGGCAACAGGGTCTACTGGACCAGATAAATCGCAATGAACAAATTCCAGCTTATTAGTAGCACGTCTCTATGCACCCTTGTCCCTGAAAGGAGACATTTCACACATGGCACATATATCATAATCAAAGCTGCTTTTATTCAGAATTTTCTTGTTATCAACAACTTCGGGTACACTGTAAAAAAATTTGCAGTAAAAAAACGGTAAAAATCCTGGAAAGAATGTTGCAGGCATTTACCGTTTAAAAACGGATATATTGACGTTAAGGAGTGATATTACGGTCACCAACATGTTAAAGATAATAACAAAGTATGGTAAAAATTACGGTAGCCTGTATTTTACTGAAATACGGCTGAGGACAGTATATTTCTACGGAGAATATCCGATTAAAATTACGGTTCCTTAGTTTAAACAATGTAATTTAAGATGATCCTTTACAGTTTCAGAGCTACTTTTGGGAGAACCTAAATTATTAATAAGATAAAACTTAAATTCCTTTTCAATGTCAAAAATTGTACCATCTATTGTTTCAGGTTTAGCATAATTAGGGGTAAGAAAAACAGATGCACCACTTTCAGCTGCAGCATGTACCGAAAATATATCTTGATTGTATGATGGTACATACTGTATTTAAGCATTTCCTAATTTTATATTGTGTGAATTCACGTTATAATTATGTAATACCGCATTAGTATTGCCCTTACTCTTTACAATACCATTAGTTTTACTACTATCGGAAAATTTAATCAAATGATTTGATAAATTTAGATCCTTATAAAAATTTTGAAGATTTCTTTTGTCACTTATAATGTGAGAAGTTACCCCACTATCTAAAAATAATGTGCATTTACATCACATGGCTTCACATTAGGCTTATTAGGGCTATCAATGGAAAAATTATCCTCTACTGTGAAAGTAAATGAATTTCATAATCATGGCTGTTAGGCCTATCATTTACAAACATCATAAAATTTGGATTTGGATTTGTCCTACAATCTTCTGAATTATAAGAACGAGATTTGCAATAGTCACATTTTTTTTATTATGCCTATTGGTACTTTCAGGTTTCTTGTGGCCTACCTTACCACATGAGAAATAAGAAAATACATTAAGACTACAACTACCAGAAGGCCTGCTGTTGCTGGTA
>NC_090725.1:201457538-201467538 GCF_036898095.1 Palaemon carinicauda | reverse complement strand
ATTATTATTATTATTATTATTATTACTGACTCCCTTACATACTTACCAAGCTACAATCATAATTGGAAAAGAAGGATGTTATAACCAAAGGATTCCATCAGTGAATATAATCTAGTGAGGAAAGGCCTCTTGGTAACGTTTCTGCCTGGTGAACACCAGACGAGTTCCGCTCAAACTCGTTAATTGCTTTAGTGGCAGCAACCTTACCATTCAAGTGAGCTAAGGATGGGGGTTTGGGGGAGCCTATTGGTCTATCTGCTGAGCCATCAGCAGCCATTGCCTGGTTCTCCCAGGTCCTAGCTCGGATGAAGAAGGGGCTTAGGCTCTGTTCATATGATATATGGTCAGCACCTAGGCCATTGTCCTGCTTGCTAGGGCAATGTTACTGTCCCTTGTCTCTGCCATTCATGAACAGCCTTTAAATAAATAAATTACAAAAAAAAAAGTAATGAACTCTTAGAATATCTTAAGAGAAGCAACAACATTGAAATAAATCGTTCATGTACCAACTATAAAATCCTTAAAAAATAAAACATGAGGAAGATAATAAAAAAGAATAGTGTGCCTGAATTTACCCTCATGCAAGAGAACTGTACTCCAAGATAGTGGAAGACCATGGTGCAGAGGCTATGGCATTACCTAAGACTAGAGAACAATGGTTTGAATTTGGAGTGTCCTTCTTTTAGAGGAGCTGCTTACTATGGCTAAAGAGTCTCTTCTACCCTCACCAAGAGGAAACTAGCTACTGAACAATTCCAGGACAGTGATTAACTCCTTGAGCGAAGAAGAATTGTTTGGTAATCTCAGTCTTGTCTGGTGTATTAGGATATAGGAGAATATGTAAAGAATAGACCAGACTATTCGGGGTATGTGTAGATAAAAGGAAAATAAGCCGTAACCGGAAAGAAGGATCCAATGTATTATACTGTCTATAATGTATGGAAAAGAGTAAGTTAGCAGGGGAAGAAAGTGCGAATAGAAAAAGTAAATGGTTCAAAGATGGTAAAGATTAGGAGTAAAATGGAAAACTTACAGAAGACAGAATTTGTACTTTCTTACATTTGAAAAATATAAATAGAAGATGGGGGTGTTACGTGAAGAAAATATAAAGGTAGGTGACATTAGTGACAGTGAAAGAGGTTGCATTTTTAAGATGTACTGAATTCTTAAAATATATAAAAAGGAAGTGGAAATCTCATGGAGTCTTCTTTTTGCGATATGGGCATGATTATTGGAAATAGATGGTTTGCAAATGATAGTAATAATAATAATAATAATAATAATAATAATAATAATAATAATAATAATAATAATAATAATAATAATGGGAAAAGATATGGTGTCATAATATTTGTTAAGTCTGGGAGGAGGCAATAATAAGCTGAATGAGACGAAAGAAAAATGTCGAGGATCTACTTGTATGTCTGTTTAGTTTATGACTAGCCCAAAAATTTCCATTTAAATATAAGATTTTAGTTGGAGGTAAAAGGTGAAAATAAGCAATAAGTTTAATTAAAGTAGATAGCTTGGTAAATGATACGTAATGGGAGAATTGATGAATAACATTTGTGAATTTTGGACTAAAGTTAAATACATTTGAGGTGGAAAAAGAGTAAATGAAAAGTTTTTTTAATCTAATAAAGTGGTCAAAAGAACGAAGAAGAGATTTTGTGGTGTTAAGAGAGTTGAATTAGTTTATAAAAAATTGAAGTAAAGGTAGGGAAATTAAATGATTTCTGAAAAAAGGGACAATATTTGACATGCAGTTGCAGTTGCAGTGTAGGTATGTGGGAGAATGGATAGGGAAGTCAAATAGAAAGTTGGGGAGAAAAGAAAGGTGGGTTACACAAATGAAGGAAACAAATTGAACTAGAAGTTTAATAAGAATTAGAAGTTGTTCAGCAAGGCAGTAACTGTACGGAGAAAAGCCAAAAGAAGAAATGGATATTACGATGAGAGTTACGGATGGAGTAATGTCATCTGAGGGGATTACAGTTCTAGGTTAATGGGCTTCCTATTATGAATTGTTTAATTTGGAATAAAGAGGATAGGCAAAGATGGATGAAACAAGAGCAGAGAGGTTTGGGTCGAGTTTAAGACTGGAAGTGATGGCGGATGACAAAAGACATGCATATGATAGAATAGACAAAAAATGGAACACACCAGGAGGTGGAGGTATTATAAGTGAGACTTTTAAGTATAGAAAAAACCTATCCCCTTAAAGGAAACGTAAATATTTCTCATATTTCTGATGTATTGGAAAATTCAATATGTTTACAGAGATAGCCGGAAAAATAATTTGAGAAAATATATAAAGAATTAACTTAGAACTATATCCAGCACACAATCGTATTCACAAAGCGAAATATATCTGTTGCAAAGATCCCAATATAGCAAATAGCAGTAAGAAATGTTGAGGAGATTAAAAAAGAAATTAAACATTATTATTCAGACCTGTTTAAGTTGGAAATGGGTGATGCAAAAGTGAATAAACAAGCAGAAAAAAAACTAACAATTTGATATTGAAGTGAGTAATGAAAAAAATGGAAACTAGAAAATTATAAAGTAATGACGACAGCTCAACAAGTAAATACAATAATACAATCCCTAGAAAAATAAGAATACCAGAGCCAGACCAAAATTAACGATAAAATAATGGAAAACATGGGCCAAGGCAGGAAGAGCAGCGTGAAAGAAATTATATAAATGAATGGAAAAAATTCGAAATATTATCAGTGGGAAAGTCTACAGAGAACAGGTTAGATGTTAAAAACAGAATATGATTATTTATTACGAACGCAGGTAAGATGTTTGCAATCATAAGATTAAGTAAAAAGTAATGAAGAGGTTAATGACAAGATGAGAGGATTTCAGTGTGGAGTGATAGAGGACAAATCAACAGCAGGTCACCTCATAACACGAAATGCTGCTATTGATTATAGTAATTACTAAGGTACTTTTGCCTATATATGTTTAGGGGATCCTGTAAAATGTATTGATAAGCTATGCCTGAAAGAATGTATTAAAGAAATAAGTATAATGTTGAGTAAAAATGTTGCCAAGAAAATATACAAATCAAATGTGAAAGGTGAAGCAGAGGAAATTAGGATAAAAGGAAATGTATGAGTGGAAACCATTTTTGGCCCAAATTATGCTCAAGTGATACAGTTAAAGTCAATATTATAAGCTAAAAGACAATAACTCATCAGAAACACCAGAATAGAAACTCTGCTATATGTTAATATAATGTTCCCAGTAATAACAGATATAACGTAGACAAAGCCATAAGCAACTACAGGAGTAGGGAAGAACTTAAGAAATTTATTTTCAATACCAATTCATAGATCTCATCAGTGTTATTATTAAGACTTAAAAGATGAAGTTAGAAAGATTAACGGGGTGGTTGGAAATGGAAGGATAGAAACGGTTATGGAATATAGATACTTAAAGGAACTGTACTCAGGAAAAGGAGACCGTAGTCTTAGTATATGCAAAATGGAAGCAAAAATAGAATGTATGATGCAAGAAGTTAGGAAGTATAGAGACGTTAGTAGAGTAGGAGAAGTAGCATTGCAGGTGAGAATAAAGATATATGAAACAGTAGTGATACCTACACAGTTTGCAAATATTGAGGCGGAAAGTGCTATGAAGGAAAAGGAATGAAAGACCTAGAAGGTGTACTGTACAAGATTATGAAAGGAATATTTACACTACACCTTGCAACTACACCTTGTTAGGGGTTAGTAGCAGATACAGGAATTTGGCCAATAATGACTAGAATTGAATATATAAAAAAAAAAGTTAATGCTTTTCCATAACTTTATTACTTAAGATGGTAAACGGTTAGTTAAAGATATAGTGGAAGACCAAATAAGAAAACCATATGGAGAATGCTGAGTAAAAAGTCTTTTGGAAATATAAAAAAAAAATATCATGTTGAAATTGTAGATGTAAGAAAGTGTAGCAGGCAAGAACTCATGAAAGAAATAAGATGTAAAACGGCAAATTAAATTAAGTACAAGTGACAAGGTTAAGGTTTGCAAATAGCAAAGGTAAAAAAGATTACTTAGATTAGGTTAACACAAAGGTACTATATATATATATATATATATATATATATATATATATATATATATATATATATATATATATATATGTATATGTATATATATATATATATATATATATATATATATATATATGTATATATATACATATACATATATATATATATATATATATATATATATATATATATATATATATATATATATATATATATATATATATATATATATATATATATATATATATATATATATATATATATATATATATATATATATATATATATATATATATATATATATATATATATATATATATATATATATATATATATATATATATATATATATATATATATATATATATATATAGTCATAGTATTTAATTAAAGGTTGAATATGATAAACTTAAAAAAGAAAAACATAAAAACATGGATGAAAATGGATAGTGTTCGAGTTGTGCAGAGAAGTAAGAGCAAGAACATTTGTTTAGCTCTAGAAAATTAAGGAAGTTTAGAAGCAATAGCATAGAATTAAGGAAATTAGAAATGTCAACAAAAGACGTTACGTGATATATTAGACAGGCTATAGAAGTTGAAAATCAAAGTATGCAGTCTGTGCTGATTGTGTAGGAGGTGATTAATAACACAACGTTTTGCAGATTGCACCTCTTTCTACCTACACATTTAGTAGTGGGCACAATCCTAGTACAGTAGTGTGAAGTGAGCAACAAGGAACCTGGTACTTTAAAAGAGTAAAACCAAACTCCCTTATGTTGAAATCATAAAGATGCTAAACATATTCGACAGTCTACTTACTGATCATTATTAGCCATGAATGCGATTAAATAATCCTGGAGTAATAGGTTTTGAACAGTGATTCTCAATAGTTTTCCACTTCATGAATTCTACATTTAACCAAAAAGACAGTTAGTTAAGAGCTAGAATGACAAAATTCAAGCAGCATAAAACATGCAATAGTAAGCTTAAAAAGGTTTTTATTATGAGTGCGGGGGAGAGCATGATATAAAAAACAAACCTTAATGTTAAAGTGTATGAGCATGTATGAAACATGTGCGGTACATGGACCCCCTATAAAAGACATATATGTGAAATAGGGTACCCTGCTCTTGAGAGGCGCACTGTAGGCGGGTCTTCTTGTAGAAGATACGCAGGTTTTAGGCTATTGGTAGAGATACAGTCTTCTTTACCACAAATATTAATTAATAAAACCTTCAGTATGCGATGGATCACAAAGAAAGGGCCTGTGTAAGGGTGCGTTAGCAGTGACTTACTAGTGTCTGTGCACATGAAGACATGCATTGCAGTGTTTAAATCTTTCAGTAGGTGTTGATTTGTTTGGGGCTTGTAGATCTTACAACAGGGAGTAAATTTTCCAACAATATGACGTAGGCACTGGAGATTATCAGAGGAGGTTGCAGTTGAAAAAAAATCCACAGGGAACAACCAACAGGTCTTCATACACCAATTAGGCAGCCAAAACATCCAGAGTGTTCTTAGGAGTGGTCCCTAATCCCAGGAGGACCCATGAAAACTGAGTAAACCAGTTGGAGTCATTGCAGCTTGATATAAAGCTGCTTTAATGGTGCGATGAAAACATTCAAACATTCCATGGGCTGCTGGGTTGTAAGCAGTTGTCTGATGTATGGTGATGCCCAGGAGATTCATTAATGATATCCATAATTGAGAGGTGAAAGTGGTACCCCTGTCAGAAGTAATATGTTCAGGGATACCAAATTTCGCTATCCACCTTGAGAGTAAGGCAGATGTACATGAGGAGGACATTGCAGTTTGCATGGGAATAGCTTCAGGCCAATGAGTGGAGTGGTCAAGGATGGTAAACAGGTAATGGTGTCCTTGTGATGGGGATAGGGACCTACTACATCGACTTGAAAGTAGGCAAAACGACGCTGAGATTGAAGAGAGATGCACACTCCTGAATCCATGTGTCGATGTACTTTTGAATCTTAGCATAAAGTACAGACATAGGCCCAATCCTTAGAATCCTTAGTAATGCCATGCCAAATGAACTTCATCTTCCATAGCTATGTAGTAGATTGGCAAGAGGGATGTAAGAGGCCGTGAATGAAATCAAACGTCTGTCGAAGCATGAGGGCAGGTATCCACGGTTGCAGCCTACCAGTACTGACATAACAGAGGAAGGTGACATTGGAGTCATCAAGGGCGAAGTCTTCCCAATGGAGGGATGTGCAGGATGTTCTGAATGCTTGGTACTCTGGATCTTTTCATTGGGCTTCTGCCAAGGCATTATAATCCAAGGTGAATGCCAGCCAATGTGTTTCTTGATAGGGAACCGGCAACGGGATTCATTTTCCCAGGGACATGTTGAAGGGTACAGTTATAATCAGCCTCATCATAGAGGTGTCAGTGTTGACAGGTGAACCCAACATCAGAGTGTCGAGTGAAGGCACCAGGGACAAGCGGTTTGCACGAATGATGAAGGGTGTACCGTCTAAGAAGTGGCGAAACTGACGGACATGCAAATGCACCACCAACAATTCGCAGTCGAAGGTAGAGTAGCCAGATTCCACTATGGACAGTTTTTTCTGAAGACGACCAATGGGCTTGATGAGCCATGGACCACCTACTTGAGTATTGCACCAATAGTGACATCACTGGGATCAGTGGAGAGAAGGAGAGGGGCATGAAGCTTTGGAAAGGTGAGAGGAGCAGCAGTTGGGGCACTCATTTTGTTACAGACGGTCGCTTCCTGAAGATGACCACACTTCAGATCTTTTGCTTGCCCTTAAGGGAAGTATAGTGGGGCCTAGAGTGGCGGTAATGGAAGGCAAGAAGAATGTCATAATAGTTTATCATGCCCAAGAGTTCTTGTAGTGCTTTGACGGCCGAGGGTGAGTGAAAGTTCTGAACAGCTGACGCTTTCAGAAGTAATGCGTTTCCCCAAGAACGATACCACAAGGCCGTTTTGTCCACGGCAGTAAAGAGTGATGTGTAGATGATGGAGGTGTTCCTCTTTGGAGTAAGAGAACACGAGTATATCATCCACATAACATACATAGAATGGGAGGTCCCTTATGATGCCTCCATGAGGCATTGAAAAGTGGCCCCAGTATTACGAAGGCCAGACCTAAACAGGAGTAGTTAAATGTGTAAGTCCCAAAGGGTGTGGTGATGGTGGTTTTTGGAATGTCTTCAGGGTTCATAGGCACCTGATAATACCCATTCAAGAGGTCGAGAGTGGAGAACTCCTTCGTTTTGTGCAAGTAGGAGGTAACGTCGGTGATGTTGCGGAAGGGGCAGTGATCCAGTTCCGTCTGCAGGTTCAGACACCTGTAATCCCCACAAGAGTGCAGTGAGCCATCCTTCTTCAGAATGAGAGTAGGGGTGACTACAATGGGCTTGACAACTTTCAGCAGAGGGTGACTTCTTCCATTTTGGCAAATGTTCATATAGCGGCTGCCAAACGATCTGGGGTCAGACGCCGGTATCTGGCAAACGCTGGTGGACCCCTCATGTTTATATGATGATAAACACTATGCTTGGTGCAAACAGTGGGCGTTTGGCGAAGTTCTGGACAGGAGACTTCCAGATACAACATGACTAAGTGAGAGCATGATCGAAGGGAGCGGTTTCAAGAGGTGTCGACAAGTAATTAGTCTGCAATGATCAACTGTCGATGAGCATCATCAACCAGGAGGTGGAAATGGAAGAGTAAATCTGCATCAAGGATTGGCCATGTGACGTCAGCAATGAGAAATTTCCAATGATATTTGACGCTACAAAACATAGTGTGAGTGTCTCATACCCCTGGGTGTATTTGTCCATTGGCAGCTACCAGGTGGACATAACAGGCTTAGAATGACTACATCATGTTCTAGAGAGTGGTCTTGGTAGAAGAGAGCAGCAAGCACCAGTGTGATGGCCTACTTACAAGTCTTTTTTACCACTAATAACCGTTTGTAAATTTCTTCACAGCAGCCCCGAATCCGGAGTGGTATTAGCATAACTATGTCAGTAAGTGGTTGCAGAGGTCATTGGTTGAGCCATGGGCAAGGGGTGGCAAATATGGGTGGTGGGCCGCTTCATCACTACTCCCGCATGTCACGTGGTGGGCGTCTGTGTCCTACCACATTCACGTCAGCTTCGGTCAATGTTGAATAGTTGTCCTCTTTATCAGGAGTCGTGGCGTTGATGGAGGTCTTGAAAGTGGTAAAGTGGCTTTCCATAAGGGCATTGAATTTTTGTCATAATGTCCTTCATGGGCAGAATATTGACATTGGAGATTGCAGTGCATACAGATTCCGGTAGGCGCTGTATCCAAAACGCACGAAATAGGTTCACTTCTCGAGGAAAGCCGTCGGTGGCAGGTTGCAAGTGAGCGATGGTGGTGATTTCCCTAACTGTGAACGAAGTCTTTTGGTCCTCCCACGGCTGTTGAGAGAGCTGAAAAAGCTTGGCTCTACAAATGGCTGGTGATGGCGAGTACTATTCCATGTGCTAGTTTTTGAGGGCATTATACTATATTAGGGCATCCCCTTGGTTGCAAAGCCAATCGGAGATTTCAGGGAAAGTGTCCTCAGGGATCACCGTGAGGACATAGTCTGCTTTGCTGCTTGAGCAGGTCATGCCCTTGATGCGCAACTGAATTTCATTGTGCTGGAACCAGACAAACGCTTCTCCGGTAGCGAAGGGCAGCAGTTTCATTAAGGCAGCGTGTGTTAAAGAGTCAGGTTCGGTAGGCAGCATTATAAAAAGGGTAGGGCGAATGGGTGGATGAAAAAAGTGGTGTGGAGTAATCACTCTAGTAGTCACCAATATGCTAGATAAATGTTAGGTGTTAACAGAGAGGCGAGATGAATGCAAGCGGTGTTTATTCAACAAGATTACAAAGTTATATATAGATAGTTTAGAGTAAGATTGTCATATGATAGCAAGCTTAGGCAAGTGTCTCTTATCAGTGTGGGGAGAGCGAGAAATAATCCTAACAATAACGTTACAGTGTACAAGCCTGTACGCGATATGTGTGGCACAGCTTACGGATCACTTGCGGTGACAAAACCGCTGTCAGACTCATGATTTTAAACTTTTACAGTGAGCAATAACGTCATGCATCAACCTACTTACGTCGACTTTTTGTAGAAAGAAACTAAATACTTTGTTTATATAGCTAAAGGAAAAGAAGACACATCAACTGCGTCTTCAGATCCTCAGAAGGTTAATGCTTCAGATTGAATACATTACAAGAGACTAGCCATTAGGTGCAGCACTAGCCTTGCAGGACATTCTAATTTAGTCAGTATAAAGTTCAATCAACGTCTACATATATTATAACACATCAGCGGGAAAGATGAAAGTGTTTGCTTTCACACAGTCAATGAAATCGAGGTTGTGTCACTGACAATGCATATCTTATGTCGGTGCCTCTTTCAGTCGGTTCTGGTTCTCATTCTTTATTTGTAGAAGGATGAAGAGACCAGACTCACATATATACAGTAGGTAGTTGAAACAGGTAATAGTAATCAAAATATAATTTCACTAACTTGAGGATATGATTAATGCACTGAACACCAGAATACATTCAGTTTTCTCTTCATAGATATTTTTGTCAGCAGAAATTTAGATCAAGGAAATCTTGAGTATGATTTGGAATACTAGCAATGTCAATAGTACCAAGGACTGAATTCTTACAAACTTCTTTTCTTGATAGTATATTTCAAATTCACTTTCCAAGGATCTCAAATGCGGAAAGATTTCAGTTTTAAGTAATCGGTCAAGCAGACAATCTGCTTCAGTGTCGTATCCAGCACATTCGCTGCAAATACTGTTGCCGAAGAAAAACTGGAAGCAGGAAAGTATGCCGTATTGGATTTTGCCTTGAGAATATATTACCACATTTTTTTTTTTCTTTTTTTTTAAAATATTATCAGAATT
>NC_090725.1:201442538-201452538 GCF_036898095.1 Palaemon carinicauda | reverse complement strand
TTGGTTCTGCATATGGCAAAATACCAATTTGAAGAGAGCAATATGTACTCCTCATGTGGTATAACTTTAGCAGTGGAGTTCATCTTTATGTAGCAAGTACAGTCTGGCCGACTTGGCATTCGGAACATGACCTGCTGCTTAAAAATGTGGAATCATATCTTGCGTACAGTAAGTATAAAGCTTTTAATTACCAGACCTCTCAGTTCTGATAAAGTTGAGCATTTGCAGCACCTGGCGGATGTACTACACCCATAATTTTTTCATTTTGCTCTGTGTGGCAGCTTGATCTAGGTGGTGAGTAAGAAACTGTTGGAATTCTCGCAGACTTTCCTCCTTTTCTATTTCAGCAGCATCTTCATCTTAGTCACTGATATAGACTGACCTGATGTTCCTTGGTAATTTGACTCTCCTAGTCTAACTTGTCGAGCAGTATATAGATGATAGCCAGCAAGGTCAGAATGGGGTCTCATACTACTCGAGAGATGCATGACATGGGAGCATATGTTCCACAGAACCTTTAGCATATATTTGTTCCCACAAGTCTTCCAATCCAATCCTTGTCATGATCTGTTCAATCCTGCCTAGGTAGGACATCAGGAGGTGAAAGGCACCAGGTCGCACTACTTTGTTTAATCTCTGGAGGTGAAAAAAGTTTCAGAAGCCTTTTTATACAGAAGCTCATCGGATGTTACTTTTCAGGTCTGGAGGTTATGCTTGTCACTTTATGTATGCAAATCACACTACGGTGTAGATATAGATACTGCTTAGGCTCTAGAGTAATGAATAAAAGAATCTCAATTTTGGAGATTTAGAATTCATCAATTTTCAGAACACTCAAGTTCAACATGTACCTAAGCATCAAAACGAAATCAAGAGCTGATGCATGCAATGTGTGAGTTTTGGGGAACTGCAGATGCTCTACTGTAACTGACTGCAAAGAAAGAATAAGTATCTGCCCAAAAGTGCCAATTGCTTCAGCTGGGGGTTAGTTATAGTGTGTTTTTTAGAAGGAGGTTTTCCTGCTCTTTCAGATGGTGTTACATAAGCTATGCAACAGGCATGATGACATTTCACCTCTGCAGCAACCAAATAAATATCTGTCTCAATTCTTTTGACAACTGCCTCTCCCCACTCATCACTATTGCCCTTTTTAAAAGATAATTTTTTAACTCTATTATCTCTACATTGCTTGTTAATTTTCTAATTTTGGTTTCAAATCTGCTACTGGTAATCAGTACTTCAGAACAGAAAAGGCAGTGTGTAGTGATATCAAGTATGTAACTCTAGACTGAAGGTTTGGTGGATCAAGTGCTGATGATTTCTCAGACTTTCTCTTCTCAGATCAGATGGATGATTCCCTGGTGTAGGTTTTTCTACAGGTAATGTGAAGTGTAAGAGGTTCCTGCTTCTGTGGAAAATCTTAGAGAGCCCTGTAACTATTAGAGTTTTCCTTTGTTAGAGTCCAACTTTTACAAAAACCTCAATGCAAAACTCCATCTCCAGCTCTTAGAATAGCCTTAGTAAACGTTTCAACCCATTGTTTTTAATTCTTTGATGCTTTCAGCCTGAAATATGAGAAATTCTGAAGCCAGTGGCTATCTTAGACTCTTTGAATTTCTCAAAAGCCCAAAGGTGGATTCTTGAAGACTATTTGCATGTTCTTATTGACACTTTTCTGAGTATATCCTGAATGTTTCAGATTGTTATGGATTTATTATGGGCTAGACTCAAGTTCGAAATAATAGTCCAAGGCTAAAATACATTTAGGGGAGACTAGTAGACCCATTCCATAAATATTTGTGAAACAAGAATACAGGAAGATATAAACCAGAGGCATATTAGGTGTGATACAATCCACCCAGGTGAGCCAAGTTGACAGAATTTGCTTAGAACTGCCATCTTCAATCAAAATTAGAATATGAATCTACCAGCAGGTCAATAAAAATTTTGACTACATTTACAATTCCATTGTAAGACCTATTATCAAACAAGTGTTTTAATGATCACACCTGCCAGAGAGGTCAACCTAGTATTAAGCCAAAAAGGACCAAAAAAATAGATATCTTGATCCCTCCTATCACTGGACAGGAATGCTAATCACCATCTTAAATGCTGGCAAAGTTGGTATTCAAAACCTGCATTTTTTATATAGATACATGTCACTTATCATTTTACACATTTATTATATCTGATGCAATGAAATGTATGAAATTTGGGCTAAACGTCATAAGGCAAAGGGTTGGGGGGAAATTTAATGATCTGAAGATTTACTATGATACAAATTATTTTTTCACTTAATTATTACCATTGCTAGAAATTCACACCGAATAAAATCATAGTTATATATATTACTCATCACCTTAAGGCATACAAATTTACAACCAATTCTTCACACGCATTCTGATTCTTTTTCTTCTCAAAACCATCCTTACCTCTCTTCAGTTGAAGTGGCTATCCTGGAGGGTATTTAGCCTTGCATGGTGTATCGGCTCCTCCATGTTGACCAATTTTTCCAACTTTTTACTGTAGTCTATGGGTATCATCAAGCACTTTATTTATAATTCTGTACATATTGTTTTTGTTATAATTCTTGTTAATCTAGTTTTTAAGTATGATGTCTCTTTTTATTTCTATTAATTCTTATGCTGTCTGGAGACAATGAGCGAAATCCAGGACCAGTAGGTCCTAGATTTCGTCAATGTCGTCTTCTGTATTGCAATATTCATGGTCTTCATGCAAATATCCAAGACCTTACAGTTGCGTCCAGACAGTATGATATTCTTTTGTGCTCAAAAACTTTGGTTTCTAATATGAGGCCCTCATCTGAGCTCCTTATAACTGGTTTTAAGAAGCCAATAATGTTGAAACGTGATGCCATCCCTAGGGCCAGGGGAATGGCGGTGTATATTAGGACCGAGTACTCTGCTTCTCATAAATCCTGCTATCAATGTGGATGTCATGAGATTCAGGTAATAAAAGTTTTTGGCAGGCAAAACCACTTTTATTTGTGTTCGATCTACCAGAATCCAGACATGGAGGATTCTATCTTCGATTGTCTTCTTACCATTATGGCTAAGATACAAGAAGATGATAGAAAGGCTTCTTTTGTCTTTGTTGGTGATTTTAATGCTCACCATAGGGAGTGGTTAAGTTCTATCTCTCCTACCGATCGCCATGGCTTAAGAGCTTTAGACTTTGCCTCTGAATCAAGCTGTGAGTAAATCATAAATGAAGCTACTCACAGGTCTGGCAATTGCTTGGACCTCGTATACACTGACTCCCCTGGCGTTATAACTAGTAAGGTTGGTTCTCCAGTCGGGACATCTGATCATGCCTTGATTTCATTAGTAGTGAAGACTGAGCAGCCTGTCCCTGATATATCATACTCTTGTAAAATTTATATGAAATCCCAAGCAGACTGGAATGGGATTTTGCATGATCTTTTGTGCTTGAATTGGTCACAATTATATAGTAGTGTAGATCCTGCTGTCCCTTTGAATGAGAGTCTAGTAAACATAATTGATAGGCATATCCCTTCTTGTGTGCTAAGGTACTAAGTGAATGACAAACCATGGTTCAATGATGATTGTAGATGTGCTTATTTGGAGAAGCAGGAGGCCTATCACCTTTGGAAGGGTATTAAATCAGATTTGACCTGGAACAACTATACTCAGCTTCGAGCTTTTGCTCAGAGAGTTTATGCCTCAACTGAAAAGGAGTACAATCTAACCATAAAAGAAACCCTTTCTGGTACAACTCAGGAGCATAAATGGTGGTCTACCCTTAAATCTGCACTCTTTGGTGTAGATGCAACAGTTCCTCCTTTACTTAAACCAGATGGCTCAGTCATTCACTGTCCAAAGGAAAAGGCAACCCTTTTGGCTGATGTTTTTGACAGTAAATAGAGTAATGAAAAACTTGAACTTCCTCATTCCTGTTTTCCTGAGGCTAAACTAACTAGTTTAGCTTTTCGATCTCGTGAGATTAAAGCTCTGTTGATGGACCTTGATGCTTATGGAGGTGTAGACCCAAATGGTATATTTCCTTTGTTTTTTATAAAGACAGCAGATTTCTTAGCTCCAAAGTTATCTGTTATTTTGCTCAAGTTAGCAAGAAGAGGAGCTTTTAGCACTTGTTGGAGAATTAGTAATGTTACTCCTCTATGTAAATGTGTTTTTGATAGCTCAAGTCCCACTGATTGTCGCCCAATTTTCATAGCTCCCATATCATCTAAAGTTTTTGAACGTCTTCTGGCAAAACGTCTTAGTAGGTTTGCTGAAGGTAATCATCTATTACCTAGTTTCCAATTTGGTTTTCGTAAAGGCCTTGGAGCATGTGATGCCCTTCTTACAATCTCCAATGCTGTACAGAAATCCCTTGATTGTGGTTAGGAAGTTCGTATGATTGACCTTGATTTTAGTGCTGCCTTTGACCGTGTTAATCATGAGGCCCTTGTTTTCAAACTGAAACAGTTAGGAGTGGGTGGGTCTTTTCTTAGCATTATTATTGATTTTTTAAGTAATAGATATCAAAGAGTTGTTGTTGATGGGCACCATAGTGAGTATAGGAATGTGATATCCGGTGTTCCACAGGTTAGTGTTCTTGGCCCATTACTTTTCAGGCTATATACACATGACATGTGGTTTGGCCTAGAAAACAAGCTTGTTACATATGCAGATGATGCTACTCTCTTTGCATTAATTCCATCCCCTTAATGTAGATCTGGGGCCGGTGAATCCCTTAATACAGATTTAGGTAAAATTAGTGCAAGGAGCAAATTATGGGGTATAAAGTTGAATCCTAGCAAAACTCAAAGTATGATTGTAAGTAGGTCAAGGACGGTGGCTCCTTAACATCCGGATCTCAGTATTGATAATGTTTCTTTAAATTTGTATGACTCTTTTAAAATTTTAGGTGTGATTCTCGACAGCAAATTTACTTTTGAGAAACACATTAGGTCTGTGTCTTCTTCAATTGCACAAAGAAATTGGCTTATTGAGAAAGTCTTACAATATTTTTGGTGATCAATCTATTCTGAAGAAGTGTTTTAATTCTTTCATTCTACCTTGTTTTGAGTATTGTTCTCCTGTCTGGTGTTCAGCTGCTGATTCTCATTTTGATTTGTTGGACAGAAACTTACAGTCTATCAAATTTCTTATTCCTGATCCAGATATTAATCTTTGGCACCGTCGTTCAATTAGTTCATTATGCATGTTGCATAAGATTTTTCATAACTCTGACCATCCTTTACATTCAGATCTCCCTGGACAATTCGCAATACTAGGCAGGCAGTTAATTCTAATAGCCAGGCCTTCTTCATCATGAGGCTCAATACTAACCAGTATTCTAGAAGTTTTATTTTTATGTTGACCAGGCGGACATGAGTCTTTTTATTGTTTATATATGACATATGTTTTTTACATAGTTAATAGTTTATAAAGGACATATCTGTTTTGACGCTGTTACTGTTTTTAGAATGATATATTGTTAATTTATTCTCATCATTTATTTATTTCCTTATTTCCTTTCCTTACTGGGCTATTTTTTCTCTGTTGGAGCCCTTGGGCTTATAGCATCTAGCTTTTCCAACTAGGGTTGTAGCTTGACTAGTAATAATAATAATAATAATAATAATAATAATAATAATAATAATAATAATAATAATAATAATATAACGCAGATTAACACACATTCATATATAAACCAAACATTTAAATGCATTTAAACATTGCTAAATATGCACATTTATTTCAAAAAGCGCCATAGGGTGGTCAGATAAGACTTTTTCACATAATATCTTGTTTGGGAAAAGATTTCTGATGAAGGCCACACTTCCTCTTGTCTCAAATAATTTGAAAGCATTGTCTCAGAGTGTGCTCAACCAACAGTACAGTAATTAATACTAATGAACACACCTTGACACACATCCCCAATCTGGTTAAACCTGGTATGGTAGACATTAATATCGACAGAGCAAATAAAGTTATTGAAGAAAAAGTACTTCCAGGAATGTTTTCAAAGGTGGCAGGCACTGTGGACTAAGTGTTTATGTGCCGAAGGAGAGTACTTTGAAGGAGATTAGTGACAAAACATGTTAATGTTCGTAATTTAATGAATATTCACACATTTACTGAACTTTTTGATCACCCCTCGTATATATATATATATATATATATATATATATATATATATATATATATATATATATATATATATATATATATATATATATATATATATATATATATATATATATATATATATATATATATATATATATATATATATATATATATATATATATATATAGATAGATAGATAGATATAGATATATATATATGGCATAATACTTAACATTTACGATTATCGTACTATGTTTTAGTAACATCTAAAAATTGAAGATATCACTCTAGAAAAATTGATCCTTAATTAGGCTTCATAATAAGAGGAAAACTGCATTTATGTTTTTTCCTTTTAACATTTGGTATTGACACTGTTATAACCCATTTTACGATATTCTTCTTCAGAATTACACTGGTTTAACAATAGATTTATACTTTGACATAAGGACTATGATGTTGAGAGTCTAAAATACTTGCAAAATTTAACAAGTATTGACAAAAGATTCATTGAAATGGTGACTTTCAAGATTAATTTTGAAATACATGAATGATTTCTCTCAAGGTTCCACAAAATACCATGACCAATCTCGAAAGCTTCCCTCTCATCTGCAAAGCCTACAGTTCCATTCTTGCAATGGGAATGTCAACGGTTCTTAAGATCGTTATTCCTTGTTCACCGCAGACTAAACTGTGAGGCTTACTCACTCTTTCAGAATATTTAGATTTCTACACTGTTTTGATCTCGGATTCGATTCTCTTTAAGCTGTGTTCACTGCTACAGGACATTCTTTCTTTTGAAGTAGTGTCTGCACTTCCATCTATGCCATCCATTGCGTTTCATTTCTTTCTCCATTGAAGTTCACGACTGTACAGTTACAACCTGGTATATGCCACTTTTTTTTCCAGCTGGTCTCTCCTGCGCAATGCAGTCTAAACTGTGAGGGCTACTCATTTCAGTTCCACTACAACATTATACTAAAGTGCAAATTCCATTGTTCAACCATTGAAATCCTGACGGAGATTCAAGTAAAAATGTGGTACAAAACATGTATCGGTACCAAATATTAGATGAAAAATGCAAATGTATTTTCGTCTTATCTTGAAACCAACTGAAGTCATCTTGTCCATCGAGATTTTGTCTTCCTATTTGGGAAACTACCAAAATATGAGCAATACATAAATTATGTATATATATATATATATATATATATATATATATATATATATATATATATGTGTGTGTGTGTGTGTGTGTGTGTGTATATATAGAGGCGGTATATCTTAGCAATCCATGTTCCCTTCTATGCCTACACAAAGGGTATTGGTTAAAGTTCGCCAGTCGTCTCTATCTTCAGCTATTAAATCAATACTTCTCCATTCATCATCTCTTAGTTTATGCTTGATAGTCCTCAGCCATGTAGGCATGGTTCTTCTAACTTTTCTAGTGCCTTCTGGAGCCCAGTTGAAAGTTTGGTGAACTAATCTCTCCTGGGATATGAAGAGCATGCCCTAACCATCTCCGTCTACCCCTTACCATGATCGCATCCCGACATAGCATTAGAGTAATCTCTCTTATAGTTTTATTTCTAATCCTGTTCTGCCATTTAACTTCTAATATTCTTGTGAGGGCTTTGTTCTCAAATCTACAAAATCTGTTGATCTCACTAAACTGATATATAGTCTGGTATTTTTATGTAATTTCAGTCAATTTGATTTCCAAATTTTACTTAACCTAGCCATTGTCTGGTTGGCTCTTTTCAATCTTTTATTAAGCTTCAGTTCTAAAGAGATCATATTTCTTAGATATCTGAATGATTCCACCTCATTGATCCTTCCTCGTTCCAATGATATTTCATCTTCCGTGCTCATCATCTCTGTCTTTCTTCTATTTATCTTGAACGCAACCTCATGTGATATTTCATGTTTTCTGGTAAGCATTCCATCTCCTGACGCACTTTGAATACACTGAATTCATTCATAGGTATATCAAGATCTTCATCAGCTTAGGGTATATCAATCAGATTATTCCCTTCATATCTCCTATTCATGACGTCACTAAATTGTTCCATCCAATCGTTACCTTTCTTCATCTTCTGTTGTTATAACAGATCCATCTCTTTTTAATGGGTATATGCTTCAGCTTTTAGTTCCAGTAGAGATTTCATTGATAATTCTATGAGCAATTCCTACACCTTGTCCACTTCCTGAATTCATAGTTTTGTCAGCCTTGTCTGCTTTCCTGTCTGAATATTCTCTCCAGTCATTCCTGGCTTCTCCTTTGACTTCACTATCAATGCTGGAATGCCTATCATTCTCTACCTTGTAATTTTCATGACTTTCTCAGACACTTCCAACAATCAATTTTTGTCGTTGTCTCTTTTTAATAGTATCCCAAGTATCATTTGATATACATGGTTTTCTCCTTTTATCTGTATGTTCCAAAACTTCACTAACCAACTGGCTGATATATGTTCTTAATTTCACACCATTCTTCATTAATTGTCTGCTCCTTGTCTCTTAAAGTCTTTAAAACTGCAAATCGATTCCTACATTCAATTTCAAATGTTTGTTTGTGCCCATCTTCTAGAAGCTTAGTTGTATCAAACCTAGGTATTCAATCTACATTTCTATTGGGTGCTTTTAGTTCTAATTTCAGTGTGGCAATGAGGAGCTGGTGATCACCACCAATATCTGCACCTCTATAGCTTCTTTATTTTCTTAGAGTCGTTCATCTTTCTTTATTAATAACTATGTGATCTATTTCATCTTTGTAATTGCCACATGGTGAAGTCAATATATATGTGTGGATATCATTATGCTGGGCTCCATTTTCACTTTCAACTTCCTCAAGGCCCTAAACTCCCATTACATTCTTCATACATTGATTATTCCTTCCAACTTTAGCATTGAAGTCACCAATCACAATTTCCATATCTCTCTCTGGGATGTCATCTATTACACACTGCCGTTCTTCATAGCATTCATCTTTCCTTTCTTCGGGGAATCGTTTTTTGGTGCACAGCAAACTATGACACTTATATTGGACTACTTTCATTTAAACTTTGCAAGAAATAATCTACTATTCAAAGCTTTCCATTATGTTATGCCTTTTTTCTGCTCTTGGTATCTTATCATTCCTACCCCTTCTATTCCAACTCCCTCTGTTCTTCCTGAGTATATATATATATTGCCTTGGAATAAGATTTCTTTATCAATCCCCTTACAACGTGTTTCACTAATGGCTAAGATATCCAAACATTATTTCATAAATTCATTCACCATTTGCTGTAACTTCCTAATCTGATTCATGGTTCTAAAACTCTAATTACCAATTTTCAATTTTTCTTTTGTATTATAAATTGGAGATTCTTAGCACCCCGCTATGCCCGGGACTGGTGGCCATTCTGTCATTTTCTCTTTCCATAGACTGACTAAATCCATAGAGGATTCATTGGTTAGATTCCTCAAAGGATAGCCAGTTCCTTGTGATGTGCATTGCCAATATAATTAAGGCAGGTGACCCCAGCCATTCCATACTGATTCCAGTAAGATCATCCACCGGACATTAAACTCAATCTGTCATCCTGCTGCCAGTGACTATCGAAATTCAGGGGGTCATTTCCTCCTTACCCAAAGTTCTCATCACTACACCAGGGTGCTCATCCGCTTATACTCGTATAGCCGTTGGCAATCATGGATTGCTAAGATATACCACCTACCATGGTATAGTAGCAATGATTGTCATATTACTACCCATCTGGCCACCCATGATCCTATTCACTCGTTTCCTAACCCGGCCTCACTCAAGTGTAATTTTCCCTTATGGATTAAAACCCGTTTCTTATATTACATATTATATATATATATATATATATATA
>NC_090725.1:201417538-201435038 GCF_036898095.1 Palaemon carinicauda | reverse complement strand
GTTCCTCGCAGAGTTAAACAGTAGGGTTAACACCGCAACCCACTGCTACCACAGATCTCTTTTTTAGTTCCTCTACTTGCTTCGCATAGTGGCGAAAGAACACTCTGGAAGACTTCCAGCCAGTGTATGAACGGAGATGTTCAAAATCCATACAATTGAAGAAATTTAAGAATGAGGCAACTTTCCTCGGATTGTGACCTGCGGGTGTATTGTCAGGATCCGCTCTGCGAATAAAATATGTGATTTTTGCTCTGAGTTGATTCAGAGATAAATTTGAGCCTGATGTTTCTCCCCTGAATAGTTGACCACCCTTGAAGTCTGAAGTTCTATGAAGATAGACCTTTAGGCATTCTACTGGACATAGAGATGCATCTTCTTTCAGAGGGCAGATTCTCCAGGGACCCCACCTGTTGGTGGGTAACTCATTCTTGGCGAGAAACGTAGGATCCGGAAACAGGTTCAGTTCTTCCCCATCCAGGAACTGAACACGACCTGCCTCTCTCGAGAGGCTACAATCTCACTAACCCTGGCCCCGGACGTGAGTGCAAAATAGGAAAATAACTTTTTGTGTCAAATCCTTTAACGCACACTCTTCATTGCTCAACAGAGAAGCGAAATGAAGAACTTGTCTAAAGACCATGAAATGGGCTTTGGAGGTGCTGAAGGTCTGAGCCTAGCACAGGCTTTCGGGACTTTATTAAAGATCTCGTTACCTAGGTCGACCTGGAAGGCATATAGAATGGGTCTTGTCAAAGCAGACTTACACGCTGAAATCGTGTTCGCTGCCAACCCTTGACCATGGAGGTGGGGAAAAAAGATAAGCAGAAGTCTGTCAAGATCTCCTGCGGAATCTTCGCCTTGACAAAAGGCCACCCATTTTCTCCAAGATGACTCATATTGCCTTCTAGTAGATTTGCATTTATATTCCTCAAGGAAGTCTATACTGGCTTTCGAAATCCCGAAACGCTTTCTCACCGCTAGGGAGAGAAAATCATGAACTGCAGGGTCCGGGTTTTCTGTAATGAAGCGCAGACAGTTGACTTCTGGACTCGCTGGGTCAGAACTGGATCTGGTAGTGGTACAAACTTCAGCTACAGTTCCAATGCCAGGAGGAACCACACGCTGTTCGGCCACTTGTGGGCCACTATTGCCGCTACCCTTTGAAGGATCTCAGTTTGTTGAGGACCCTCAACAGAAGGTTGTGAGGAGGGAACAGATAAATCTTGGACCATCTGTTCCAGTCGAGGGACATCGCGTCCACTGCTTCCGCTAAGGGGTCCTCGTACGGGGCACGTACAGGGGCAACTTCTTGTTGTCTTTCGTCGCAAAGAGGTCTATCTGCAGTTCTGGGACTGATTCAGAATGAAGGAGAATGATCCTGCGTCTAAGGACCATTCCGACTCTATCGGTGTGAACCTGGATAGAGCGTCCGCTGTCACATTGCGGACTCCTTGAAGGTGAACTGCCGACAGGTACCACTTCTTCTTTTCCGCCAATCGGAAGACGGCCAACATCACCTGGTTGAGAGGTGGTGACCTCGATCCTTGTCGATTCAAGTATCTTACAACTACCTCGCTGTCTATTACCACTTTATGTGGAACGAATGACGCGGGGAGACTTTCTTTAAGGTAAGGAGTACTGCCCTAGCTTCTAGAAAGTTTTATGAGAAAGGTCTTGAATAGCCTGGACCAAGTCCCCTGGACTTTTTTCCGATGAGAGTGACCTCCCCATCCCTCCTTTGAGGCGTCTGAGTGAATCGTCACCGACGGGGGAGGTGGCTGAAGAAGAACCTGACTTCTTTAGATGTCTGGCTTGGGACCAAGGCCTGAGAAGAGTACTTAGCCGAAGCGGCTGGTCTTCTCAGATCTCTTCACGCGTTTGATGCATAACTTCTCCAAACTCCGATTGCATCCTTTAGCTGTGCTCTTAGCACTGGGTCTGTCACCGAAGCAAACTGGAGAGAGCGCAGTACTCTCTCCTGCTCGTGTCTTGATATCCTTTCGGAATCTTGAAGTCTCTTGACAGAACCCGCTATCTCCTTCCTTTTCTTCGCCGGGGTGGAGAAACGGTGTGACAAAAGGTCCCAGTGGATCTTAGCCACTGGAACTTTTGAGATGGAGAAAGTCGAGACTTTTTCTGTTGATCTTGAAGCCTAGGTACTCTAGGAACTGGATCACTTGACTGGAAGCTTGCAAGCATTCTGTCTCGGATGCTGCCCACACCAACCAGTCGTCCAGGTAGGCTACTACCTGAATTCCCTTTAGGCGAAATTGTTTGAGAGCTACGCTCGCAAGCTTCGTAAAAATCCTTGGGGCTATGTTTAGCCCGAATGGCATGGCTCCGAAGGCGTATAGTCTTCGTTGTAGCCTGAACCCTAGGTAGGGGGAGAGTCGATGGCTAATTGGAATGTGCCAGTAGGCGTCTGACAAGTCTATAGAGACGGAATATGCCCTCTTGGGCAGTAAGGTCCTTATGTGTTGCAGTGTTAGCATTTTGAATTTGCAATTCACTATGAACTTGTTAAGTGGCGACAAGTCCAGAATGACTCTGAGCTTTTCCGAGTCTTTCTTGGGAACACAAAACAGCCTCCCTTAGAAATTGATGGGCTTCACCCTTTTTCTCCAACCGTTCTTGAACGTACTCCTCCATAACGGGGGTGGAGTGTTGGAAAAACCGAAGGTACGGGGGTGGAGTGCTGTACCAGCTCCCGCCCAGTCCATTCTTGAGTAGGCTGTGGGCCCAGGGATCGAAGGTCCACCGATCCCGAAATTTCAGAAGTCTCCCTCCTACCGGTATCACCTCACTTGGACTGCCGTCCTGAGGTCTTGCCTTCCTGACCACGACCACCCCTGAATCCCCTTCCCCTTGAGGGGCGTCTAGACGAGCCTCTGGCTGCTCCTCTAGGCTTTGCTCGAAAGGAAGTGGACTGCCCTTCGAACGCTGGGGTGAATGCCGTGGACTGTGTCGACACGGCCTGGGGTACCCACTGAAAGGTGGTCGGGGTTTGTGCCACGATCTGGGGCACTGGGGGCAATGGCAATTGCAGTTGCTGTCTAAGAGGTTTGGCTGGCCGAGACGGTAGCCTAGTCCTCATAGTCTTCCTCTTTGGTTGAGGACCCTCATCCAGGGAAGACTTTCTTTTGATAGCCAGGCCCCACTTCTGGAGAAGGTTTCTATTCTCCAAGGCGGCTTTATCAAAAACTTCTTTGACCAAGTCGGTAGGGAAAAAGGTCTTTTCCCCAAATGTTGGAGGAGATTAGTTTCTTTAGCTCGTGCCTCACCGTAGCCGAGGTAAACACGAACTCCCTACAAGCTCTCCTTGCCTTGACGAAGCCATAAAGGTCCTTCGTCACTGTGGCCAGATGAGGCTTGGCCACTACCATGAACATTTCATGGACCTTGGGGTCACTTGCCATCGTCTCGAGAGTAGTCTGAAGAGACATTGAGGCAGTCAGTCTTTCTTTTGTATCGAACTCACTTCGCAAAAGAAAGTCAGACAGCTTAGGGAGGTCCTTGCCGAACTGACGTCCGGCAATATCAGCCTCCAACTTTCCCACTGAGAACGTAAGATGGACGTCCTTCCAGTCTTTGTGGTCCATAGGCAGGGCCAGCGACAAGGGTTTACACTCCTCTAGGGAGGGGCAAGACTTGCCGGCCTCGATTGCTTTTAGTACAGCCAGAAACCCTTTCTGTAAAAGGGGGAAGGCTCTAGTAGGCGAGGACACAAAGGAAGGGAGCTTCCTATTCAATGCAGCTACCTTTGAGTTAGAGAAGCCCCTCTCTTTCATCGAGGGTGAAAGTAGAGCTTGAGCCTTAGCATGGTCCATCACTATGACCTCCTTCGGCTCTGTCTCCTCCTTTGAAGCTGGTTCCTTCCTCAGCCGGACATAACAGTCCGGATATGATGCCTTGCTGGGCCAGAATTCCACCCTCCAGGGGAACTGAGCCCAGCTTATCCGAGATGACGATCTTTCCAGTCGTCATCGGCATGTGCTCAGCATACCTCCATGGGTTAGCATCTGAGCACAAGGGAAGGTCTTTCACATTGAGCTTTTTCTGGGGCCCATGTGATTCTGCAAGGCACTGCATTCGCAGTTCCATTGCAGCCGCCTTCTCCTGATTCTCCTTCTGCATTTGTTGGATCATTCCAACAATAGAAGAGAGGGCCTGTCCCAGCTCTACTGGGAGACCGGCCGATGTAGAGGGGCTCGAACTTCATCCTGGGCTTCTGCCAGGAGGTCTTCCTCCTGACACCCGTCCACATCAGATATCCTGTCATTTAGCTGGATGTCTTGCATCGCGACCGCGACTTCAGCATCCACCTGGATCTGAACTTAGGGGATCTCCTCTTGAGGCTGGGGAATCACTGCATCAGCTGATGCCTTAGGGAAAAGATACGCCCTCATCTTCTCACTTGGAAGATAAGGGCCAGAAGTGTTCTTTTGGAAGCCCCTTACCCAGGTACGAAGCTTCTTCCTAGCTATTTAAATGTCTCATTAATCAGGTTAGTGCACACAGTACATACCTGAGGGTCCCAATACCGGAGATCATCCTTGGAGACAGCGTATGCTGCGTGTCTCCTACAAAACTCATGTCCGCAGAGGTTCTTGCTGCTGACATTGCAGAAAGCACTTCCCCACTTCGGAGTGTCCTTCTGTAAAGAGAAGAAATTTCCATGAGTATCAAGTGAACTATGTATCACTGGATATGCATAGTATAGCATAACAATTCAAAAAGGAAAGACACACACTTGTGTTTCCCTCACAACCCATTGTTGCAGCCTTCCAGATAATAAAATCAAAAATGGTTTATCTCTTCTAGAGTAACCAATGCAAGGTTTCCAGAGGAAACAGGTGGAGCTCACACCTAAGCAATGATTTTAAAATCCTGGATAATAGACAGGGAAGAACTCAGCTTCCTATCTGAGGGCAACAGCAAAGGGATGTGCAAGAAAACACAATAGTGTTAGAAGATACAGTGCTGTACCAAAACCTTTACTATAGTTTTCTTCTTACTGTATATGCTATACAGAAGAATACTAGTACAGTATAGGGGGATGTGTGCCGGCCTGCCTTTGCCGGCCGGCACACACCACAATTAGCTTTAAAGTATACTACTTAACAGCTATAGGGCGGCAGCACTCTGGTTCAAATGCCTGTGCCGGTCGGCAGCAACTGCTGGCCGGTAACAGCCAGTGTTGGCCGGCAATGGCTGCCGGCCAGCAACTACACAAGGTAGTACCCAGCTGCCGGCCACACTCTTGGTGACCGGCAGACAAGGACTGACATAAGCCGGCCGGCAAAGGTACAAGACCGATGCCAGCCGGCAGCAAAAGAACCAGAGAACTACACCTGCCCGGCTGCCGGCCTCATAGGCCGGCAGCCGGGACAGGTACAGCACTAGAAGAAAATAGAATGGATGCCGGGATAAGAGTGTACACTACCTCCAAGCCCGGCAACCGAAAGAGTGCATATAAGGAAGGGGAGAAACTAATTCAGGCTTCCTTGACCAATGCCGTCCGGCTCTGCCGGCAGGCATAGATGAGGGACCAAGAGAGGTCCGGGCAGCACTCGAAAACATAAGACCCTTGCCGGCCAGCAGCTCTGCCGGCCGGCAATGGGCTGAGTCAATTCCACATCCCAACCTATACTAGGTCCAGAAGTAGAACGACGTACAGTACAGTAAGACCCCTGCCGGCCAGCTCTGCCGGCCGGCAAGGTACAGTACAGTAATGGCTAGGCCATTACGGAGATAGAGGGGGAAGGGACAAGAGGGTCCTGCCAACCTTGCTTTAGTGACAGATCACCCGCAGCCAAGAAACTTATCTTAGCCTAAGGGAGATCTAAGGGAAAAGGCCAGCAATACTTGCCAGCTTCCAGAGCACCAAAGCAAGGAAGGCGTTGCTACTCCCAAGGGAAGAACTTATCCTCCCCCGAGAACAGCAACAGGACTTAGTCTGGTCGATCACAAAAGAAGGAATCATAACTACAGAAACCTTCGGTAGTGACCTAAGGGAGCTAAGCTCCCTTTGTATGTGTTAGGTCAGCGAGGGGGACTCTGCCCCAAGCCAGACAACACAGACTCAGACTAAAAACTCTGTTGTTCTGTCCCTCTTGAACCATAACTACAGGAACAGGAAGGTACAGTAACACCCTAGTATAGTTTTATCGAAAATAAATTCGGAAAAAACCACTTAGGGATAAGCCCAAGGCTTAAACAGAGGGAAAGGGATTGCATACCTTCTCCGAAGAAAAGAAAGCAACCGGGGAGTATGATAAAGTATACTAAGGCTCCATAAGCAATTAGCCTAGGCACCAAGAGAATCGATTACCTAATTCACCGAAACTCACACGTATACAATCTTGGAAATATTCCACACAGTCTAAAATGTATAAAATATAGCCTAAAGCTTCAATAAAATTTTAATTACACTCGGAAAAACCAAAATCATGCATGAAGTACTAGGACCAAACGACTAGGCTACATGGCCTAGCGTAGGCCAGAATGGCGAATACTTCGCCAAATAATACTAAGCACGAAAGGAAATCCTATGTAATGCTAAATAGCTAAAATTTATTAAAGCAAAACAACCAGGAATGTCGCTCTGACTAACTAATTTATACCTAGCGAGCGACAGTGTCCAGGACACCTCTGGTAGGCTACGGCTCTTGTATCAAAGATTAATCCTATTAATCACTCAAAATTTTACCAAGAGCCTACATTTATACATAACAGACACTATACTCAACTTATCAGAGGCCGACGAAGACGAAGAAGCCATGAAAAGTCGAATAAATCCAAGATTTGCGAGAAAAACAGGAAAAAACACCGAGTTGTTAAGCTACGGAAAAAGGAATACAGATGGCGCCAGGATTGGAGCCAGGCACGCATACGAATCGGGGGATAGGGAAGCCTTGGGAGCGGCTCCCCTTTTTCTTTCCCGAATTCGTATCTCGTCAATCACCTCCTACGAGACGAAATCTCTGTCCAGGTTGTAGATTGCCATGTGACGTGTCTAGAATACGTCCTCTGATATGTCGCGATATCCCTTTCACGAGGGATACTCGCTCCAGGAGTTAGAATTCTGGTACCTTAAGGTAAATTCTCTGGGAATATCGCCGTAGTTGTAATATACCCTAGGAAGCTACCCTATAGGAACTTCCATCAGGACGACATGGCTTGAGCCCAAAAATATATATATATATATATATATATATATATATATATATATATATATATATATATATATATATATATATATATATATATATATATATATATATATATATATATATATATACATACATACATATATATATATGTATATATATACATATTCATATACATATATAAATATATATATATATATATATATATATATATATATATATATATATATATGCATATTTATATTTATATATGTATATATATATATATATATATATATATATATAAATATATATATATATATATATACATATACATACATACACACAAATATATATATATATATATATATATATATATATATATATATATATATATATATATATACATTTATACATATACATATATATACATATACATATATGTATATGTATATATATATATATATATATATATATATATATATATATATATAAATATATATATATATATATATATATATATATGCTTGTTTGACAGTATCTAGGTATCCATTCGGTTATTCTTAATGTCCATCAATTACTTTTCATTCTCATTATATCGTCCTGCCCACATCCATTTCTTTTTCTTACATGTTGTTAGAATATATTCTAGTTTAGTTTGCTCTCGTGTCCATGTTACTGTTTTTCTGTCTCTTAGTGTTATTCTCATCATTATTCTTTCTATAAGCTCTTTGAGTTGTAACTAGCTGATGTTCTAAGTCTTTAGTAAGGCTCCAAGTTTCTGCAGCAGAAGTTAAAACTTGTAGGACCATTTCATTAAATTCTCTCTTTTTTAGAGAAAGAGGAATTTTACTTTTCCTAGTTCCCCTTTTTTTTTTTAAACGCTTCCTATCCCATGCCTATTATTCTTTTAATTTCGGTCTCATGTCCCGGGGTGTTACTATCTTAAAATCGTTACAGGTTCTTTTAATAAGCAAAATAAATGTCAACATAAACGACTAAAACATTGGAAATGAATGTAAAAAGAAACACACTAAAAAACACAACACGTTTACTCACAAAGTTACAAAGAAAACTTATGTTACTTCTACGGTTACTTTAACTGACTAATCAAATCAATCTAAACACCAACAGAAAAGGGGAAGACTGGAACGGAGACTTCGGCTTGAGAACGTTAAAGAAGGGCGGCTGAAGTTCAGATGAAACTGTTACAGAAGGGCGACTGAAGTTCAGATGAAACTGTTACAGAAGGGTGGCTGAAGTTCAGATGAAACTGTTACAGAAGGGCGGCTGAAGTTCAGATGAAACTGGCACGATGACCGGATTTGAAGACGTTAAAAAAAGGTGGCATCAAGAAGGGACATCAAAGGTCTTTTTCCAAGAATTCGATGATACTCTTGAAGTAAGGCTTGAGAACGTTGCAGAAGGGCGGCTGAAGTTCAGATGAAACTAGGACGATGAACGGATTTGAAGACGTCACAAAAAGGGTGGCATCAAGAAGAGACATCAGAGGTCTTCTTCTAAGAATTCGATGATAGTGTTGAACTAAGGCAGGCTGTAGGCAGTGTTGGCTACTTCTCGTCACAAGCAAGCAGGGCTGGCTGCTTCAAATTGTCTCTTATTCTCGGCCATAACAGGACTTTTTGGAGATGAGCTTTTGTTGTCTGAAGGGAAGGTTGGAATCTGGCTCTATCAGACTTCTGGTCTTCTCTGTTTCTTATATCGTTATGACTTGGATCTTATCTGCTTCAGACATAGTTCCTCTCTTGTCTTATGTCCTGTCCTACCTCTCTTGGACGATCTCTTCTTGAAGTTTATATACCCATGTATGGGCGGAGGTAATTACAGTGGGTAGTGGTTATTTCCATAGAAGGCGTTCTTTTTAAAAATTCTGCATCTCTATTGGCTTCCTCAAAAACACCCACTTCAATCACGTTATGGGAGCTTCTAGAAGAAATTTCTGATGCAATCTGGACCACGTGTTAAGTCGTAACAAAAGAGCAGCACGTGTCCCTTCCATGATGACATATATCCTAAACAAGAATTTCCCTCAGGCTCGGCTTCTCAAAATATGCTGACTCCACTAATTGAGACGATGACATCTTAGTCAAAACAGGACAGTTCCCTTATCCCTCTCGGCGAGGGTTGGTTTACCAAAGACTATATACTGAAGGAAGATAGGAAGGCTGAGCCTAATAGCACACAAATGAGTGTGCTACGAAAAGATGCCAGATACTCCCATCCGAAACGAATGCTCCATCTATTGAGCGAGCGGTCAACCATTCAGAGCGATAATGCTTACGGGAATATAGGATGGAATTCGATTGTAAACTTAGTGACATATTTGTTCATAATTTGCATTACTACGTCAGTATATTGTATTCTTAGAATTTAGATAACTAAATTGCAATATTGCAAATATGTACATATATAGATTAAGAATACATTTCCTTAAGTTTCTATGGCTATTTTCCAGAAACTTAATAGCTATATCTCTAATAAATCGGTAAAATTTCTTGCAAATTTAAGTATTGTATATAACAATAATTTTTAAATGTTCTCTACAATATCAGGCTCGAATAAAGTAAAACATCCTGCACATCTGATTTGTTTAACTTAGCCACAAGTGCATATGTGTAGGCATACATTTAATCAGAGTTTGTAGGCCACTGTAGGATGGAGATATAAGGTGTATACAAACACAATTGTAATTTTTCTTTTTATTGAAACAGAAAGGCATAATTCACTAATATACTCTTTAGTAATATAAACTAATAAATGTATAATTATACAAACAAAGGAAGAAAATGACTCGCTAAATTGTATCACACAGTAAACAATTAAAAGGGCGTTGGAAATAGAAATAAGGTAGCATACAAGCCAACCAAAAATGCAAGATAGATCACATGCAAGTGGACTTTAATAAATTATACATAGATAAGAAAAAATCACTCTGTAAATAATATTGCATACATAAAAACTGTAAAAAAATAACATACATGCAAACCAAAATTGCGTTATGAATTACATGCAAATAAACTCTAATATAATTATAAATATGAGAGAACATAATAAAAAAAAAGGTTTTCTTTAAAAATTAAATACATAGTGCAAACATAAGACAGAACAATTATGCAAACAGAAAGCACAGACAGTACATGAAAATATAAAAACAAACAAATACAGTTTACAAATACTGTAAAATGTTAGTCTTTATTTAGGAAATAGCAAAATATAAGAAGACAAGGAACACTAACAAAATAACATGTTGAAGCAGTATTCCCCATAATGCTACTCAGGTGTGCCAACATGCTGCAATATTCATGCACTAATAAGTTAAATCAAAGTTAAATATAATACATACTACTAAACATGTTCCTAACGCCAAATATGTCAGCTCCTGAGAAATACATTATTACAATAGCTTTATGACCAAATAAAAAAGTTTGAGAAAAGTGTATTGCGGATGCCTAGCCTCAATCTTATATCAAATATCAGTGGGGCTTACTCATTAGTAGCACATATTTCATGTATTATACTGTTAGTACTCACCGTTCTTTGTCCTTAATGAACCTGTGAAACACCAAATGAGGATCGGTTTCTTTTCGTTTATTGAAAAAACACATTATGTGACTAATTCACTGCCGGCGCCATGATTTCGTTTGTCAACTGTCAAATTCTGAATATAAACAAACAGACGACAAACGATATACCTACAACGCCATCTAAATTCTGAGCGGTCAAACTATTGCGTTCACTTTGGAGTTGCCAACTGGTTTATAAATATTCTATTTTGAGCCTTCCTATCTTCCTTCAGTATATAGTCGTTGTGGTTTACTTCCAAAATGCTGACGACAGTGAAGTGATGACAGGTTTGCCCAAACAGGGTCGTAGTCGAATCTCATCTCGTTTCGCTGCTCACACTTTGGGAATAGATATTTTTGTCTTTTAAAACATATCCTTTTAAAAGTATTGAATCTACCCATGACATGGGAAAACAATAACTCTCTGTCCTAAGTATATACAGTATATCCATTAATAATCTCCAAAGGTTCATCCATAACTCTTATTTGATATTTCTGCATTTATACTCGTATTAATTTTCAGACTATGCTTTCTCTATTTAAGTCTTCTATCATCTTTTCCCATTTCTCCCATGATTGAATAAATACAAGTATGTCATCTGCATATCCTTAAGTTGTTAAGGTATTCCCCATAAACAGTAATTTCTAAATTTTCTCAATCTAATCATTAGGGCTTAATTATCAACATTAACCCAATAATAAACAGTAATAAGTTAAAACAGTTAAATTCCATTCATGAGGAAAAATCATAACACTGTAATGAAATGAGGAGTAGTCTGATAATATTAAGACGAAAAAAGATACGGCAATTAAAACAAATATACAGAGCAATGTCCTGGAACAGAATAAAAGAATCCGCAGAACACAAAAGGTGATACATGAATACCTTAACAGAGATTGGTCCTAAGGGGGAGCCCATTGCAATACCACAAATTTGTTTGTAAACTTTGCTATTGAAATCATAAAGGTTTTAGTTACGGTAAGCACAATTAGATTATTATTGTAGAACATTCTCCTTATATACAAAATCTCAAGGCAACAGGACATAACAAGTTCACAAGACAGACAATATTACAGAGGAAAAACCAGACATGAATTTTCATGTTCGTTTTAGTGCGAGGGAAGAGCGAAGATACAAGCATAATATATACAAAAGGAATTATGTACAATTGTGTGAAACACGGTTGGTACATGGCTCCCCCCCCCTAAAAATGACATACTGTGCATGTTAAATAGGGCGCCCTGATCTAGAGAGGCGAACTGTAGGCGGGTCATCTGGCAGAAGATAAGCAGGTTTTAGACGATCAATGGAGACCCAGTCTTCTTTGCCCCGAATGTTTAGGAGGAATGCTTTCGGACTGCGTCGGATCACAAGGAAAGGGCCCGTGTAAGGGGGCGTTAGTGGTGGCTTGCTGGTGTCGTTGCGCAGGAAGACGTGCGTTGCAGAGTGCAAGTCCGTTGGTATGTTGCTTCGCTGGGGGCTTGTAAGTCTGGCGGCACGGAGTAAATTTTCCCACGACGTGACGTATGCGCTGGAGATCGTCGGAGGAGGTTGTAGAATGAAAAAATTCGGCAGGGACGACCAACGGATCGCCATACACCATTTCAGCTGCCGAGACGTCGAGGGCGTCTTTAGGAGGACCCAGGGAAGCTGAGTAAACCAGTTGCAATCCTTGCAGCGGGACATCAAAGCTGCTTTGAGGGTGCGATGAAAACGTTCAATCATTCCATTGGCAGCGGGGTTGTAGGCCGTTGTCTGATGTAGGGTGATGCCCAGGAGATTCGCTAATGACGTCCACAATTGAGAGGTGAAGGTGGTTCCCCTGTCAGAAGTAATATGCTCAGGGATACCGAATCTTGAAATCCATCCAGAGAGTAAGGCAGATGTACATGAGGCGGACGTTGCAGTTTCCATGGGAATGGCTTCAGGCCAACGAGTGGAGCGGTCGATGACGGTAAACAGGTAACGACGTCCTTGTGATGTGGGTAGGGGGCCTACAACGTCGACGTGAATGTGTGAGAAACGAAGCTGAGGTTGAGGAAAGGTGCCCACTCCTGAATCCGTGTGTCGATGTACTTTGGAAGTTTGGCAAGAAGTACAGGCGCGGACCCAATCCTTAGCATCCTTAGAAATGCCGTGCCAAATGAACTTTGCCTTCAGCAGCTGTGCAGTAGAACGGCACGAGGGATGTGAAAGGCCGTGGATGAAATCAAACACCTGTCGGCGCATGGGAGCTGGAATCCAAGGTCGCGGTCTACCAGTACTGACGTCACAGAGGAGGGTGGTGTTGGAGTCTTCAAGGGGAAAATCTTCCCAACGGAGGGACGTGCAGGATGTCCTACAAGCTTGATACTCTGGATCCTGTCGTTGGGCTTCAGCCAGGGCGTTGTAATCCAATCCCAGTTGAACGGCAGCCAACGTGTTTCTTGACAGGGCATCGGCAACGGGATTCATTTTCCCAGGGACGTATTGGAGGGTGCAATTGTATTCAGCCACGGCGGAGAGATGTCGGCGTTGACGGGCAGACCAGGCGTCAGACTGTCGAGTGAAGGCGTGCACCAGAGGCATGTGGTCTGTGCGAATGATGAAGGGCGTACCTTCTAAGAAATGGCGAAAGTGACGGACAGCCAAGTGCACCGCCAGCAATTCTCGATCGAAGTTAGAATAACCCGATTCTGCCTTGGACAGTTTTCTGCTGAAGAAGGCCAATGGGCAGGGCGAGCCTTTGACCACCTGCTCGAGTACTGCACCAATAGCGACGTCGCTGGCATCGGTGGAGAGAAGGAGAGGGGCGTGTGGGATAGGAAAAGTGAAAGCCGCAGCAGTTGATAGGCCCTTATTTGCATTGCAGAAGGCTGCTTCTTGAAAGGGACCTCACTTCAGGTCCTTTGGCTTGCCCTTGAGAGAGGCGTAGAGGGGAGCAAGAGTGCCGGCAATGGCTGGCAGAAAACGGTGATAATAGTTGATCATGCCCAAGAATTCCTGCAGAGCTTTGACGGTCGAGGGCGCGGGGAAATTCTGAACGGCTGCTACCTTCTCAGGGAGGGGATGGACTCCTTCAGGAGTGATACGGTGCCCTAAGAACGACACTTCGTTGGCGCCAAAGGTACACTTGTCGTACCGGACTACAAGGCCGTTTTGTTGCAGGCGGTCGAGCACGATGCGCAGGTGACGGAGGTGTTCCTCTTTTGAGGAGGAGAACACAAGTATGTCGTCCACATAACATACACAGAAAGGGAGGTCCCCTAAGATGCCATCCATGAGACGTTGAAACGTTGCCCCAGCATTACGAAGGCCAAAACAGGAGTAATTGAAGGTGTATGTGCCAAACAGAGTGGTGATGGCGGTCTTGGGGATGTCTTCTGGGTTCATAGGCACCTGATAATACCCCTTCAGGAGGTCGAGCGTAGAGAAAACCTTCGCTTTGTGCAGGTAGGAGGTTACATCGGCAATGTTTGGGAGGGGGTAGTGATCCGGTTCTGTTTGCATGTTCAGGCGCCTGTAATCCCCGCACGGACGGAGGGAGCCGTCTTTTTTCAGAACGATGTGTAAGGGTGACGACCATGGGCTGGAGGCCTTTTGGCAAAGGCCCATTTTCTCCATTTCGGCGAACATCTGTTTGGCGGCTGCCAATCGTTCCGGTGCCAGACGTCTGAATTTTGTGAAGACTGGGGGTCCCATCGTCTTGATATGGTGATAAATACCGTGCTTGGCAGGAACCGTGGGCGTTTGGCGTAGTTCTGGACGGAAAACTTCCGGGTACGACGTGAGGAAGTGGGCGTAGGCATCCGTGGGTGCGCTGATGTGGAGAGCGAGGTTAGAGGGGGCGGGTTGAAGAGGTGTCGACAAGTACAAGTCTGCGTTGACCAATCGTCGGTGGGCGACATCGACCAGAAGGTGGAGATGAGAGAGGAAATCCGCACCGAGGATTGGCATTGTGACGTCAGCAACGAGAAACTTCCAATTGAATTTCTGAACGATAATGTGAGGTTCTCGTAACCGTAGGTGGGTATCGCAGATCCGTTGGCAGCTACCAAGCGGACGTCGGCAGATGTAGACAGACTACGTTGTGCCTTGAAGAGTTTCCTTGGCAAAAGAGAACGACAAGCACCTGTGTCTACCAAAAATCGCACGCCCGTTCCTGCATCCTGTAAAAAGAAAAGATTAGAAACATGGGAGGCCACCACCACAAGCGATGGCCTACTTACACGTTTTTTGGCCACTGACAAGCTTTGGCACATTTCTTCGCGGTTGCCCCGAATCTGAAGTGGTAGTAGCAAAACTGCGGCGGATGGGAGGTAGTAAGTGGCTGTAGAAGTCGTTCGTTGGGGCGTGAGCGATTGGTGGGTGGTGGGCGGCTTTGTCGCCGCTTCGGCACGTCATGGGGTAGGCGTGTATGTCCTACGGCATTCATGTCAGCTTCGGTTGACGTTGAATAGGCATCCTTGTCGTCAGGGGTGGAGGCGTTGATGGAGGTCTTGAAGTGGCTGTCCATAAGGGCGTCGGCTTTGGTCATCAAGTCCTTTATGGGTAAACTATCGACATCGGGTATGGCAGCGCGTACAGGTTCAGGTAAACGGCGTATCCAAAGGGCACGGAGTAGGTTCACCTCACGAGGAGAGCCGTCTGCGGCAGGTTGAAGGCGAGCGATACTGGTCATTTCCCTGAGGGCAAGCGAAGCCCTTTGGTTCCCCAACGGTTGTTGCGAGAGCTGAAAAAGCTTTGCTATACGGGCGGCTGGCGATGGCGAGTACTGTTGCAGAAGGTATGTTTTGAGGGCGTCATACGCTATTGGAGTGTCTCCTTGTTCACAAAGCCAGTCGGATATTTCTGGGAAGGTGTCCTCGGGTATCGCCGCGAGAACATAATCCGCTTTGGTGGTTGAGCGAGTCACGCCCCTGATACGAAAGTGGACTTCAGCGCGTTGAAACCAAGCAAACGCTTCTCTGCTGGCGAACAGTGAAAGTTTCAATGGGGCGGCCGTGGCGCCAACTGCTTTAGTGTCCGTCTCTGTCATAGTACCAACGATGGAGGGGCGAGGGAGGTGGGGGTGGAAGGCAGTGGGAGCGAGTCGACTTCCGGGGGCACCAATGTGACGGCGCCGAGTAAGGCTCTGAACTCAAAGGCAGGTTGGAAACGACTGAGTTATATTATTGTAGAACATTCTCCTTATATACAAAACCTCAAGGGAACAGGACATAACAAGTTCACAAGACAGACAATATTACAGAGGAAAAACCAGACATGAATTTTCATGTTCGTTTTAGTGCGAGGGAAGAGCGAAGATACAAGCATAATATATACAAAAGGAATTATGTACAATTGTGTGAAACACGGTTGGTACAAAATAAAGAACTAATATCAAGCTGGCCATAAATCTTTTGGGATCTTGTTGAACAACCTCAGGGACAAACTGAGATTAATTTTTTAACCAAATCCATCATCCTAACATGATTGTTTACCGAGACATCCTTATTTCATGGATTTAGAATTAACTCTTCTTATTATTATCTTTATTACTAGCTAAGCTACTAACTTAATTGGAAAACCAGGATACTATAAGCACAAGGGGTCCAATAGGGAAAAATAGCCCCTGAGGAAAGGCAACAAGGAAATAAACAAATTACAAAGGAAGTAATACGTAATTGAAATAAAAGTAAGAACATTAAAACAGATCTTTCATATATGAACTATAAAAACTTCTAAAATACAAGAGGAAGACAAATAAGAGCAAGCGAACTCTACTCCAAGACAGTGGGGTACAGAGGCTATGGTACTACCGAAGATTAGAAAGCAATGGTTTGATTTTGGATTGTCGTTCTAAAAGAGTTGCTTATCATAGCCAAAGAGTCTCTTCTAACCTTACCAAGAGGAAAGTAGCCGCTAAACAATTACAATGCAGTAGTAAATTTCTTGAGCGAAGAAGAATTGTTTGGTAATCTCAGTGCTGTCAGGTGTATGAGGACAGAGGAGAATGTGGAAAGAATAGGCCAGACTATTCGGTGTATTATTATTATTATTATTATTATTATTATCATTATTATTATTATTAATTGCTAAGCTACAACCCCAGTTGGAAAAGTAGAATGCTATAAGCCAAGGGGCTCCAACAGGGAAAATAGCCCAGTGAGGAAAGGAAACAAGGAAAAAATAAATATTTTAAGAATAATATTAAAATAAATATCTCTAATATAAACTAAAAAAACTTCAACATAACAAGAGGAAGAGAAATTAGATAAAACAGTGTGCCCGACTGTACCCTCAAGCAAGAGAACTCTAACCCAGGATAGTGGAAGACCATGGTACAGAGGTTATGACACTACCCAAGACTAGAGAGCAATGGTTTGGTTTTGGAGTGTCCTTCTCCTAGAAGAGCTGCTTACCATAGGTAAAGAGTCTCTTCTACCCTTACCAAGAGGAAAGTAGCCGCTGAACAATTACAGTGCATTAGTTAACCCCTTTGGTGGAGAAGAATTGTTTGGTAATCTCAGTGTTGTCAGGTGTATGGGGACAGAGGAGAATCTGTAAAGGATATGCCAGACTATTCGGTGTATGTGTAGGCAAAAGGAAAGTGAACCGTAACCAGAGAGAAGGATCCAATGTAGTACTGTCTGGCTAGTCAAAAGATCCCATAACTCTCTAGCGGTAGTATCTCAACGGGTGGCTAAGGAAAAATAACCGGTAAGAAGCGATAGGGATTCAGAGTCGTACTGTCTGACCAGTCAAAGGACCCAATAACTCTCTAACAGTAGTATCTCAACGGGTGA
>NC_090725.1:201395038-201410038 GCF_036898095.1 Palaemon carinicauda | reverse complement strand
GCGGACCACGGCCCCTTGCGTTGGCAGCCTGTAAGGGGAACGGAGCGTTGGTTGTATCTTTTAAAAGTTGTTACTTGTGTTGGATGACACAAACACTGAGGACAGACAGATGATAATGAGGCTGACACAAAATGACGACCGAAACTGGAGCCCGAAATTTAAATCCGGGGCGCCATAAACCAAAAATCTCTGATCTCAAACCCGTTCCTTCGTCCGTCCTAGATAATTATTTTTCTTATAATAGCGTGCTAACAGGAAGACGTTCAATTGGAGTTACTCTCTTTAGAAGTTCCTTTTAAAGGGAAAAAAATACCTCAGATTGAAGAATTTTAGCTTTCTCTGATCCTTTAATATACTCTACTTCTGGGCAGTTTCCGCCTTATTCTACACAATCTTTGTTTTTGGATCTTCAACATTATGGACTTTACTTTCTCATTTCAAATCCGCACAATCGTAAAGTGATCAACAAATAATAACTAGTTCTCCTTTTCGGATTCTTTATTTCTTCTCTCCGGTCTCCCTGTCTCCCTCTTCTTCCTGTATGTTCTGTCCGAATCCTTTCAAATAAATCCATTATTAGTCTTGAAGATTCTTGTTCAGCTTTTCATAACTGCCGTCCTGATTCCACTTGTCATTGATTCCTTTTTGACGATTTATTTTGGTTTTCTTCTAAAGTTGTAGACTCAAAAATTTTCTTAACTTTCACCAAACCATTTTCTGCATCACCCAAATCTTTTTTCTTTTTTAATGGCCATAGAGGCAAGTCGGTGATAAAATCTTGCGAATTTGAGTTGATCAATAAAACGATTGAAACAATCTTTTTACCTTTCCTAGCATTCCTGCTCTAGACGAATTTGAAGCTGATTTGGGAATCCACCAGTAATCCATATTTCTATTAACAGAGAGACTAAGAATCCTTTGGAGCTCTGATAGGAAATCATTCAACTTTCCTATTGATGACAAAGACAAATTGGAGTCGAACAAGGAGTTGGGAGAATTTTGAAGACTATGTTGAATTTGGAGCCTGTTAAGGGTTTCCAAAAGGAAGACGTCCAATTGGAGTGTCTCTCCTTAAAAGTTCTTCCTTTTTTAGAGAGAAAAAAAAAGAAATACTTCAGATTGAAGGATTTTAGATCTTTCTCTGGTCCTTCAATATTCTCTACATCTGTGCATTTTCCGCCTTATTCTGCAAAATATCTATTTTTGGATCTTCAACATTAGGGAATTTACTTTCTCCTTTCAAATCCTCCCTGTCGTGAACTGATCAACAAATAATAACTAGTTCTCCTTTTCATATTCTTTATTTCTTCTCTCTCGTTCTCCGTCCTGTCTCCCTCTTCTCCCTGTACATTCTGTCCGAATCCTTTCCAATAAGTCTGTTATTAGTCTTCATGATTCTTGTATTAATTTTCATGAATTCCTTCCTGATTCTACGTGTTGTTGATCCCTTTATAACAAGGAATTTTGGTTATATTTTTAAGTCGCACACTCAACAATTATCTTAACTTCCACCAAATCATTTTCTGTATCACCCAAATCTTGTTTTAATAGCCTCATGGTGAGTCGGTGGTAAAAGCTTGCAAATTTGGGTTGGTCAATAAAACAATCAAAATAATCTTTTTATCTTTTCTAACATTTCTGCTTGAGACAAATGACAATTTGAAGCCGATTTGGGAATGCACCAGTATTCCATATTTCTCATAACAGAAAAACTAAGAATCTTTTGGAGCTCTGAAAGGAAAAACATTCAACTTTCCTATTGATGACGAAAGACAAATTCGAGTCCAACAGCGAGTTGAGGGAGTTTTGAAGACTATTTCGAATTTTAGAGCCTGTTAGGATTTCCAAAAGGCCTTCATGTTTTTTTAAAAATAAGCTAGGTACAGGAACTCTATATTGTTGGCTCGGCAGGGCTGCCCGCTTCCCGCTAGCCCAAAGGGCCTCCCCCCTTCCCGCTGGCAGGGCAGGGTTCCCCCTTTCTACTGCATGGGCGGGGCTCCCCCATTCCCACTGGCAGGGCAAGGCTCACCCCTTCCTGCTGGCAGGGCAGGGCTCCCCTCTTCCCACTGGCAAGGCAGGGCTCCCCCCTTCCCGCTGGTAGGGCAGGAATCCCCCCTTCCCGCTGGCAGGGCAGAGCTCCCCCTTCCCGCTGGCAGGGCGGGGCTTCCCCCTTCCCGCTGGAAGGATGGTGCTCCCCCCTTTCCGCTGGCAGGGCGGGGCTTACTCCTTCCCGGTGGCAGGGCAGGGCTCCCCCCTTCCCGCTGGCAGGGTGTGGTTCCCCCCCTTCCCGCTGGCAGGGCGGGCTCCCCCCTTCCCGCTGGCAGAGAGGGGGTTCCTCCTTCACACTGGCAGGGCGGGGCTTCCCCCTTCCCCCTGAGGGGGCCGGGCTCCCCCCTTCCCACTGGCAGGGCGGGGCTCCCCCCTTCCTGCTGGCAGGGCGGGGCTCCCACGTACAGTTGGAAGGGCAGGGCATCACCCCTCCTGCTTGTAGGGAGGGGCTCCCCCTTCCCTCTGGCATGGCGGGGCTTCCGTCTACCTGATGGCAGGACGGGGCTTCCCCCTTCCCATTGGCAGGGTGGGGCTCTCCCCTTCCCACTGGCAGGGTAGGCTTCCCACTTTCCTGCTGGCCGGGTGGGACTCCCCCTTCCCAGTAGCAGGGCAGGGTTTTGCCTTCCCACTGGCAGGGTGGGGCTCCCCCCCTCCCCCTGGCAGGGCGGGGCTCTCCCCTTTCCGTTGGCAGGGCAGGGCTCCATCTTCCCGCAAAAAGGGCAGGGCTCACCCTTCCATTGGAAGGGCGGGGCTCCCCTTCCCACTGGCAGAGCGGGGCTCCCCTCTCCCCACTGGTAGGGCAGGCTCACCTCTTCCCGTAGGCTGGGCCGGGCTCCCCCCTTCTCGCTGGCTGGGCGGGGCTCCCCCCTTTTTGCTGGCAGGGCTGGGCTCCACTGTTCCTGCTGGTACATCGGGGCTCCCCTTTTCCGGCTGGCACGGTTAGGTTTTCCATTAAAAAATCTAAAAGATATTGTAATTATGTATATATATATATATATATATATATATATATATATATATATATATATATATATATATATATATATATATATATATATATATATATATATATATATATATATATATATATATATATATATATATATATATATATATATATATATATATATATATATATATATATATATATATATATATAGCCATATATTTTTATTATATTAATATCTGGATTCTCTTAACGACCTTGGGATCAGAGCCCCAGGCAAAATCACACAAAGACAATAGCTTCTGACTGGCTGGGAGTCGAACTCTGGTCCAGGAAACTTGTATGAACATTGCTCTACAACTTAACCAAGTGATATATCAATGTTCATACAAGTTTTCTGGACCAGGGTTCGACTCCCAGCCGGTCAGTTGTTGTCTCTGTGCGATTTTGCCTAGGGCTCTGATCCAGAGATCGGTAAGAGAATCTAGTCATTAATGTACCAGAAATATATGGCTTAATTGAATATGAAAAAACACAACTAAATGTGCAATATATATATATATATATATATATATATATATATATATATATATATATATATATATATATATATATATATATATATATATATATACAGTATAAATATATATATATATATATATGTATATATATATATATATATATATATATATATATACATATATATATATATATATATATATATATATACATATATATATATATATATATATATATATATATATGTATATGTATGTATACCTACATATATATGTATATATATATATATATATATATATATATATATATATATATATATATATATATATATATATATACATATATATATATATATATATATATATATATATATATATACCTACATATATATGTGTATATATATATATATATATATATATATATGTGTATATAATATATACAGATATATATGGATATACATATATATACATACATGGTTGTTGTACAGTTTGGAGTATTGGCTGTAGCCTACTAGACACAGATCCCAATATAGTAGGGATAAATTGATCCTCAAAGGGCATATGAAAAGCAATAATCTAAAAAAAAAAAATCAGTCTTGATGCTGTAATTTTCAGCACAGTTTGAGGGCTCTATGAGGGTTGGTTCTTCAGGTCGTTTTCTCCGGTAGTATGGTGGAAACTCTTATAATGGACTTTTGAATCTTTTCAGTAATGGGTTCAATCATACAAGGGACTAATTTAAGACTATCATCTTTACAAAATCCAAATTCTTCCATGTAGACTCCAACTGTGCTTTGAACTGATCTAGTTCCATAAACATCAGACACCAGCTGATTCAAGTTGTCTCAGTAGCCATGAAACACTGTTCCTTCAGGTTAGTCCTCAACCACATCACTATTACTGATTACTGAAACACTTTCAACCATGTATATGCCAGGATATATTCCAATTCAAGAGAAAAAGCATAGGACTCATAATTACCTAGTTTGTTTAGGAAAGTAGTAATTTTTTTAGATTTGAAGAGATGGCGGAGTGGCATATATAGTAGGATATGCGTTTTCATCTTGCACTGTTCATCAGTTGCGGCTTTACACATATCTTGACTAACTGATAGTACTGATGGGTCCCTCTTACCACACATTAGTGTAAATACGGATTGTAGAACATGAGTAGGAATTTCCTATAGTGGATAAGGAACATCCCTAGATTTGGTGGGCATAGAAATATCTTGGTTTCTTTGAAGGCATTGAGTAATAGTCCAGTTAAAATGGGGCTGAACCTTGAACAAATTGCTTATTGGGCATAAATAACCTCTCTTTCAGATAGAAAAAAAAAGTTTGCCAAAATTAACCTTGCGGAGAGGGGTCAACAGCCACCATCTTTAAAATCCAACATAACAATATCAAAATTTAGAGAAAATAAATTCCTGACAATTCCTGACAAGTATGTTCATTATGCCTGACAATTACTGACAAAAATAAACGTTTTTCCTTACAGAAAACCTTTATTCAATTAGAAATAAAAAAATATTTCTTGCATGAAAACTCGCACAGGACCCACCCCAAGCCGGCTTAACATTTTCTTGGTGTTTTAAATTGTAATGATAGGTAAGCTATATGCTCAATAATAAACTAACACCAGAAAATGACTAGCCCCTGTCATTGTTTTCATGCTTTTTATTACTTATACAAATATGAATATAAAAGGTACGAAAACAGACTAAATAGCCTTTTTCAAGGCAACAATTTTCATATTAATTCCTATCATTTCATAAAAAATAGGTACAGAATAATTACAATTTACAATAAAGAAATGGTCAGTTGGTTGAATGCTGGGGCAAGGCTCTTGCTTAATCACCACAGAACAAGTTCATAAACGAACCAAAGAACATTTCTTGTCAAGAATTAGTTAAATTAACTTCATCATCATCAAGATCTGGCTGTGGTGAGTTAGTGCAGTGGAGGCCTTTGCAATTACCACACAAGTATGAACAGTGACTTCCATGTTTCTTGCAACTGCATCTTACTGTAGTACACCCTGAAGTACAGTTACACCTAATTATAGCCAACAAGTGTACAGGACCAGTTGGCAAGTCCGTCTTGATTGGTTGTAATTTACCATCTGAAAATTTCCATCCCGACTCATATGGTTTTAGCTGGTTTCTACCTTTCCATTTCTGAATTTGGAAGTAAACTCGAAGGCTGTGGAATTTCATAGCTGCTCTTGTTGGTGGCAATGATTGGGCCTCAACATACTTTGAGCTTTTTGCAATCTTTTCCTTAAAGTGCCTCAGTTGGAGATGATTGATGTTTTCCCCATCATTACCATTGTACAGGCACACTAAAGCCTTCTCCCCAGCTTCAATAATCTCTTCTGCACTGCTGTCCTTGCCAAACACTTTTGCCAGTTTGAGAAAGTTTCTATTGTTCATCACCTTTGGAAGGGATGCTGCCTTCCCAATTCTATGAACACTGGATGTAGAATCACAACCTAGTAGTGCATAGATGAAAAGAATGTTGGAACAGACCACATCTCCCAAAGATTTCCTCATCTCTTTGATGTTCGAGAGTTTCACACATTTTGCACTAGCCTTTGGTTGTGGCGTGAAGTAGATGTAACCATCATCTCTACTGGTATGATAACACAGAAGGACCAATAGGCCAGTGTCATCTGCTATCAAAACGGTTTCTCCTATCTGTGCCAGTTCTAGAGCAGTCTTCACAGCCAAAACGTTAGCGTCTCCAGATGCATGGACTACTTTACAACCTGCTGCCTCCAAACTCTTTCCCAGCAATTTGATGAACAATTGTTTGTTTTCTTGATTAGCTAAGAAACATCCTTTTTTTATTTGAACACCATTAAAGGGGTCAGTGACATATTAACACCAACAGAACCCCTTGTTCGGCGTCGGTGAGTTGTGTCTTAAATAGATGGACCCCTCTTATACCCATCAAAGACAATGTATGCTTTTCCATATCTAGTTGTGACATATCTGCGTTATTGGGCACAGATCTCATCAAATGTGTAATCTTTTTGCCATGGGAGGCGTTGAAGTAGTGCTCCGCCATCTGAGATATACTGTTGATCTGAAGACTGTGGACCTGATTGTACAGGGGAAGTCAGTTCCCATATTGCGTTTGCCAAAGCCGTTTGTTTTTTGCCTCTCGCGGTAGTCCAGAAGAATCAAAAAGTGCAGGTGGGTAACCACAAAGCTCATACTGGAAATGTTCTTGCAGATGCTGAGTTGAGAGCTCATTGGTAGATAGCACACACAGTCTCTAGAATAGGAGGTGTGGATCAGTCTCAACTGCTTCATCTTTGCTGAGCGAAACTTTTGACTCAAGTGTAATTGCCTGATCCTTTCTTTTAAAAGTGTACTCGTGGACATTTTCTCCAACCATTGAAGCTATGATTGCCTCTCCCGTGGAGTTTGCTCTTCCACATTCACATTTTTGTCTCCAGTTACTCCACTTGAAATGCTGTGAATGGATGGATCTTCCGTGAAAGGGTCAAATGTCTTGAGAAACGCAAGGAGCTTCCATGTATCTCTCACTTCTTGCTCTTTTCTTGCTGAAGTAACCTCCTGGTGCTGGTCACTAGTGCCATAACGAATGCGTGCTAATTCTTGAATTATAAACTTGATTTCAGCGCATGCTGGCAGTGATAGCGTCCAAACCAATCGTTGAATTTCGTCCATCCCTCTGCCATGAGTAAGACCTCCAGACATCTTCATGCTTCTCATTAGCACCTGCTCAATACCCAGATCCGTTGAAAAGCCAGCCCAGTAGCGATCACTCCGTCTAATCACATGGAATCCTTCAGAAAATTTCTGGTATACTTCAGGATGGCTTTTCAGCAACCCCTCCATTTGCTGTTGCTGCAAGTACAAGTAGGCTGACTTTGCATATAGGATGTGTCCTGCTGCAGTGAATATTGGCAGCATTTTCCTTATAGCGTCAAGGTGCAATTCCAAGTTCCCGGTGCGCTCTGCCTTGATAAACAATTGCAGGATCTTCACCATATCAAGGTATTGAGTCATCCATAATTTTGCTGTTCGCTGGTCAACCATCGCATCCTTCACATGGTTGATTCTCTGGGCAATCCTGGTCACAGACTCTGATGACAGAACATTATTCAATGTCTCAGTCCCATCAAGGAGACCTTTCAATAGCCCCTGAGCTTCCTTCAGGTCCTCATTTCGAGGAAATGACTCTTCTGCATTAATGTTGTGTTGATCATCCTCAGTGACATGTGAAACTGGCATATCATAGGCTTTCGCTAACAAAATAGTTCTGAGAGCAGCATCAACTAAGAAGTGAGCACGAATGGCTTTTGCAATTGCTTTGCCACTTAGTATGTGCTTGACTGTGTTTTCAGCATACACAAGTTCAAAAAGTTCTTGCAATCCAGAACCTGTCATCAAATGGAAAATTGACCCCAGTAAGCTCATCTGTGTATGGAGCCCACTAAGTCGCAAGACAAATGATTTCAGGGGACTAGAACTACGCTGTGACCCGACTATCATCATTGCTTTGTACCAAAGTGGCTGATCGAATGTTAGAATTGGTGTAATGTTGTATTTCCTAGCTAAACCACTAATGTAATATAACGTTGAGTACACGCAGGTTGAGCTACCAGGGTCCTTGTCACTCATTGGCAAAAGAACTGTGGCACATTTCCCAGTATATGTTCTTTTGTGCACTGACTGCATAAGGCCTGACCATGCAGGTCTGGACGGATGTAAAATTAGTGAAACATCCCAAAGGATGTCAACATTAGCAGTTGAATCGACAAATTTGTTGGCCTGGAACTCTTTAAATGTCACCGGTGATTTGTTGGTGTGCTGTGAATCTAGGTACATGATGTTGATCCTTCCTACCCTTATTATATCTTCTGAAAGGACCTGAATCCTTGAAACTGGTTTTGCTTCAACTTTCCCGGGCGTAAAAGATGCTATGATGCTCATAATGTGCAATGTGTTGAATCCATCAATACTCTATACATTATGGTCCACATTATCAGCTACGAACTGCACCAATTCAGTTTCAACAGGGGAGACAGTTTCAGCGCCATGAACAAGAACAGCCCTTCTTTCGAATTTCTGGACTTCCGAGTAAGATGAAGAGAAGCCCTGCTTATTCAGAGTGTCAATTAAGAGCCTCGATCCAAATTTGTCATGCATTTCCACTGCTAAACCAAACTGCAAAGGTGTAAGGAGAACTCTGGGTCTAGCAGCCTGCATTATCGTTTGACCAACTGATGCAAGTTTCAAATCATTGTCTTTGGCTGCAAATATCTTCCTGAGAAAGATCAACAATGTTTTAGGAACATATTCAAGAATTGCATCCTATTCAAGATCATTCTTAGACGGGTAATATTCTGAACTTGTCTGGAACCTTTAATGTCATTCTTGATAAGCTTGGCTGATGTCTTTATGATGCTAATGGCCTCCGATTCTAAATGGTCTGTTGAGCGGCTCTGTGCATAGAATTTATGGAGATTACATTTTGCTGTACTTAAGAATGTAACATCATTAAGTTTCCCATTAATTTCAGTGACAATGGTTTTGTCTTTGAAATGTTCTAGAAAATGAGATTTCATGTATGAGAGACTGCATGGTTCAAAGCCAGTGTCCTCGAGAATTTCCTCCACTGTTTTTAACAAGATCGACAACGGTGAGTTGCTCCTCGGCATCTTTGCTGCAAATAATTAGCAACTTCCAGAAATGCCTGCTTTCTCTGTGAATCGTCTGGTCTGCCAAGGTTTTGTTTCTTAGAAGAATCAGCAGAAGAGAATGCCTTAGGAAGGTTTTTATTGGATCAAAGTTTACAAAACATGTTCTGTGATAACGTGCTTCTTCTGAAACAAGGTAAGCTACAAAACCTAATTTACCTTTAACAGTGGATGCCCAGCCATCATTTTATCGGATTTTCTCACAAACTTTCAACACTCTGTCCTTAAACTCAATAGTTTCTACATGGAAACATCAACACCTCTTTTCTTTCTATCAGATTTTACTCCAAAACCACAAAAAAGACAATGTTCCTTAAAGTTAAACACACATAAAGAGCAGCTTGCACAGGATGGCATTTCATCATGGGTGGACCTGCTTTTACAGTCAATTTCTATGTTTCGGGGGTTAATCCAACATTGTCTTCTTTTCTTGTGAAGACGTTCACCAATCTGAATTATGATCTCTCCACGTTGTTCAGAAGCTCTGTTAATGGAATTGAGTCCCCTCTGGCTGACGATGGATGTTTCTTCATTACTGGGCAGTTTATTGTTGCAAATGGCAAACTTGTCCGCATCCATAGTTATCGGTACTTCAATTTGGCCAACCTGAAATTGGAATATCACAGAATATTAAGCTCCCGTAGTAATACATCAAAAGAGACAAAAATAAGGCATAAGAAGTTATAATTATATCTATCTTTATGAAAACTGTTGGTTTTATCCAATTTCACATTACTACATTTGGTATTTTTGAAGTATTTATTTTGTTATTATATATACAGTATATATATATATATATATATATATATATATATATATATATATATATATATATATATATATATATATATGTACTGTATACATATATGTATATATATATACATATATATATATGTATATATACATATATATATATATATATATATATATATATATATATATATATATATATATATATATATATATATATATATATATATATATATATATATATATATATATATATATATATATATATATATATATATGTATATATATGCATATATATATGTATATACATATATATATATATATATATATATATATATATATATATATCATATATATATATATATATATATGTATATATATATATATGTATATGTACACATTATATATATACTGTATATGTACACATTATATATACATATATATATATATATATATATATATATATATATATATATATATATATATATATATGTATACTATATATATATATATATATATATATATATATATGTATATGTATATATATATATATATATATATATATATATATATATATATATATATACATATAGTAGTATACTTTACCCACTAGTGGACAAACGTCACATACCAGAACCCCGACATAAATTTTTCTCGACACATTTTCCAAGAATTTTCTCGACACTGTACCAACCATGTGTCACACAATCGTACATAGTAACGACATTTCATATTGTGTATATATTATGCTTGTATCTTCGCTCTCCCCTCGCACTGATAAGAACCTGAAATAACATGTCTGTTTTTCTCACTGTTAACTGTTAACCGGTGCGGTGTCGGTTGAACATGAAATTGCCTGTTACGTCTTTTGTGCCCTTTTAGCCTGGAGTTCATGTATATAAAACGGATGTTCAGTAATAAAGTTACTCAGTTGCTTTCATTCTGCCTTTGAGTCACAACCTTCTCTCGGCCCGTCACAACACATTTTTACCACGAATTTTCTCGACACCGTTGACCCCTTTCCCCATGGTTAATTTTGGTAAACTTTTTTATCCGAGAGAGAGGTTATTCATGCCCGATATCCAAGTTAAAAACCTTTGTTAACAATTTGTTTTAGGTTCAGCCAAAAAATCAACTAGATTGAGTGCACTATAATCTAGTGTAAAGCTCAAGACTAATTTCTCTGATCCAGTCATCATCTCACAAATCATAAGCAGAAAGAACAATTGTTTTCAGTGATTCCAAAGATTTACAAAATATCAGTGGGTCTTTATATGGAGATGATCATAAGTTTATGCTGTCTTTCAGGTCAGAACAGAATGACTAGTTATTTCACAAGCTTATTCATTATTGTTATTGTTGCATAGATTCTCATTATACACATTTTTAAATGACAAAGTTTTAGAACCCGATCTTTGTGAATATCTTTTTTTTTTTTTTTTTTTTTATAAAATCGTAGATGCGAAAGTGCTTTCTCTATTCATCTTTTCTTGTCTGATGTTTCCTCAGTTTCTGTAATGGTGTAACACTGCTGAGGTATTCGTCTCACTAAAGCTGCTTGGGTCGGCACTCATGAAATTAGATGTCCCTTGCGAAACGATCTAGTCCTCTTATTTTACATAGTAAATCTTCATCATTTAGTTGAATTTCGTTTTCTTCAATGTTTTTATACACATATGAGTGGAACTTCTGTAAGCTATGTATATTACCAGAGTCCTTTACCTTGTTCCCTTTACAAAATATACAGTATTTACCAAATATCACTATTTAACATCTGTTTCTTAGAGGGGCCACTTGTTAACTTACATTCAAGCATTTGTTATGCTTAACAATGTGCGGCGACCAATCCAAAAGCACTCTTGTAGCAACTTTCTAGATAAACAAGTAAATAAACAAATGAACAAATAAGTAAGAAAAATTTCTAATCTTAACTTCGAACTACATTTGAACAAATACCTTTAAATTTTTCTTATAGAAAATTGAAGGCACTTTATCTTTTACAATAAGTTTGGAGTTTGTCAGGAGAAAAAATCATCACTTACTTATTTGGATTTATCAGTTTGAAATGGATGGAAAATTTTTGGTATCTATTTCGATATAACGTAAACTTTGGCTAAAAAAAAAAAATCGTATGTAACAAGAACGTATTTATAACGCAATATGTAATTACAGATTAGTTATTTTTTTCCTGAGAGGACTTCGTTTGCAAAGAGAAATATGTTAAAATCAAGATTTTTTTCGGTTTGTCTTGTACATTTTGTATTACTTTAGAAATAGATATTATACTATTGAAATGTTTGCTTTTTACACGTTTCTTGATATATTGCAATAGTCCCTGCAAAATTTCTTGAAAGTTTGACCGCCCATATAAAGGCTTAATTTAGATTTATGTGAGGCAGAGTTGAGCGTGGCGTGAAACAGGGGGTTTTGGTCCCCTATGTGAGAACGGCCCTGAGTTGAGGGCGGTCGCTATGTTCTTGACATAGGCCAAAACATAGGTTATCAGGAAATGTGAGTTAAAAAGTTGGCGGAAAATATCCTGGGGTGGTCCTGGCACCCGGCCTAAAAGGATTACTAAATATTCTAAACACCATGCACACTGAGTCAATTGAACAATGGTGTCAGATACTTATATCAAGATTATGAACATGGAGTTTAATAAGCATCAGGTGTCTCCATCAGTTTAGGATAAAAAGTCAGATTCTGAAGTACAAACATGTGAATAATTTTCAAAGTACTACCAACCTGAAATGCTTAAAATAACTTCCTTAGAAATATCAGGTCTCAAAAAAAAAGAAAAAAAAACTTTCTTGAAACTCAATTCATTTAACGATAGTAGATAGGAGACTGCCTGTTTTTCAAAGTTTTTAAATATTGGTTGCATTCTATAGCCAACATAAAAAAACTTCAAGTTGCTTTTGGTCTCGCTATGGACATATACTGTATTATCATTATTATTATTATTATTATTATTATTATTATTATTATTATTATTATTATTATTATTATTATCATTATTATTATTATTATCATTATTATTATTATTACTTCCTAAGCTACAACCCTATTTGGAAAAGCAAGATGCTATAAGCCCAGGGAGCTCCAACAGGGAAATTAGCCCAGTGAGGAAAGGAAACAAGGAAAAATAAAATATATTAAGAAGAGTAACTTTAAAACAAATATCTCCTATATAAACTATAAAAACTTCAACAAAACAAGAAAAAGAGAAATAAGATAGAATAGTGTGCCTAAGTGTACCCTCAATATTCGGGAGTATTCGTCCCGTGTATATAAATCAGTAGGCTAATATCACCCAGGATCAAACCAAAGAAAGGTAAATTCCAGAGAAACCGATATTTTTTAAAATCACTATTGATAGAAATGCAATCAGAATTAACCAGGGTAATCTATCTAGGTGCCATGTCCTCGACGTGGGCTGTCAATTGTCTCCACCTGGTTCTGTCTCTAGCTCTCTGTATAAATTGTCCAGTTGCTACATTCTCATTTACATTTTCCAGCAAGCTGTTCAAAAACCAGGGTAATAAAATTAGAAAAATAAACACATGCACCGTAAAAAAAGAAACGATAAAATACGAACTGAAAATGCTAAGGTAAAAAGGGAGAAACACATTGCTTACAATCTTGAAATTAAGTTCTTTGAAGCGCATTTGTTTATGAACTCAGGCCCAAAATTAGTTCTTATCTAAATATAATTCCTTTTTATCTATTAAAATCCTTGGTGTCTTGTTCCTTAAAAATAGCTTGACTTTATTTTTTCCTGTCGTTTCACAAATCACATTATAAAGACGTAGCGCAACAGATCATCGGTAACTAGATAGTATCAGCTTAGTTAGAAATGAAGTTTGTGATTTTAACACTGAAATGAATAACGCGGAGTTAAGTTCCCAACTAATCATAAAGAGTTCATCTGTAACATAACTGGTATGGAGTGAACATCTTGGCCCCAAGATTTCTTTAACTGTCACTATTCTCTCCCTCTCTCACCCCTTCTAGCTCTCCCCCTTTCTCACTCTCACCCCTTCTAGCTCTCACCACCCTCAGACTCTCTCTCTCTCTCTCTCTCTCTCTCTCTCTCTCTCTCTCTCTCTCTCTCTCTCTCTCTCTCTCTCATCATAATAAATGATAAAAGAGAGCGTCGAGTTTATATCCCCCACTTACATAAAACTCAATTTCAAAATAATTATAATCTTGAGAAATATTATAAGTTCCATTCTCTAGAGACACGATGTTCGTGAAGTGAAGCTTTAGCTCACTAAGAGTCAGAATTGTTGAAAGACAAAAAGGCAAGAATGGAAGTAATAATGTGGTTTCTGGAAGGGTTGCAAGATTTCGTTAGGTTTGGATAATTGGATAAATTCCAAGAATTTAGAAGGTAAGAAGAACTAATTACGTGGGTTACGCCCCTTCTGTTTAATAAATCCAAAGAAATATCTTGCAATTCCAATTTATAAAAGGGCTCAGTGCGCGTGTCAATACTCACCTCGACAGAACTCTCTCAGAATTTATGTTTTGGTCCATTCATTATCATTATTATCATTATTATTATTATTATTATTATTATTATTATTATTATTATTATTATTTCCCCCGCCAAAGAGGTCATGTTTTCACCTCTGTCTATCTATTTGTCACTAACCTAACTAAGAAAAGTTACTGGCGAATTTTGATCAACGTACTACAAAAAACAATGTATTCAGACCGAATCTCTCTCTCTCTCTCTCTCTCTCTCTCTCTCTCTCTCTCTCTCTCTCTCTCTCTCTGTGAATGTCATTTAGGCCGGTATAACTCATGTATGGTGCTATTTCATTATTATTGTACATCGAACCATATCTAAAAGTACTTTTCCTTTCATCGGTGACTTGAGTAAGACTAATGTCGAAATAATCAGATGTAGCTGTTGACGGAAAGAATTATTTAGCTGCGATACTCCAATAATTTCTACATGATTTTGCAGATTCTTGATATATATATATATATATATAT
>NC_090725.1:201380038-201387538 GCF_036898095.1 Palaemon carinicauda | reverse complement strand
GTATATATATATATACATATATATGTATGTATACATATATATATATATATATATATATATATATATATATGTGTGTGTGTGTATACATACTTATATATATATATATATATATATATATATATATATATATATATATATATATATATATATACACACACATATATATATATATATATATATATATATATATGTATGTATATATATATACATATATATATATATATGTGTGTGTATACATATTTATATATATATATATATATATATATATATATATATATATATATATATATATATATATATATATATATATATGCATAAGAGGCTTATTCTGTTTCAAGAAAATATTTTTCCAATCTCCAATAACTATTTTCACCCTCAAGGTCAAAACTAAAATACAAGAACGGACACTTTATTCCATTTAATCATTTATTCCATCAGCTATTCGTCAGTAACCTATAGTATTTGATCAGAGCCTCATTAGTTGAATAGTGGAAATAGGCTTCAATACAAAACTTGTAATGGATAGTTCAATGGGGGAAGTTTAATTGAGTAGCTACACAGCGGCATGTAATGCGTTACGGGATGAAGGAAATGTTATAAATGTATGGACAAGATAGATAATAACCTGTCTGTATCCGTATGCTTACGAATTATACAGAGTAAATATTATCTAGTTTACGAAGAAACTCATGATCGAATAGAAAGAATGTTTATGTGGAGAGTTTTGGAAGATATTAAAAAGATTTCAAGATAAAATAGAGAAAAGTGTTTTGATTTGCAGTTGTGGAAAAACGGGGTCGAAACAAGGTTGGGTCCCGTCTCTAAGGCTAGTCAATACATTTCATGAAATGACGCAATTAGTCAAGGAAAGGACATTTGGTGTAGGTACAATTTGGTGGAAGGGTGAAATCAACTATCTATAAAAGGTGAAATGGCCAATATTTCTGGATGATATTCCTGATTAAGGGATAGGGACTATTAGATAATTGAAAGTGTTTGCGGGAGGAGAGGATTGAGAGTTAACATGGACAAAAGTAAGGTTATGAGAGTATTTTAAGGTGGACCATCAATGAAAATGTGCTCCCGGATGTAAGTGTGCAAAACTTTTGAAAGATGCCTGTATTGTCTTTGGAAGCAATTTTGGGGAATGCTTTGAGGAATTAAAAGGCCATATTTTCTCTGCGATAATACCAGGAATAAAAAAAAAAGTTGAAGCTGTTATCATTATTATTATTATTATTATTATTATTATTATTATTATTATTATTATTATTATTAGCTAAGCTACAAACCTAGTTGGAAAATCAGGATGACATAAGCCCAAGTGCTCCAACAGGGAATAATATTCTAGTAAGGAAACGAAATAAGGAAAGAACTAGAATAGAGTGCCTGAGTGCACCTTCAAGTAAGAGAACCCAAGACAGTGGAAGATCATTGTACAGAGTCTATGGCATTACCCAAGACTAGAGAACAATGGTTTGATTCTGGAGTGTCCTCCTGTAAGAGCTACTTACCATAGGTAGAGTTTCTTCTACACTTACGAAGTCATGGAAAGTAGCCACTAAACAATTACAGTAGTTAACCCCTTTGAGAAAATAAGAATTTTTTCGTTTATCTTAATGTAGCCAGGTGTATGAGGGAAGCGGGAAATAATAGGCCAGTCTATATGGTATATGTGTAACCAAAGAAAAATGAGCCGTAACCAGAGAGGGTTCCAATGTAAAACTTCTATCCTGTCAAAGGACCTAATAACTCTCTAGCCGTAGTATCTCAATGTGAAAAAAAAAAATCACAGGTTTGGAAATATTTCGTTTTTTCGATTTATCAAATTGTAGGAAGTGAAAGAAATATGTATAGTACTGGATAGAAGGTGTAAGAGCTATTAATAAAATTTCTTAAATATCCACAAAGCAAGAGTTTGTTCATGTACAGTGTGTTTTTGTGAGTGGGTTTAACGTGCTTCTCATGGATCTTGGTGTATCAAGCAACTGATGCGCAAGTTCTCTGCACAGGTGGTCATCTATGCTTTTGTAGTTCATATCTAAGCGAGGAAATGTTGCTTGTTGCTTGTACTGCACGCGTATCACACATGCTCGTACACTGTAACTGTATTTCTGTTTTTTTTTTTTTATATTGTCATCATCTCTCTCCCCTCGCACTAATAACTTGTTAATATCTATATATGCTTGTTTCATCGTGAAATTTTGTGCCATTCTTGACTTGAATGGGTTGTATATATACTAATTCTCCATCCAAAGAAAGTTAATTACATTCACTCCACTTATCAGTTAATACCTAACTGGTGCCTCCGCTCATTGGTGACCACCAAAGTCTCCAGCTCCCTCTCACTTTCCCTTGCAATGCTGTGCCTTATCATTTGATGATGCAGCCCTCAGACATTGACTCTACTGTCAATGTCAAGTCCCTGAAACTACCGTCCTTCATCAATGGAGGAGCGCTTGCCTGGTTCCAGCATCCTGAAGTCCAGTTTAGCATCAATGCCGTGACTCAATCAAGTACAAAAGCAGATTACATTCTCGAGGCGATTCCAAAGGACACTTTCCCAGAAATCCCCAATTGCCTTTGCGAGCAAGGGGACACATAAATAACATACAACGCCCTCAAATCTTACCTCCTGGAGCAGTACTCGCTATCGCCAGCCGCCTGCATAGCCAAACTTTTTCAGCTCTCTCAACAACTGTTTAGGGAACCAAAGGGCTTCGCTCACCCTCAGAGAAATGACCAGTATCGCTCGTCTATAACCTGACCCAGATGGCTCTCTTTGTGAAGTAAATCAACTGCATGCCCTTTGGGTACAGTGCCTACCGGAACCTGCAAGCTCTGCCATCACCTATGTCAATATTTTGCTCATGAAGAGCCTGATGACAAAAGTGGATGCCCGTTTGGACAGTCACTTCACCATCTTCAAGTCGTCCATCAATGCCTCCACTCCAGATGAAATAGACAACTATTCAACATCAACTGAAACTGACATGAATGCGATAAGACACAGATGCCCACCCCATGTTATGCCGGAGTGGCAAAAAAACTGCCTACCACCCACCACTCTCTTATGTCCCAACCAAAGACCTTTACTGCCGCTTACTTACGCCCATCATCTGCAGTTATACTACTACCACTCCAAATTCGGAACTGCTGCAAAGAAATGTAGGAATGGTTGTCAGTGGCCAAAAAACGTTTAAGTAGGTCATCGCTTGTTGCGATGGCATCCCCTCTCACTAATCTTTTCTTTTTACATGACGCAAGTATGTGTGTGCAATTTTTAGTAGACACAGGTGCTTGCTGTTCTCTTCTGCCAAGGCCACTTTCCCAGACGCGACATAGTCTGTCCAATTCTGCCGACATCTGCCTGGTAGCTGCCAACAGATCTGCGATACCCACTCATGGATATGAAACCCTCATATTATCGTTTGGAAGCGCCAAATATATTTTGAAGTTTCTTGTTGCTGACGTCACATTGTCAAGCCTCAGTGCAAACTTCCTCTCACCTTTCCCCCTCCTAGTCGATGTAGCTCACAGATGGTTAGTCAACGCGGATTCGTATTTCTTGACGTCCTTCCAACCCGCCCTCTCTGACCACGATCTCCACATCACTGCATCAAAGGATGCTTACGCCCACCTACTCATGTCATAGCCGAAATTTTTCCGTCCAGAACTTCATCAAACGCCCAAGGTTCCCGCGAAACACGGTATTTATCGCCATATCAAGACGACAAGGCCCCCTGTGTTACCCGGATTCACACATTTGGCACCAGATTGTTTGGCATCTGTTAAACCATTGTTCACCAAAATGGAAGAAATGGGCCCTTGCCAAAAGGCCTTCAACCAATGGTTGTCATCCTTACTCATCGTCCTAAAAAAAGATGTCTCTCTGTGTTCGTGTGGGGATTATAGTCGCCTGAACATTCAGACAAAACCGGATCATTACCCCCTCACAAATATTGCCGACGTGACATCCTACTTACCCAAAGTAAAGGTTTTCTCCACGCTCGAACTTCTGAAGGGGTATTATCAGGTACCCATTAATGCAGAAGACATCCCAAGACTGCCCTCCCCACCCTCTTTGGTATATAGACCTTCAATGACTCCTGTTTTGTCCTCCGTAATGCTGGGGCCACTTTTCATCGTTTCATGGAAGGCACCCTAGGGAACCTCCCCTAACCTCCCATTCTGTGTGTTACGTGGACGACATACTTGTGTTCTCTTTCTCCTAGGAGGAACACCTTCATCTACACACCGTGCTCAATAGCCTACAACAGAACGGCTTTGTAGTCCAGTACGACAAGTGTACCTTTGGAGCAAACAAGGTATGGATCTTAGAGCACCACATCACCTGAAGGGGTCCACCTCTCCCTGAGAAGGTAGCAGCCGTTCAGAACTTCCCCACACCTTCCACCATCAAAACACTGCAAGAATTCTTGGGCATGATCAATTACTATCACTGTTTCCTACCAGCCATTGCTGCCACTCTTGCCCCACTCTACTCCTCCCTCAAGGGCAACCAAAAGATCTGAGGTGCGGTCCCCTTCAAGAGGCAGCCTTCTGCAATGCATGGAGTGCCCTATCAACTGCTGCTATTCTCACTTTTCCCATGCCACAAGAACCTTTCCATACCTCCATCGATGTCAGCGACATTACTATTGGAGCAGTCATCAAGTAGGTGGTCAATGGCTTGCCCTGCCCATTGGACTTCTTCTGTAGAAAACTGTCCAAGGCAGAATTCAGCTACTCTACCTTCGACTGTGAATTGCTGGCGGTGCACTTAGATGTCTGTCACTTTCATCACTTCTTGGAAAGTACGCCCTTTGTCATTCACATGGATCACATGACTCTGGTGCACGCCTTCTCTACATAGTCCAATGCCTGCTCCGCCTGTCAACAGCAACATTTCTCTGCCGTGGCTGAATACAATCGTACCCTTCAGCACATCCCTGGGAAAATGAATCCCATTTCCGATGCTCTGTCAAGAAACACATTGGGTGCCATTCACCTGGGATTGGATTAAAATGCCTTGGCAGAAGCCCAACAAAAGGATCTAGAGTACCAAGCATGTAGAACATCCTGGACATCCCTCCATTGGGAGGACGTTTCTCGACGACTCCAATGCCACCCTCCTCTGTGACGTCAGTACTGGTAGACCTACACCGCGGATATCTTCTCCCATGCACCGACAGGTAATTGATTTCAATCATGGCCTTTCACATCCCTCGCGCCATTCTACTGCACAGCTACTGAAGACAAAGTTCATTGGTATGGCATTACTAAGGATGCTAAGGATTGTTCCACAGCTGTACTTTATGCAAAGCCTCAAAAATACAACGACACACAGATTCAGATGTGGACACCTTTCCTCAACCTCAGCGGTGCTTTGCCCACATTCGCATCGATGTTTTAGGTTCCCTACTAACATCACAAGGACAATGTTACCTGTTTACTGAAGCCATTCCAATGGAAACTGAAACGTCCGCCTTGTGTACATCTGCCTGACTCTCAGGATAGATAGCGAGGTTTGGTATCCCTGAGCATATTACTTCCAATAGGAGTACCAATTTCACCTTTCAATTGTGGACATCATTAGCGAATCTCCTAGGTATCACCCTTCATCAGACAAGCGCATACAACCCTGCTGCCAACAGTATGGTTGAACATCTTCACCGTACCCTCAAAGCAGCTTTGATGTCCCGCTGCAAAGACTCAAGCTTCCCTGGGTCATCCTGGGACGCCCTGGATGTCTCGGCAGCTGAAATGGCATATGGCAACCCATTGGCCATCCCTGCTGAGTTTTTTTTTCCATCTGCAGCATCGTTGAACAATCTCCATGCTGCCAGACTTACAAGCCCCAAGCTAAGCAATATATACCTGCAGATCTGCAATCGACAACACACGTTTTCTTGCGCAACAGCTCTAGCAAGCCACCGTTAATGCCGCCTTACACAGGCCCTTTCCTCACGATCTGTCATACTCCTAAAGCATTCGTCCTCAACATGAGTGGTATAGAAGACTGGCTCTCCATTGATTGCCTAAAACCTGCATATCTCATGCCAGATGACCCGCCTACAGTACACATCTCAAGAGCAGGGGGCTCTATTTCACACGTCTTTTTAGGGAGGGAGCCATGTACCACACGTACACTGTAACGGTATTTCTGTTTTTTGTATATTGTTGTTACTGCTCTCCCCTCTCACTGATGACTTGTTAATGCCTGTATATGATTGTCTCATTGTGTTTGAATTTGAGTGCCGTTCTTGACTGGAACGGGTTGTATATATACTGATGCTCCGTCCAAATAAAGTTAGTTACATTCACGCCGCTTATCAGTTAATACTTGACTGGTGCCTCTGCAAATGCTTGTTTAAGAAGTAAAAACGGAAGGTAGATAAGCTTGTACATATGTTTGAGTAAAATCAAAAGGAACCACTATAAATTAAATGACAGAACAAAGTCCGAGAGGAAGGGGACACTGCAAGAAAAAGTTAAAACTTCCTACAGTGTACGACTTGGGGATCACCTACAAAAAAAAAAAATCGTTTTAACAATGCGGAACAGAGTTCTAGAAACTGTTCTTGGCAGACAATTGTGCCTCAGAGATAGTAACAAGATACGATGGCAGTAAACTTCAGGTTTCTAAGCCTAGTTCACAAGAGAATACATTAATTCCGATCCACAGAGAGGTGATTAATCCCGTGTTTCTTCTCTTGATTTATGGGATATTCTGCCAGGCCACTACTTTTTTAAAGATAGATTGTTTATGCAATAACTCAAGATATAGGGTAATGTTCATTAGAACTAAAGTAATGGTGAATACGGATTCTGTAACATAACTGTGTCCTAGAAAGCAATTTGACTTACAAATAATAAACAAACGTTGAAATGCGCAAAATATTCGCACGATAGCGAGGATTTCTTATAATGTTTGGCGATGGAAGTAGTCAACGATTTATCTGAGATTTCAGAAGTTCAAGATCGTAATGAATACGATACAAGAGACAAATTATTTCCAAATCCTTTCTTTAAAGAATAAAGCAGGAGTATAAAATATCATATTATAAAAATAATAAAGTGAATACTTTAACGTACCCTTAATTCATATATTCGAATATATTTAGGAGATAGTGTTTATTTGCAGTGAAAAATTTCCTTTCGAGAGGGGGAAGCAAAATGAAAGAAAGAGCGGATGTAATATGCTTTGAAAGAAACAGAGCAGATCAGAAGGCAGCCACAAGAATGCCTCGAAGAACAGGTAGCCTAAGGAGAACCTTTTGCAGGAGTCGGGGGAGATAACACAATGATTTAGAAATAGAATGGGGAAGATTCTTCCTTTCATCTTATCCGGATCATTGTGGTTAGAATAGGCTAAAGACGATATCTTGGTTCTATATGGTCTTTTATTCTGATGAATGTTTACAGAAAATGAATCCTCATTTTAACGAAGATTAATACTCCTCTGATTTTCTTAAAACAATTGTAGGACTTCAAAAT
>NC_090725.1:201362538-201375038 GCF_036898095.1 Palaemon carinicauda | reverse complement strand
AGGTGTTCACACTACACGGCTCTGTCTTCGTTCATTTTCCGCACGGCTTTCATTCATAGATCATTTTTACATAGGAACTAATGGAGGTGTTCACACTACACGGCTCTGTCATCGTTCATTTTCCGCACGGCTTTCATTCATAGATCATTTTTACATAGGAACTAATGGAGGTGTTCACACTACACGGCTCTGTCTTCGTTCATTTTCCGCACGGCTTTCATTCATAGATCATTTTTACCTAGGAACTAATGGAGGTGTTCACACTACACGGCTCTGTCTTCGTTCATTTTCCGCACGGCATTCATTCATAGATCATTTTTACATAGGAACAAATGGAGGTGTTCACACTACACGGCTCTGTCATCGTTCATTTTCTGCACGGCTTTCATTCATAGATCATTTTTACATAGGAACTAATGGAGGTGTTCACACTACACGGCTCTGTCATCGTTCATTTTCCGCACAGCTTTCATTCATAGATCATTTTTACATAGGAACTAATGGAGGTGTTCACACTACACGGCTCTGTCTTCGTTCATTTTCCGCACGGCTTTCATTCATAGATCATTTTTACATAGGAACTAATGGAGGTGTTCACACTACACGGCTCTGTCTTCGTTCATTTTCCGCACGGCTTTCATTCATAGATCATTTTTACATAGGAACTAATGGAGGTGTTCACACTACACGGCTCTGTCTTCGTTCATTTTCCGCACAGCTTTCATTCATGAATTATTTTTACATAGAAACTAATGGAGGTGTTCACACTACACGGCCCTGTCTTCGTTCATTTTCCGTACAGCTTTCATCATGAATTATTTTTACGTAGAAACTAATGGAGGTGTTCACACTACACGGCCCTGTCTTCGTTCATTTTGCGTACAGCTTTCATCATGAATTATTTTTACATAAAAACTAATGGAGTTGTTCACACTATACGGCTCTATCTTCGTTCGTCTTCCATACGGCTTTTGTTCGTAAATTATTTACATAGAAACTAATGGAGGTGTTCACACTATACGGCTCTCTCTTCGTTCGTCTTCTGTACGGCTTTTGTTCGTAAATTATTTATATAATAACTAATGGAGGTGTTCACACTATACGGCTCTGTCTTCATTCCTCTTCCGTACGGCTTTCGTTCGTAAATTATTTACATAGAACCTAATGGATGTGTTCACACTATACGGCTCTCTCTTCGTTCGTCTTCCGTACGGCTTTTGTTTGTAAATTATTTACATAGAAACTAATGGAGGTGTTCACACTATATGGTTTTTTCTTCGTTCGTCTTCCGTACGACTCTCTTTCGTAAATTATTTATTACATAGAAACTTTATGGAGATGTTCACACTATATGGTTCTGCCTTCATTCGTCTTCCGTACGTCTTTTGTTCGTAAATTATTTTTACATAGAAACTATTGGAGGTGTTCATACTATATGGTTCTGTCTTCGTATGTCTTCCATACGGCTTTCTTTCGTAAATTTTTTATTACATAGAAACTAATGGATGTGTTCACACTATAGGGTTCTGTCTTCGTTCGTCTTCCATACAGCTTTTTTTCGTAAACTATTTTTACATAGAAACTAATGGAGGTATTCACACTAAACGGTTCTGTCTCCGTTCGTCTTCCGTATGGCTTTCGTTCATAGATTATTTTTACATAGAAACTCATGGAGGTATTCATACTATACGGTTCGTTCTTCGTTCGTCTTCCGCACGGCTCTTGTTCGTAAATTATTTTTACATAGAAACTCATGGAGGTATTCATACTATACAGTTCTGTCTTCGTTCGTCTTCCATACGGCTTTCATTCGTAAATTATTTTTACATAAAAACTAATGGATGTGTTCACACTATACGGTTCGTTCTTCATTCGTCTTTCGTACTGCTTCCGTTCATACGGCTCGGATATGTTCGGAAGAAATCTCCAACTTACGAAACGTATACGTATCCTACCACTGAGTTTGAACAGAGATACGTATCAGTTTCGGTCACGTGTTTCGTAGAGGAGTTAAACATATTAAAGTCAGTTTTACGAATGCCGATAATTGTCGGCTACTTGAGCAATAATGAATGATAAGAGGTTGATAGAAATTGAAGGTATCAGAAAAAAATAATCTCTCTCTCTCTCTCTATCTCTCTCTCTCTCTCTCTCTCTCTCTCTCTCTCTCTCTCTCTCTCTCTCTCTCTCTCTCTCTCTCTCTCTCTCTCTCTCTATATATATATATATATATATATATATATATATATATATATATATATATATATACATATATATATATATATATATATATATATATATATATATATATATATATATATACATATATATATATAATGTATACACACACACACACACACATATATATATATATATATATATATATATATATATATATATATATATATATATATATATATATATATATATTCAAATAAGCCATAAATATTTTTGATACATTAATGTCTGGATTCTCTTAACGACCTCGGGATCAGAGCCCTTGTCTTTGTGTGATTTCGCCTGGGGCTCTGATCCCGAGGTCGTTAAGAGAATCCAGACATTAATGTATCAAAAATATATATGGCTTATTGGAATATGAAAAACACGTAAAAATGTGCAAAATTTATCATATATATATATATATACATATATATACTGTATATATATATATATATATATATATATATATATATATATATATATATATATATATATATATATATATATATATATGATTTGCATTAATATGTTGAATGAACAATAGTTTTGTGTTATAGAATGTCTATTGTATAATATTATTTGTATAACACATTGAGTTTAATAATATTAACATGAGGCAAACAGCCAGGCACTCCTTTGGTGAAATGTCTTTTTTTCTCGAAGGTTGGTATTGGCCTTGAGCAGATTATCTTACATTTTCTGAATTAAATCATTGAATTGAAATATTAACGTTCTAAAGTACTGAGAAGACTTTATATCAATGTCTAGTCATTTTTTATAGAGTATAGTATTTTCCTTCCAACTTCCTCTTCATTTGGCACTTTCCTCATCTATAAGCAATGCTATTGCAGCGAGCTGCTTTAGGGTAATTTAATTTTTGCACCATATCGCAGCAGAAGCTGTATCAAGGCTGAATGTATCCGAAACGTATAGTGTGGACACACTGACATTCTGCTAGAAGGTAAACGAACCATATCAGTACGAAAACGAATCGTAGTGTGAATCATCCCTAAGGTCGACACGTCATTCAGCGCAAGGTCTATAGACCTTGATTCAGCGCTTAGTTGCCAGGTCTTAATTTCCGTTTTCACCATACCCACAAAATCGAGATGACATTTCTCGTTGTAAAGTAAGACAATAATGCGGAGTAAATGTTTGAATGCATTTTTCTTAATTAGGATGGTGTCTCAAACTCTGGTGGTTTTGGTTTCACTTTCATCAGAAGCCTAGTTCATTGGTTATACTAAAAAAATAGGGTGTTATGGGCCTTGAATTAGATAGTCATCCCTTAGAAACATACAGTAGATATGGGAACTCATGTAAGTGGAAAAGTAATTTAGTAACACAGCAAAATGTTTGATTTGTTTTGTGTTTCCTTACTACCTGGAATCAAGAATTCATTTTGTTTGACAAGATCAGCTTTAGCACCAAAGATTTTCTAACTTGTTTTTATTTTGTCTGGAAATCCTCGCAGAATTACAGGAACAGTCATATATGATACCTTTGTATGTTTGCAATTTTTTCATTGGTTTTATTATATAGAATGTCTCTCCAACCTTCCATATGTATATGAATAGATTGTAGGGTTTCAAACAAGTCTTTCACTGCTGTGCCTTCCACCATTATTTTCATTACATCATACTTTTTAAGGAGACCATAATCCTTAGCAGCCTTTTTAATATTGTCCATTTCAAGTTCAATTAGTCGATTGAGAATTATGCCGTATTCCTCACTTTGCATCAAGCCAATGTATTGCCTTTTTTTTTCTTTATTCTTCATGATAGACTAATAAAAACACCCCTTTCTTTCTACCATTGCTACAAACTCCGAGTATTTGTCTCGACCAAAATAAAAATAATAATTTCCTAATATTAAGAGGTCGTTACTATTTAAATGTATAACATCAACTGTTATTGACTTTTTCAGTAACTGCCATATCACAAATGTCAACTAATATCTTGATAAAATTTTTAAAAATATGCAAATTTACTGGAATGTTTCAGTAGATTTTACATAATAACAACACTTATAACTTTCATTTTGTGTCACTAGGTTTGTAGCAATTTAATAATACATGATGAAAGGCGGGGAATTAGACAGCTTTCACATCGTAAAGCGGATTTTTTGTCTAGAATAATTTTCACAGAACATGAGCTGAAGTTTTCTCTAAAGTGAATGAATGAAACTCTTTAATGATATAGTCAATAGAACTAACTCTAAATTTCTTGTGAATTTGCGATTACTGGAACAGATTACTGTAAAATGCTCATAATGTATAGCTAACATTGAATCACTTGATATTTACAGACACACTCGAAGAGAACGGACACTGAGCAAGTTACTGTTAATCTCCTTCCATCAGTAGAATAGCAATTTATCTCAAGTCTGAAATCTGACTTATTAACTAAGCATTACAATCAAGAGTGAGGGGCACATATGTTACTTCTCTCACATTATAAGCCTTAGGCAGAAGTTACTACTAAGATCGCAACCTAAAAGTGTCGTTTGGGCGTACTGGGCGCCCACCGGCGACAAGGGCACGCGATTGTGGTCCGCTCCAAACTCCTCTCTCCCTACATCCAAGGGTGGGTTTTTTGGGACTTGTCTCTATGGGTAAAAGGTACTTCCCCCAGGAGATAGGTGGTAGACTGTTACTACGTGACGTCTGCCCTACCTCAATTCCACCAGTGTTTTTCCAGCCTCCCTCATGCTTTGACCTGGGAAGTTTACATTCAACATGCATGGTGCAACTCGGTCTTCAGGACCGGTGGCTTGTTACCAGCTTTTTTATAATCTGATGACATATCTAATCATTTACTTTAATCCCCTGATTCGTGAAATTTGCAAAACTACTATGATTCTAGGTATTATGCATATTTGCTTAATCTTTTTTTAATGATTATTCGCGTTACCTGAAGTATCCGTTACTATGTAAATTTACTATTCATTATGAATAATAATAGATTTTGCATATTTACAGTAACATACATACATACATACATACATATATATATATATATATATATATATATATATATATATATATATATATATATATATATATATATGTGTGTGTGTGTATATATACATATATATACATACATATATACATATATATATATATATATATATATATATATATATATATCTATCTATCTATCTACATATATATATACATATATATATATATATATATATATATATATATATATATATATATATATATATATATTATATGATGATGGCTCCCTGGTCTAGGTAACGAAAATGTATTATACTATGGCTCGTGACTGGGAACCAAACATATAGTATTATATATATTGCGACTGCAGGTTAATGAACCTCTCGAATTCCAAACTCCCTTGTTTGCTTATACGTTAAAACTGTTACACTTTAAAATATTAATACACGAATTCAGAGACAGTTAAATAACTCCCAGGCAGCAATATATAAAACACTGAATATCCAAAGATCTCTTAAGTATACTCAAAACTAAACAGGAAACGAGCAGAATCTGGTTCTAAATAATGATAATTGGAATAATACACTCTTTACGAAAACAAATATATTCTGTATAAAGTACAACACTTTGAAAGAATTCACATGATAACAATATAATTCACTCGAAAAAAATTAAGTCTGAACAAAACCTAGATTGAGACAAAAATGTTACGATCTAAAAATTATATGTGAACCTGACTTGAACTATTATATCTGTATAAACCTTAGTCTAAGAAAATAAATAATGCAATGAAAATTATACAGAAGCTTGAAATAAACATGAATAATACAATGTTCAAGTTTGATACTTAATGAAAATAGACAACCAGATCAGGATAGAAAATCTTAACCTTCCTACAGGGTCAATTACAAACACTTGATACAATGCCAACACTCACCCTAATACAATAAATTCAAAATCACCGTTACATCTTACGTATCCTTTCGACACACCATTTGCTTTGAGGCACAGAGTAACTTAGGAGAAGACACACTAAAACGCACAGAACACTTTCAACAACAATACTCTGAGCTGCGTGCAAGAGGGAGAGGTGAAGTGGTCTGTCTTAAGGCTGCAATTTCTATCTCTATCTGTGTAACCTAACTTAGGCTCACCTTATATATGAAAACTGGCTAATTCCAGAAGGTTCCAGGATGGATATCTGGTAAAGTGGGGGCTGGGCCAAGCATCAAAGTTGCCAAGTATTACTCTCCGGAACGCTGTAATTACGCCAGGCCCGGCGGCTCTCTCAGCCAGCTAGCTCCACCCACCCTTTGTCCCTGAAATAAAAAAAAAAAAAAAAAACATCCTATCAACAGGCTCTTCATGAAATTCTAAAGCACATGGTTGAGAATTTTCCAAAGCACATGTTACATAGCCTCTCTCAAACATGACGCAACACCTCATAAAATATAAATGAACACTACCTAAGTCCTTTTTCCTATCTTGCACGAATCCCACAACACTATTAAATAAATTTCTTAAGACTCGTAACCAACATACGTTAAATAAAAAGTTAACTCTTAAAAATAACGTAAATTTACATATACTAACTCGAATAAAGAACACAATGAAATTAATGATGAATGTCTTACGTAATTTACATAGAATAATGACATCTACATGAGAGGAGCTTATTTTACGGACTGGGTATCATCCCTTCAATGCACAAATTATTTACTCTACACTAGACCAGCTTCGTAAGAATATATATATACAGTAAATACATATATATAGATATATATATGTATATATATATATATATATATATATATATATATATATATATATATATATATATATATATATATATATATATATATATATATATATATATATATATATATATATATATGTATATATATATATATATATATATATATATATATATATATATATATATATATATATATATATATATATATATATACACAAATATATATATGCGTTTGTGTTAATGCGTGCTCATAAACACCTCTAACAATATTCCAAGAATCATTACATGAGATTATTCTCGTTAAATGGTTATCATATGAATTTCAAATACCATGTTAAAAAGGTTTTTAATGGTCATATTGCTAAAGTATTAGTTCCTTTACTTCAAATGTAAAATTGATAATGAGCGAAATAAATTAGTCTATAGAGACTGCGATATATATTGCATTTATATTGGGATCGTTTTTTACAACGGTGGCCAAATTCTTACGGTAAGAAAATTGTTCGTATAGCAGAGCAACAGAGCCAAAAAAAATTTAAGTATATGTATTTTCATAGACGGCTACCATATATACCTCTTTTGACATTGTATATACCCCATTGAATATCAACCAACCAATAACAAAATGCTAAGCACCTAGAGAATAAATTTATTTCAGAATGGTAATTATTATTTTGTGCATAAATGTAAATATCGGACTTTTCTATGACTAGCTATAATCTATTAATATGATTGATACAAAAATATTAAAATCATCATATTTCCCTAAATTTCTTTCATCTATTGTAAATGAAAAGAAAAAAAGTGGATTATAATATGAAAACCAAAAACGTATTATATATTAGTGAGGGTAAGCGTTGATTATTAATGGTTAGTTGGATATTAATAATAGGCACGAGAAGAGCTTAAGATGAAACATTTTAATCAATAAAGAGATTAGGAAAGAAGTAAGCCTATGAACTCGAAAAAGGTTTAAGCATGAATATCCTACCATTTCAAAGTAAGCACGAATAACGTACCCATTTAATTTAAGCATGAATGACCCACCCCTTTAATTTAAGCATGAATGAACAATCCCTTTAATTTGAGCATGAATGACCTAGCCTTTCAAGTCAAGCATGAATAACTTACACCTTCAATTTAAGAATAATAACCTACCCCTTCAATTTAAGCATGAATAACTAGCCCCATCAATTAAAGCATGATTAACCTAACCATTCACTTTAAGCATGCATGACTTACCCCTTCAATTTAACCATGGATAACCTACCTTTTCAACTTATACATGGATAACCTACCCCTACAATTTAAGAATGAATGACCTACCCCGCCAAGTTAACCATGAATAACCTACCTCTTCAATTCTAAATTGAATGGCCTACCCCTTCAATTTAAGCGAGTAGGAACCTACCTTTTTGATTTAAACTTGAATGAACCTACCCCTTCAAGTTGATCATGAATAACACACACCTTCAATTTAGGCATGAATAAATTATCCCTTTAATGTAAGAATGAATAACCTAACGTTCCAGTTTAGGCATGAATAACATATCCCTTTAATTTAAGCATGAATGACACATCCGTATAAGTTAATCATAAATAATCTACCCCTTCAATTCAAGCATGAATGACACACCCGTTCAAGTTAATCATGATTAATCTTCCCCTTCAATTTAAGAATGAATGACCCATCCCTTTAATTTAAACATGAAGGACATACCCCTTCAAGTTAACCATGAATAACCTACTCCCTCACGTTTAAGCATCAATGCCCTACCCATTCAAGTTAAGAGTAATAACCTACCTCTTTAAGTTAAGTATGAATAACCTACTTCTTTAGTTTAAGCATGATTATCTACCTCTTCACTTTCATGAAGAATAACATATCCCCTCAAGTTAATCATGACTAATGTACCCCTTTAATTTAAGCATGAATAATCTACCCTTATCATTTAAGCATGAATACCCTACCGCTTGAAGTTAATTACAAATAATCTAGCCCTTCAATTTAAGCACAAATAACATACCCCTTCAGGTTAATCATGAATAATATACCCATTCAATTTAAGCATGAATAATCTAGCCCTTCAATCTCCGCATGAATGACCTGTCCCTTCAATTTAATCATAAATAACCTACCTCTTCAATTTTAGCATCAATATCCTATCCCTTCAATTTAGGCATGTATGACCTAACCTACCCGTCCAAGTTAGGCATGAATAACCTACCCCTTCATGTTATGCGTAAATAACGTACCCCTCCATGTTAAGCATGAATAACCTACCCGTTCAAGTTAAGCATAAATAACCTACCACTTCAAATTAAGCATGAATAACCTACCCGTTCAAGTTATGCATGCATAACCTATCCGTTCAGGTTAGGCATGAATAATCTACCCCTTCAAACTATACATGAATGACCTACCCCTTCAAGTTATTCGTGAATAACCTACCGGTTCAAGTTATGCATAAATAACCTAACCGTTCAGGTTAGGCATGAATAACCTACCCGTTCAAGTTAAGCATGAATAATCTACCCCTTCAAGTTATGCATGAATAACTTACCCGTTCAAGTTATTCATGAATAACCCACCCCTTCAAGTTATGCATGAATAATCTACCCCTTCAAGTTAAGCATAAATAACCTACCCCTTCAAGTTATGCATGAATAAAATACCCCTTCAATAACCAACCCCTTCAAGTTAAGCATGAATAACCAATCCCTTTAGTCTAAGCATGAATAATATACCCATTCAAGTTAATCAAGAGTAATTTACTCTTCTAATTTGAGCATGCATGGCCTACACCTTCAAGTTTTGCATGAATAACCTACCCGTTAAGTTAAGCATGAATAAACTACCCTTTCAGTTTAAGCACGAATGCTATATCCCATCAAGTTAATCATGAATAATTTACCCCTTTAATTTAAGCATGAATGACCTACCCTTTCAATTAAATCATGAATAAACTACCTCTACCATTCAAACATGAATGACCTACCCTTTCAAATGAATCATGAATAACTTACCCTTTCAGTTTAAGCATGAATAACCTATCCCTTCAAGTTAAGCATGAATGACATACCCCATCAAGTTAATCAAGAGTAGTTTATCTCTTCAATTTAAGCATGAATGACCTACCCTTTCAATTAAAACATGAATAACTTACCTATTCAATTTAAACATGAATGATCTACCCCTTCAATGTAATCATGAATAATTAATGACCTACCCCTTCACTTAAAGTATGAATAACTTACCCTTTCATTTTAAAGTTACATATCATAACTTATCATCGTCTATTCTAAAGTGTTTAAACATTGTTATATACTTTCAAATGTTTTCAGCTTCTTCAAGTATTTTCCATTCATTTTTAAGATTTTCAGTTTAAGCAATTCTCACCGATAAAATAATTCAACCAAACATAGATGCTGCAGCATTATTAAGATAGTTTACATAACTTATAATGATTATTTTTTTTAAACAATAACAGAATATCAGTTGCGGTATTTTCGGACATTTCAGTTTTCAGCAAGATATGTTTACCAGAATTAAGTAAACAACCTTTCATAAATCTAAACTTCCTGTCAAAAAAAAAAAAAAAAAATTCTCTGATGGGTCAGTAGGGGATTGTGAAGTAGCTCTCGGGTAATATTTCTGGGTCCTCGTTTGATATCATACTGCCACTCAGCTGTTAGTTGATCTTAACATAGAATCTGATAAAAAAGTAACATAAGATAGACTAGGAATATAAATCGTAGACTTGATGAACAATATTCTTTATATATATATATATATATATATATATATATATATATATATATATATATATATATATATATATATATATATATATGTAGATATAAATATATATACTCATATATATACATATGTATATATACAAATGAATAAATAAATATATATATATATATATATATATATATATATATATATATATATATATATATATATATATATATATATATATATATATATATATATATATATATACATATATATATATATATATATATATATATATATATATATATATATATATATATATATATATATATATATATATATATATATATATATATATACTAGAAGAGATACCCGGCATTACCCAGGTGTAGGATTAAAAAGCAATGTCAGTATATGCTACTGGTCAATTCATGTAAGTTATCTCTGTGATGACTTATTCTGAAACACACGTATCATTTTAACTCCTCAATACTCTTATCGCCCAATATTTCATTTATGGAAACTGTGCAACTGTGAAGATGAAACCTTTCCTATGTTAAGGTGATGATATAAGTAACAAAGTCGGCCGAATATTCCCTCCACTGCAACAAAATCCAAGAGGTTCATCCTTCCTTTTCAGAGCATCACAGTGATTAAATTTTTCTGACATCAAGCCAATTTGCAATATCTTTTCTTTTTCTTACCATGTCTTAGGTAATAGGTGAAGACACCAAAACGCCATTGTTCTGCATGCCTGACTCTATCAATATTGTGATTATTCTCTGCTTTTTCTTGTGTTTGTTGGTTTCATTGAGCAATCATTCTTTGTCGGTTAGCCCGAAGTAAAGTTATTCTTTTATTTCTTGATTCCTGATATCTTAGTGCTGCAATTCTCTGTTGATTATCTTAAAGGCAAGAATATCCTTGGTCTTCATCTTCATCTTCACGCTTAGCTACCATCCAGCTGGCATTAATGTTCCTTCTATCTTTATTTTTGAGAGAGTGATGGCTCTGGCCCCCGCCAACATAGTTCTCAAGGGCACAGACCACTCCCATTCCCTTTCTTTAAACTCTTTACATAACTATACACTTTTAGTTTTTTCTTATAGAATCGTATATATAAAGTTTTAGAGTGGGTGGGGTTATGCACACCATAGCACACTTAGTGGGACACATAGAGATTCGAGACCACTTCCATCGACTTCGTCAAAAAAAAAAAAAAATCATGGAAATAAAATTTTTATTTTTATACAAAATTGGATTTTTATGAAGCTTTAAGAGGGGGTGTCTGCCCCATAACTCCCTTAGGGGGCCACTTAGAGATTTGGGACAACTTGCATTATCTTCCTCGAAAAAATTTTATTTACGAATATACTTTTAATTGTTATGTAGATTCTCTAACCCCTCTTTTTATAGGGAACACTTACACACACACAAAATTACACACGAATAGAGATATATCCTTAAGAATGTATATATATATATATATATATATATATATATATATATATATATATATATATATATGTATGTATATATATATATATATATATATATATATGTATATATATATATATATATATGTATACATAATTATATATGCAGATCATTATTATTATTATTATTATTATTATTATTATTATTATTATTATTATTATTAAAAAGTGGAAAAAGTCTAGGGAGCCGACCGGCCTGATTCCATGGTATACAGTTTCAGGGGTCTGTAATTATGGGGCCCGTAGACCCACAAGTTGGATCTTGATCAAAATGGCAATAGAGTCGTTATCTTTCAAGATAAACCTTACATGAGATTCGATCAT
>NC_090725.1:201355038-201357538 GCF_036898095.1 Palaemon carinicauda | reverse complement strand
TAAGCTTTTCACCGCATATTTCATATTGTTGAAGTTTCTTATGCCATTGTTATCCTCAACCGTTTTTATAAACGGTTGTGATGTTGCATTAATAAACCAGTCATGTCCAGCCCATCTTTCTGTTAAGACCTCACAGCTTGCCACATTGGTAACTCAAAAGTGACTAGCTACCCACCTTAATACAAACTGCTGCTCCCTACACTTTGACGATGCCGCCCACCAAACCTGCCTCTTCTATACACGCCAAATCAAGGACACTTTACAGGAAATCTTTGATTGGCTTTTCGACCAAGGGGACGCCCCATTAGAGTATGACGCCCTCTAAACTTACCTTCTGGAGCAGTACTTACCATCGCAAACCGCCCGAATAGCAAAGCTTTTCACCTCTCTCAACAACCAATGGGGAACCAAAAGGTTTTCTTACCCTTAGGGAAATGAGCAGTATCGCTTGCCTGCAACTTGTTGCAAACGACTTTCCTTGGGAAGTGAACTTACTTCTTGCCCCTTAGGTACGATGCCTACTCAAACCTGTATGCGCCACTGTCCCCGATGTCGATACCTTGCCCATGAAGGGCCTTATGACCACAATTTATGCCTTTATGGACAGCCTCTTCACCACCTTCAAAACCTTCATCAACGCTTCCACTCCTAACGAAGAGGACAAACATTCAACACTGACCAAAACTGATGGGAATGGGGTAGGACACAGGCACCTACCCTGTGACATGCAATATGGATTACATATTTGTGGTCTCTTCCTCCAAAGAGGAACACCTCCATCACTTATGCATCATTTCCGACTACCTACAACAGAATGGCCTTCTAGTCCGGTACATCAAATGTACCTTTGGCACCAACGAAGTATTATTCGTAGGGCACATCATCACTCCTGGAAGTATCCACCCTCTCCCAGAGAAGATATCAGCTGTTCAGAATGTTGCCACGCCCACAACCATCAAAGCACTGCAAGAATTCTTGGGCATGATCAACAATTATCACCGGTTCTTGCCAGCCATCGCCGCAATGCTTGCCCCCTCTACGCCTCCCTCAAGGGTAAGTCAATAGATCTTAAGTGGGTTCCCTTCAGAATGCAGTCTTCTGCAACAAGAATGCCCTATCAACTGCTGCTGCTCTCACTTCTCCAATGGCACATGCCCCTCCTCCAATTCTCCACCAATGCCAGTGAAGTAGTTATTGGTGAAGTATTCAAGCAGTTAGTCATAGGCTTGCCCCATCCATTGGCCTTTTTTAGTAGAAAACTGTCCAAGGCAGAATCCAGGTACTCTACCTTCGACCGTCATTTTTGCCACTTCTTAGAGGGTACGCCCTTTGTTATTCACACAAATTACATGCCGCTAATGCATGCCTACAATCGACAGTCCAACGCCTGGTTCGCCCATCAACGCCGACATATCTCCACTACGGCTTAATACTACTGCATCCTTCAACGAATCCCTAGCAAAATGAATCCTATTGCCAATGCCCTGTCATGAAACACATTGGCCGCCATTCACCTGGGATTGGATTACAATGCCTTGGTAGAAGCCCAATGAAAAGATCCAGAGTACCAAGCCTGCAGGACATCCTGCACATCTCTCCATTGGGAAGACATCGCCCTCGATGACTCCAACGCCACCCTCTTCCGTAACGTCAGTATTGGTAGGCCACCCCCCTCTTTACCTGCCCCATGCTCCGACATGTGTTTGATTTAATCAACGGTCTCTCACGTCCCTTGCGCCGATCTACTGTGCATCTCCTGAAGACGAAGTTCATTTGGCACGGCATTACTGAAGATGCTAAGAATTAGGTCCAGCCTGTACTCTATGCTAACCTTCAAAAGATCGACACACGCATTCAGGAGTGGGCACCTTTCCTCAACCTGTATCATTTAGCCCACATTCACATTGACATAGTAGGCTACGTACCCACATCGCAAGGATACCGTTACCTCTTTACTGTCTCTGACTGCTCCACTCATTAGCCTGAAGCTATTCCCATGCAAACTACAACATATGCTTCATGTACATCTGCCTTACTCTGAAGGTGGATAGCAAGATTTGGTATCCCTCAGCATATTACTTTTGACAGAGGTACCACTTTTATCTCTCAATTGAGGACATCATTAGCGAATCTCCTGGCCATCACCCTACATCAAACAACCACCTATAAACCTGCAGCCAACAGAATGGTTGAACGCTTCCATTGCACCCACAAATCAGCTTTAATGTCCCGATGCAGTGGCTCCAACTGGTTTACTCAGCTTCCTTGGGTCATCCTGGGATTAAGGACCACTCCTAAGAATGTCCTGGATATCTCAGCAGCTGAAATGGTGAATGTCAACCGGTTGGTTGTAACTGCTGAATTTTTTCTGTCTGCAACCTCGTCCGACAATAATCGTCGCCTACGTCACGTTGCAGTGAATTTAATCTGTGCAGTCAGACTTGCAAGCCCCTAGCGAAGCAACACAAACCAAATGATTTAAACACCGCAACATATGACT
>NC_090725.1:201330038-201350038 GCF_036898095.1 Palaemon carinicauda | reverse complement strand
GTTGATTTTTCCATTAGCTGGTTAATTACATGGATATTGTCAGTTGTTGAATAACGACTTATAAAACCTGGCTGCTCTCCTGGTTGATTAAAGTCTAGCTTTCTTTTCATTTTGCCTAATATGATCTTTGTAAATATTTTGTATATTACTGAGCGTAAACTTATTGAGTGTTAATTTTTCAGGTCTTTTTGTCTCTCTTTTTATGAAAATAATGATAAATTTTTTCCAAGCTGAATATATAGAGCAGTCTTGCTAACATTTTGTGTAAAGTTCAACCAGATTTACTACTATGAAATATCTTCCATCTATTATTAGATCCTTTGTTAGGCCATCTTCTGCTTTTCCTCTTTCCATGTCTATTAATGTTATTTTTACTTCTACTGTTACTTTCGGTACCGGCTCAGGTGTTTCATTATTAATATTGGCAAAGTTATTTCTTATATCCCTATTGTATAGAATTGTATAGATATATCTGCAACTTTTATAACTCCATCTCTTTTCTTGATATTATTTCCATTTTCAAAGCAAATATCTCTTTGACATCCTGTTCCAACTCTTTTCATTAACTTGATGCCCCTTCCTTTCTTTAGTGTTTATTGTTTTGGATAGTTCTGCTAATTCTATTTCATTTCTCTTGGATTTTTCCTCATTTCTAATCTTTACTCTATTCGGTTTTTTATCATGTTTGGGAACTTTCCCAGATATCTCTTCTTTACTTGCTTCCATTTCATCATGTAACTGGAAGTACCTATGATGCATTGCTAAACTAAACTCATCAGATTTTTCTCTTACAGGAGTGTTTATTTTCTTTCTTAAAATTAATTTTATCTTTTTTTCCTTATATCTAGACAAATTTCACTTCGCCCAATTCTATGGTCGCTTGACTTTATTAATTCGTTTAACACCGTTACATCTTTAACTAAAATAACTTTTCATTGAGAATATCTATTTCGTTTTTCTTTTCTAGATTTGGGATTCTCCATGTCCATTTTCTATGTTCATTTATATAAAAAAAAAAGAGGTGTTCATGATTATTAGATTAATTTTCAGTAAATTTTACAAGTATGTCTCCTCTTATGTTTTTTGTGGCAACTCCAAATCTGCATACAGCTTACTCCTCTCTCTTCTTTTAACTTTACATAGAAATCACACGAGACAAATAAGAATATAGGCTTATGTTTTTTTTTTTCTTTTTTTTTCTTTAAGATATGTACATACTTTCATAAAAAGTTTCTCTTTCTTCCTCTGTATTGGATGTTGTTGGTGCATACGTTTGAATTATCTTCATTTTATATTTTTCTTTATTTTGTTTCATAATCAATCCTGGAATTCTGTCACAATAACTATATAATTCTTCTATGTTACAGGCAAGATTTGTATTTATAAGGAAACTCAGTCCATTTTCTTTGTTCCTTTCATGTTTTTTAAGCAAAGGATATGACCATCTTCTAACTTTATATAAGATTCCCAAGTTATTCCAATTTCGCTCGATCCATATATGAATTATTGAATAGGAATCTTGAGAAGGTAGGAGCTGATATAGCCACAGGACTTGTGTAAAAAAAAAAAAAAAAAAAAAAAAAAAAAAAAACATGCTACGTGAAACATCACATATAGTGAGGACAGTGATAGACTCGTAATAATAATAATAATAATAATAATAATAATAATAATAATAATAATAATAATAATAATAATAATAATAATAATAATAATAATAATAATAATAATATAGTTTGTTCGTAAGCATTTTTCTTTATTAGATAATTTTATTCCTATTGATATAATCATGTGAATATATGTTAACAGGTAAGAAAACTTATCCAACAATATGGGTTGCATTTAAGAACAGAGAATTCATTCATATTTTCAACAGTTTCTACTACATAAACAAAACCGGTGGTACCATTTTCAGTGTCTCGTAAACTCAGGGGATAGATGATAAGATTCTCTTTCCCGACTATATCATTGAGACCTAATCCATAATCATTCGTGTAAACCATTCCCTAAATTCTTGTTGAATCAAGCACATCCCCGAGGTAATTAAGTGGCCATGTGGTTGTCCCTCGGAAGTAACGAATGCCAATAATATATCACTTCTTATTCTTATTTATTTCTGCTTCTGTAGCCTTTTCATATTTCTACGATATAATTCTCTTTTCTTACTATAATGTTTGTGTTATCAGCATATCCAACAACACAAACTGAAATTTTTCTAGGAAGTTTAATTAACTCTACTTTTCCATAAGAATCTGGACAAATGTTCTTGATAATGATAGTGGACATTCATATCTTACAAAAGGTTCAACATTGATAGGGTTGTTCATTGAATGTCTTATATACATTTTATAACAAATAATACTGTACGGTATCTTTATCCTCGCTACATCAATACTGCGAAACCGAAAGCGTTCATTAACTTAAGTTGAAATTCAATATCCCCTTGATCGGATGCTTTGTTCCCATGAGGATTTTTCTCATTTGATATCTCAAAGATGTCAAGTAAAATTAATCATTCATCTCTATTGTGCGTCCCAAAATTGTCCTTTAGAAACTATTCACAGATTAAACTTTTTTACTCAAAATCATAGAAATAATTTTATAATTAACACAAAGAAGACCTATAGGTTTCCAGATTATCATTATTATCATTATTATTATTATTATTATTATTATTATTATTATTATTATTATTATTATTATTATTAGCTAAGCTACAACATTAGTTGGAAAAGCAAGATGCTATAAGCACAACGGCTCCAACAGGGAAAAATAGCCCAGTGAGGAAAGGAAATAACGAAATGAATAAACGATATGAGAAATTATGAAGAATTAAAATAAAATATTTTAAAAACAGTAAAGCCATCAAAACAGATATGTCATATATAAACTATAAAAAGGCTTATGTCAGCCTGTTTGACATAGAGATATTTGCTGCAAGTTTGAACTTTTATAGTTCAATCGATTCGACAACGCTATTAGGAATATCATTCCATAACTTCTAGAATACTGTGTAGTTTTGAGCCTTAAGATGGAGAAGGCCTGACTATTAGAATTAACTGCATACCTGGTATTACGAACAGGATGGAACTGTCCGGGAAGATTCTCATCAGTTATTCCAGTTGATAGGATTTAATTAATGATATATTTTAACATTTATTTTCTAACTATATGAAAGTTTACACACGGAGTGTGGTTTATATTAATTGATTTTATAGGCATTCAAACCTCCTCCTTAGTAACTTCCCTTGAAAAAATAATATTATACTTTTTATGTAACACCTCATCCATAAGTTACAAAATATCATTATTCATTGGTATCTAGAGCAACCCGATTAATATAATTTCTTATGCTATACTCAGTGGTTTCCTAATCAAAGTTTTCCATTTTATTCTTAATGGTTCATTTTTTCTGTTCTTGACAGTTTTTAGGCTTCATTGTAAGCCTCTAATTTTGCTCTTAGCCTGATATCTTCGACTTAAACCATTTTCAACTCAGTAATTTGATTCTTAATTTTACAAATCATTTGACAACTTCCCTTTTTTAGTCGACCTTAAAATAATTGATTAGCCCAAATCTTCCATATTTTCATTTTACCACAATTTTTAAAAAGTTGCTATATTTATTTTGGCTTGTTCCTCCCACCATAAACTAATGTTAAAAAGTCTATTAATTTCTCAACAAGACCGGGCCAGAAATCTTTGAACTGTTACTTTATATCCTTTTCTTTTAATCGTGACGAATTCATCTCCCAAAATGGTGTTCCAACCTTATAGGTTTAAAGGACGCTCATGAATAGTAGAGACAAGGGGCAGTGACATTGCCTTACCAAACAGGACAATTTCCTAGAGACTGGCCATATGATCAACACCCAAGCCCCCTCCCCACCCAGCCTAGGGCTAAGGAGGGCCAAGCAATGGCTGCTGATGACTCACCAGAAGGATCTATAGGCTCCCCTAACCCCCCATCCTTAGCTCACAAGGACAGTGAGGTCACAACGACCAAAGGAACTGACGAGTTTGAGCGGGACTCGTACCCTAGTCTGGCAATCACCAGGCAAGGACGCTACCACAAGGCCAACACAACCGTTTACACCACGATTTTTATTTAATCTTATTTTTACAGCGCTGTGATCAGAAAAGGAAACTTCTTTTATGGTTGCGACTCTAAATGCAGTTAAGACTGCATTTAGAGTCGCAACCAATAGCGAAGTTTGGGAAACACTGGTCTAGGTTATACGAGAGAATACAAACATTGAATGTGTCCCTGTTTCCTTTTCTGATCACAGTGCTGTAAATATAAGATTGAATAAAAATCGTGGTGCAAACGGTTATGTTGGTCTTGTAGAGACTAATTGTAATAATAAATCCAACCATTTCAAGTTACAGCTATACGTACTTGCAAAATATTTATGAGCTTTCGTTTTTAAAAGTTTGTTTATATTTATAAGCACATTGCATTTCACTATATCTTAAACGGGAATGAAAACAGATAAAAAGGAAAGGAAACTTTATTTGCGTATCCTTTTACACAAAACGTTTTTCTTCTGTGGTTAGCAATAAGTTTTTAATCCTTTGCTGATGAATTAAACCTATTAAAAAAATTGATACAATGAATCACATAAAAAATTGGTTTCTAAAGTAAAGTAGTTATATCCATCAAAATGAAAATGTGGATGGCTGTGAATTATTAAGATATATTTTAGTAAGACCCTCTGGCGACCCTCAGACATATCCTCGCTAATTTGGGTCGCGTCCCTGGTGTTAGGAACCACTGATCCAGACAGATAGGACCTACCGAGCCTTACACCATAAATATCAGTAATAAAATTAGGTTCAACTGAATTATTAAAGAAGAACTATTCATCTTTTCAGCCAGGGTTATACATCAGCAATTCAAGGCCTAACATGTCCTAGTGTTAAAAATTTTGCTAATTATAACTCCCCCTCGCATTACTAACAATTAAAAGCAATCAATCGTAACCAAGTTGTCAAAATTTACAACGTGGAGCTGGTGTCTGCATATATTTTTGCATGCAAGGCTTCGCGGTCTGACCTCCCTCACGACAGTTGTCATGTCATGGCATACTATACAAGACTAACATGTGATGTCTATGTAAATTAACTGCATTATGTATATCGAGAGGTACATAACACATTGCGCTGCCCTTCATTCAGGAGAGTCATAAGTTTATGCCGAACTCCCAAGCAGAGCAAATGTTCCAATAGAGCTCTCACCAAGATTTGGGCAGACCACCGACCTTCTTAGCTAGCTTGAATTTTGAGCTAGCTGAGAATTACAGCTCAAAGTACAGTCTTCCTGGCTGGCTGAAATTTTCAGCTCAGCCTTTGACTGTTGACTCTCAGGTGAGCACCTACAGCTTGAATATCGAGTAAATAATAAATGATATGGTTATAGAAAATATAATTGAATGTTGAAAAAAAATCTATTTTACATGAGTAGAAAATATGAAGTGATTAAAAAAATCTTCATATTTGGTAAGATACACTTTAAAAAATAACATTAAATATTGAATTAAACAAAATAAGGCTAAAGAATATATCGATGACTTTTATGGAAATATAAATTTTACATGATTAGGATATATGAAGTCCTTACAAAATGTATTCATGTGAAGTACAATCGACTTTGGGAAATAACCATAAACATTGACAACAGAAATATGGTACACACAAAGAATATTTTTACACGAAAAAGTATTCATTCTTATTAAACAAAATGACTTGGCAACTTACTTTGAATAATATTAGAAATAAAAATATATATTAAATAATAAAATATTTCTGAAATAATTTCAGTAGTGTTTCCAAATAACATTGAAAAATAACATTGAATAATGACAAAATAAATATTTTAACTTATAGAAATTATATGAACTACTTATGCAATATCTTCTTCCTAAAGAAAATTTCTTTGAAAATCATAATTCAATAATATTTTCATTATTAAATTACAAATAAATTATTCAAAGCATTTAGAAAATTACTTTGCCTAACTACAAATAATTGTTAATAATTAATTACAAGGGTTTTATTAAAAAAAAAAACAAAAAACAAAAAAAAAACTTTAGGTTCATTAACAGATATGATTAAATTGAGAAATGATACTGTCAAATATTTTAAAATGTAATATACTGTATATAGTATTTAGAATATACGAATATTTATTAAATAGATACGAAAATTATATGAAATATTTTCAGAAATTTATATAGTTTTAAAGGTCAAACATAATTTACAAATGTTAGAAATTTGTCATAATTTTTCAAAATGGGCAATTATTTACTGAAGAAATTCAAATGCATATAAATTTCCTAGATCATATAGGGTTGCGTTGACTTCTTCCAGTAAAGTGGGATGTGTCTCAGTTTGGAAGTCAGACTAGATAAATATTGGTCAGCCCTCCAGCTGACAAGTAGGATATCATGCGTCTCTGCGTCCTTTTGATCTTCCTCACTCTTAGTATGCTGTGATCCCGTCGAAATTAGGTTGTGCAACACGCAGGCTGCAAACACCACCGACTCGATACGATCATGACAAAGCTTGATAAGAGTGTAAAGAAAATGAAGCTGTGGGAGATAAATGAAAAATATTGATTTAATTATTAAATGGTATACATAATGTATTTTACATTACAGACGTCTTTCCAGAAGTGGAGTTTGAATATTACACTATAAAGTAAATAAAGAATAATGATTAAAGAACTAAATAATTTAGAACGATATCTACTTGCTCGCTAACATTATAGAGGTGCTTTCCACTGTACATCTTGCCCTGACGAATCATCGGCTGTAGATTCATTGAACAATGTTTCAGGCATCGTACAGGTATGGTTTCATCAGATAATTCTTTCGAGTGAAGGCATCATTTGCAATGGAGAAATATTAGACTTGGGTTTTATCTTTTGTTTCGTGTTTTAATCTTTTAGGGCCACGCAAGCTGGCATCATGTTTATATAACGTTTCCCATAACTTTGTCTTGGCAAACTCTCCACCACCAGACTTATCCTATGGCATGTACATCCACATCCGGAACTTATATTCAACATCAGTATCTGCAAAAAGAATCACAGAATGGAATTCCTTACAATTAAAGTAATGAGTTCTTCCAAATGCTGGGTTCTGCACACAAATGTGTATCCCCTCTATTGTTCCAAAGGTTTGGGGGAAATTCTACGGATACCTATATCAACGAGCTATCTCCTTCCATTCCTCTGGGGTACTGGGAACCTGTGTGACCTTATCTCTAAAGGCTTGCACAATACCCCTACAAGTCTCAAGCACAATACTGCTGATTATGTTGGGAGCCGCAAAAAATTCGAAGGACAGGCTCTTGTAGGATTCTCCAGTTGCAAGGAAATGTAGGTCAACTGAAACACGCAGGCCTTCCTCAATAGGTCTCCTCCAGAATGTCAGGATCTTTTCTTAGATAAGGTATGACACCTTCCACAATTTGAAAAGGTCTTCGATAATCCTGGTAGAGTTCCTGTATAGTCCTGGATTCTTAGTTGCTAATTCTTGCATTAGATTGTCATTGTTAGAAAATATATTATCACGATTGTTTCTTATGGTTGAATGCGAGGAAACTGAAGTTTATTCATAAGTTTATGATCGGTATATGACAACCTTATTTTATCTGAATTGGTTTCCTCCTATTCCCTTGAAATTAAGAAGGAAATGGATACTGTTTGCTTGTTTTTGCTATTCACAGGAGAACAGCCATACTACGATTGTTTTGGGTAAATAAAGTTACGGCGCAAGGCAGGCAAGAAGTGAATGTAGTGTTGGAGTGAGGCGTTGAGAGAGTTGGCGTCAAGACACCAATGCTCTCATACTGGGTGGCCTTTTTTGTACGTCTTCAGGCTGATTATAAATTGGATTTGCTGTTTCCCTTAATTTCATATAAAGGGATTGTTTTTAACATGGAAGAATAAAGCCATCGGCGCCGCCCCGGACGGAGGCTACTGTTGCCGACTATCATTCGCATACTAAACGTCGAGATCAACCAAGTAGCACCAAGGATGATTTATAAGGTTGGTCATTAATGATACCGATCATCTCAATGTAATTATGTACTCTTAAAGAGCTAAATGTTTTGTATAATTCACTTCGGTGTCTTAGCAGTCAGCCTTAAGAAATTCTTGAGTTTTTTCAACTTAGTGTCTTCAAGTGGGTGGAATACAATATTTGTAGCCTTCGAGTTAAACTATGTTTTTTATTCAATATTGTTTAGTGCGTTGAGACAGCTCCCTGTTACTACACACGTTGTTGCATAGTTTTTCTTCATATTTTTGGGTTTGTGTGTAGTATTCCACTTATTTATTTTTGGTACATTGTCTAATAAAGGTAACTTTTTTGTACTCGCGGGAAATCTTGGTAAACAGTGGGTTGGGAACATTCGAACAATTAAGGAAGACCATATTAATTCATCGTGATAGAAAGAAGGAAATAAAATTTATATTTTAGTATAGCGAATTTTTCTTATCCCAACCAACTTAGTTGTCTACTTGTTGGAATAATATATACATTCAAAGTTTTTTTTCCCAAGAGTCATTGTACCCCTTTTCCTTTCCGCGTTGTAAGTATGGCCGGCCGCAGCAATATCTTACGGTACGCATATTTTTACATTGAAGTTCTTCAAAAAAAAATTCTGCAGCAGGACATCTTGATAATCCAAAATGTATTACCTTTGAAACATAAGGAACTGCTGATGAATAAAGAAATGTTCGCATAGAACATGCAAATCTTTCCATTTGCACAAGTTATCCTGAATAAGTAAATAAGAACAAAATCAATAAAAACGTAAAATAATACCAATTCCCTAATATCGCAAGAGGGTCTGCCCCTCTATTTTATTCTTCTCCTGTACTTCTCTTTCTCCCTATTTCCTTAATCTTTCCCATCCCGAGTACCTGCCTTTGAGCTATAAACTGGATTGTATCCATGGGTACTCTTCCTTTCCCCATATTCCCCACTTCCCTATTCTTATTATTATTATTATCCGATGTTGAATTAGAAAAAAAAAATCTGAATATATTGCTTCCTAGTATTATTCAAACCATTTAAATTTTTAGTGGAGTGCATTGTACAGTAATTGAGTAATATTTCTCACTTTTTCTTAATTGGCAACGGCTTGTTACTTTATTCCTTTTAGAGTTGAAACTTTCTTCCCAACAAATGGTAAAACTTCGCTCTATTTTTCACTACTTCTGTAGTTCCCGTCAGAGCACCCACTTATCGCTCCTTCGTTCGTTAACTTGTCGACCTCTAACGACGTATTCAGGCCAATCCTTTCTTTTTGAAAAGTATTCTCTATAACTTCTTTACCATTTATAAATAGCTTTATGCAGTCATCCTCGTCATTACATGTACTTATTCCATCACCCTCTTTTCTTATTTCATAATCTTCATCCTGCCCTAATTAGTTTCTTAGACCTATTACACTAGCAAATTGGCCTGACTGATTTCCCTTTCTATCCTTGCTATTCTAATATTTTTTGTATCGTGGTTATCTTCAATTGCCTGGTTTGTCCAAATTACACTGTCTTTACCAGTGAAGCGTAATTAACCATATATGGCTTTGTATAAACTTCTCTTAGATAATCATCAGTTCATATCTCTCTGAAATCACTGTCGTCGTTTTCCCGTCCTTCATCCGGTATGATTTCCATTTCTTGCGTAGAACTCTGATGTATTTCTGCTTCCCCTTGCTTTCGCAATAGGCACGTGGACACCTCCGTTCTCCGTAAGTTCAACGTCTTTTACTAAAACGTTATTTTTACTCTCATTGTTGTGTTTTGAGTAACTCATTTCTTGAACATCCTTCTTATTTCCTGGACACCATTCTCTAATCGCAATAGTTTGAATTTTAATAATAGTTTAATTTGAATGTTGACATACGCACGGATGCGTAATAACGATAGAAAATAATTTTCTATAATGCTAACTTCTATTTAAGACATCGTATTGCATGAAAGAAAAATGTTCCCTGATTGCGAGAAAAATTTATAGGCAATGAACAAGTATAAACAGGCACCTGCCATTAATAGATATCAATACAAATATGTGGAGAAATATAATAACAGCTGTTTGGTCTTCAGCTGCTGATTCTCATCTTAATTTGTTAGACAGGAACTTACGGTCTATTAAATTTCTTATTCCTGGTCTTGAAATTAATCTTTAGCACAGTCATTCAATTAGTTCATTATGCATGTTGCATAAGATTTTTCATAATTCTGATCATCCTTTACATTTAGATCTTCCTGGACAGTTCCATCCTGTTCGTAATACTAGGCAGGCAGTTAATTCTAATAGACAGGCCTTCTCCATCACGAGACTCAATACTACACAGTATACTAGAAGTTTTATTCTAGCTGTGACCAAGTTGTGGAATGATCTTCCTAATCGGGTAGTTGAATCAGTAAAACTTTAAAAGTTCAAACTTGCAGCTAATGTTTTTATGTTGATCAGGCTGTCATAAGTCCTTTTATAGCTTATATATGACATATCTGTTTTCATGTTGTTAATGTTTTTAAAATGTTATTGTTATTTTTTTCTCATATCGTTTATTTATTTCCTTATCTCCTTTCCTCACTGGACTATTTTTCCCTGTTGGAGCCTGCTTTTCAATATAGGGCTGTAACTTGGCTGATAATAATAATAATAATAATAATAATAATAATAATAATAATAATACCCTTCCAAATAGGTGACGTCGATCAGCCACCTGGGTCGTTTGGGGTGCTAGCTTATAATCTTAACTTACACACAGCAAACCAAAATTCAATCAGCCGAGTTGGATGTCTATCCACGACACTATTGTAGTACTGTACTTATGTTGTTCACTCAATTCCTTGTAATTAATGAGGTTAGTGATACCAGAAGCCGTTACCGTTGGCTATATTAATAATAATGATATCATAATAGTATTATAATTATAATGATAATGGATATAATAAAATATCAATACAAGAAGTAAAGGTAAAGAGCCTATAGTCAACATGAGAGAGAGAGAGAGAGAGAGAGAGAGAGAGAGAGAGAGAGAGAGAGAGAGAGAGAGAGAGAGAGAAACAGCATTCCAGAGCCTTTCTCGCAGCTAGGTGGAAGTTTGTGGATCGGAAACCAAATCTTGCCTTGATGAATAAACTCGGGAGACTCGACATAAGAAGCGTAGTTAGGCTGTGAGTGTTAAAGGAAAGTTATAAGCGAGCAAACATGAATTAATTCTAGGTAGTAAAACCATATATATTCTAATCCCTTATATATTCCATTAACAAACCAAGTAACAATAAGTAATAAGTCTTCAGTAAATGGTTAATAACAACTAAATATAGACTAATTACCTTCCCAAAGTTCGAGTTAGATTGTTCCCCATTCCATACATAATATCAACAGTCTTCCTCTCGTCTTTCAGACCTGGCAATACACATGCATCTGGTTCATCTTCTATTATGATAAAATTGTAGAATTTAACATCTTTCATACACTCTACATTACAAGATCACAAAATGAACCGGCGAACTTTCTAATCTACTACAGTTTTGTTTCAAGTCTTTCAGAATATAAGATAATCTACTATAAATATAAAGTAATAGAAATTTTTCTGGGAAATGATGGTAACTTGAATGTGGATTTTAAGGCGGTACAATACTAACTAGTGATATACATAGGAGCGACACAGAAAGGTGAAACGGTTTGAGGAAATGTAAAGTACATGGTTAAGTCAGATTTTTCATCTTTTATTACTAAGTTATACAGTGGTTAAACTTTGCAATAAGTTCATAATATCTATATATTCATCCTAAAGTTTATTGTACAAAATCTCATAGCTTATCAATGCAAAAGTTACGAAGTCACATATTGAATCATTTTTCTGAAAAATAAGTTTTACATTTAAAGCCATATGATTTTATCAACATATATCTATTGTAAGAAAAAAAATCGACTCTTTAAATTCAATCATTCGCCTTTCATTATCAATAAACTCTGATTTGTACCGGAACCAATCTCCACTTATGTAATCAACAATTAACATCACTGCTATATTTCGAACTTTCTCCGAGTATCCTTTGAAATCTAATTTTAAAAACTTTAGCGGGTGCTTCATGTATATATTTTACATACATTTCTCAATACTGATATAACTCACTGGTAGAAGCATTTAATACGCTTACAAAAATAAACCAAGTGAATTAAACTTTCTGTTTATTCACAAGAAACACACAATCTTGAATTTTAAATATTCATCTGGAAGAACCCTTCTTTCGTCGCAAGGACTCCATGTACTGTACATACTGAAACATAACTTCTCTGTTATATGTATTAATAAACTTATGATTAACATTTTTTCCTAATATCTTCCCAGTTGAATAATGGGTAATGGCCTTCAATACTTGCACTGTATCCATCTTTTATCAAACACCTGTACATAGTCTTAGCACTAACTGAAGGGTATGTTACATATTTTATCCTTCTGTGTAACACTCAAATAAAATCATTATAATAAAGTGTGCAAAGGACAGTAACGTTCTTGATGATTTCAAAGTCTACAATATATAGACTTGTAACACGTGAAGAAAAATATTGGCTTAGTTTTTACTACTACATTTATTATTCCAACATCTTTATTTTCCCTTGGAATATACAATGTGTCTTTATTTGATGGGTGATATTTTCCATTCCATCAGTAATTGAACATAAATTTTTCTATTGATTTACCAACATTGCTATTTAGAGGGTAAATATGGAATATTTATCATGCTTTAGCTAAGATTTTTTAGTTTACTAATACAGATCTTTGGAACAATGAAAGTTTTCTTGAATACTGCTGCCCAATATGACTTACAACTCTCTTTTCAACACTTTATTAAAAAATAAATTATTCTAATAAGAATTAATAAATTGTAATTATTATTAAAACTTTTATTATTATTTAATTCATGAAATGATTTTTAAAACTGTTCAAATTATTTTCCAATTTTCTTGCTTGGCTATTTCATTTTCATTATTATCTATTCAACCAATTACTTTAAAAGACCCCACTACAAAGTTCAATCCATTGATTGTCGATTCTTTTCGGTCTTTTCAAGAGCTTAACCCGACAATGCTTGTTTTATTAATTGAGCACCGCTCCCTTAGCTCGTTCATAATTCCCAATTATTATAAAACTCTCTGTAGTAGCTGCATTGGAGGAGACCATTATTGAGTCGTTCGGAAGTTTCAAGGGACACTTCCATAACCGTTTCTTCAACATTTTGTAGGCTACGGAGGCTATTGGACTATTACAAAGAGTACTATGACGGGCCAAGAGAAAGTTGTGACTCAAAGGCAGGATGAAAGCATGTGAGTGAGTTTATTATAGAACACTCTTCTTTATATACAAAAGGTCGAGGCAACAGGAAATTTCATGTTCAAAATCGGCACCCTTACCGGTGAGAAAAACAGACATGTTTATTCAGGTTCTTTTTAGTGCATGGGGAAGAGCCAAGATACAAGAATAATATATACACAAAATGAACTATGTACGATCGGGTGACACACGGTTGGTACATGGCTCTCACCCCCCCCCCCCCCCCAAAATGACATACTGTACATGTTAAATAGGGCGCCCTGATCTAGAGAGGCGAACTGTAGGCAGGTCATCTGGCAGAAGATAAGCAGGTCTCAGACGATCAATGGAGACCCAGTCTTCTTTGCCCCGAATGTTTAGTAGGAATGCTTTCGGACTGCGTCGGATCACAAGGAAAGGGCCCTTGTAAGAGGGCGTTAGTGGTTACTTGCTAGTGTCGTTGCGCAGGAAGACGTACGTTGCAGAGTGCAAGTCTGTCGGTATGTGATGCTTTGCTGGGGGCTTGTAAGTCTGGCGGCACGGAGTAAATTTTCCCACGACGTGACGTATGCGCTGGAGATCGTCGGAGGAGATTGTAGAAGGAAAAAATTCAGCAGGGACGACCAACAGGTCGCCATACACCATTTCAGCTGCCGAGACATCGAGGGCGTCTTTAGGAGTGGTCTTTAGTCCCAGGAGGACCCAGGGAAGCTGAGTAAACCATTTGGAATCCTTGCAGCGGGACATCAAAGCTGCTTTGAGGGTATGATGAAAACGTTCAACCATTCCATTTGCAGCGGGGTTGTAGGCCGTTGTTTGATATAGGGTGATGCCCAGGAGATTTGGTAATGATGTCCACAACTGGGAGGGGAAAGTCGTACCCCTGTCAGAAGTAATATGCTCAAGGATACCAAATCTTGCAATCCATTCTGAGAGTAAGACAAATGTACATGAGGCGGACGTTGCAGTTTCCATGGGAATGGCTTCAGGCCAACGAGTGGAGCGGTCGATGACGGTAAACAGGTAACAATGTCCTTGTGATATGGGTAGGGGGCCTACAATGTCGAGGTGAATGTGTGCGAAACGACGCTAAGGTTGAGGAAAGGTGCCCAATCCTGAATCCGTGTGTTTATGTACTTTGGAAGTTTGGCGAGAAGTACAGGCGCGGACCCAATCCTTAGCATCCCAAAAGAACTTCTTCTTCAGGAGCTGTGCGGTAGAACGGCACGAGGGATGTGAAAGGCCGTGAATGAAATTGAACACCTGCCGCCGCATAGGAGCAGGAATCCAAGGTCGCGGTCTACCAGTATTGACATCACAGAGGAGGGTGGTGTTGGAGTCTTCGAGGGGGAAGTCTTCCCAACGGGGGGACGTGCACGATGTCTTACATGCTTGATAATCTGGATCCTTTCGTTGGGCTTCAGCCAGGGCATTGTAATCTAATCCCAGTTGAACGGCAGCCAACGTGTTTCTTGACAGGGCATCGGCAACGGGATTCTTTTTCCCAGGGACGTATTGAAGGGTGCAATTGTATTCGGCCATGGCGGAGAGATGTCGGCATTGAAGGGCGGACCAGGCGTCAGACTGTCGAGTGAAGGCGCGCACCAGAGGCATGTGGTCTGTGCGAATGACGAAGGGCGTACCTTCAAAGAAATGGCGAAAGTGACGGACAGCCAAGTGCACCGCCAGAAATTTGCGATCGAAGGTAGAATAACCTGATTCTGCCTTGGACAGTTTTCTGCTGAAGTAGGCCAATGGGCGGGGCAACCCGTGGACCACCTACTTGAGTACTGCACCAATAGCGACGTCGCTGGCTTCAGTGGAGAGAAGGAGAGGGGCATATAGGATAGGAAAAGTGAGAGCCGCAGCGGTTGATAAGGCCTTCTTTGCATTTCAGAAGACCACTTCTTGAAGGGGACCCTACTTCAGGTCGTTTGGCTTGCCCTTGAGGGAGGCGTAGAGGGGAGCAAGAGTGGTGGCAATGGCTGGCAGAAAACGGTGATAATTGTTGATCATGCCCAAGAATTCCTGCAGAGCTTTGACGGTTGAGGGCGCGGGAAAGTCCTGAACGGCTGCTACCTTCTAAGCGAGGGGATGGACTCCTTCAGGAGTTGCGGTGTCCTAAGAACGACACTTCGTTGGCGCCAAAGGTACACTTGTCATACTGGACTACAAGGCCGTTTTGTTGCAGGCGGTTGAGCACGATGCGCAGGTGACGGAGGTGTTCCTCTTTCAAGGAGGAAAACACAAGTATGTACAGTAGTCCACATAACAAACACAGAAGGGGAGGTCCCCTAAGATGCTATCCATGAGACGTTGAAACATGGCCCAGGCATTACGAAGGCCAAAACAGGAGTAATTGAAGGTGTATGTACTAAACGGAGTGGTGATGGCGGTCTTGGGGATGTCTTCTGGGTTCATAGGCACCTGATAATCCCCCTTCAGGAAGTCGAGCGTAGAGAAAACCTTCGCTTTGTGCAGGTAGGAGGTCACTTCGGTGATGTTTGGGAGGGGGTAGTGATCCGGTTCTGTTTGCATGTTCAGGCGCCTGTAATCCCTGCATGGATGGAGGGAGCCGTCTTTCTTTAGAACGATGTGTAAGGGTGACGACCATGGGCTGGAGGCCTTTTGGCAAAGGCTCCTTTCCTCGATTTCTGCGAACGTCTGTTTGGCCGCTGCCAATCGTTCCGGTGCCAGTCGTCTGAATTTTGCGAAGACTAGGGATCCCGTCGTCTTGATATGGTGATAAATACCGTGCTTGGCAGGGGCCGTGGGTATTTGGCGAAGTTCTGGACGGAAAACTTCCGGGTACGACGTGAGGAGGTGGGCGTAGGCATCCGTGGGTACGCTGATGTGGAGAGCGAGGTTGGAGAGGGCGCGTTGAAGCAATCGTCGGTGGGCGACATCGACCAGAAGGTGGAAATGAGAGAGGAAATCCGCACCGAGGATTGGGAATGTGATGTCAGCAACAAGAAACTTCCAATTAAATTTACGATTTCCAAACGATAATGTGAGGTTTTCGTAACCGTAGGTGGGTATCGCAGATCTGTTGGCAGCTACCAAGCGGACGTCTGCAGACGTAGACAGACTAAGTCATGTCCTGATCAGTTCCCTTGGCAAAAGAGAACGACAAGCACCCGTGTCTACCAAAAATCGCACGCCCGTTCCTGCATCATGTAAAAAGAAAATATTAGAAACACGGGAGGCCACCGCCATGAACGAGGGCCTACTTACATGTTTTTTAGCCACTGACAATCCTTGGTACATTTCTTCGCGGTTGCCCCGAATCTGAAGTGGTAGTAGCAAAACTGCGGCAGATGGGAGGTAGTAAGTGGCTGTAGAAGTCGTTGGTTGGGGCGCGAGCGAGTGGTGGGTTGTGGGTGGCTTTGTCGCCGCTTTGGCACATCACGGGGTAGGCTCGTATGTCCTACGGCATTCACGTCAGCTTCGGTTAACATTGAATAGGCATCCTCTTCTTCAGGGGTGGAGGCGTTGATGGAGGTCTTGAAGTGGCTGTCCATAAGGGCGTCGGCTTTGGTCATCAAGTCTTTTATGGTTAAACTATCGACATCGGGTATGGCACCATGAAAAGGTTTGGGTAAACGGCGTATCCAAAGGGCATGAAGTAGGTTCACCTCGCGAGGAGAGCAGTCTGCGGCAGGTTGAAGGCGAGCGAATCTGGTCATTTCCCTGAGGGCGAGCGAAGCCCTTTGGTCCCCCAACGGTTGTTGAGAGAGCTGAAAAAACTTTGCTATACGGGCGGCTGGCGATAGCGAGTACTGCTGCAGAAGGTATGTTTTGAGGGCGTCATACGCTATTGGGGTGTCTCCTTGTTCACAAAGCCAGTCGGATATTTCCGGGAAGGTGTCCTCAGGTATCGCCGCGAGAACATAATCTGCTTTGGTGGTTGAGCGAGTCACGCCCTTGATGCGAAACTGGACTTCTGCGTGCTGAAACCAAGCAAACTCCCCTCCGCTGGTGAATGATGAAAATTTCAATGGGGCAACCGCAGCGCCAACTTCCATAGAGTCCGCCATCGTACCAATGATGGAGGGGCAAGGGGGGTTGGCAGGCGGGAGGAGCGAGTCGACTTCCGGGGTCACCAATGTGACAGGCCGAGAGAAGGTTATGACTCAAAGGCAGGATGAAAGCAACTGAGTGACTTTATTATAGAACACTCTTCTTTATCTACAAAAGCTCAATGCAACAGGAAATTTCATGTTCAAAATTGACACAGGTACTGGTGAGAAAAACAGACATGTTTATTCAGGTTCTTTTTAGTGCGAGGGGAGAGCGAAGATGCAAGCATAATATATACACAAAATGAAGTATGTACGATCGTGTGACACACGGTTGGTACAATACCATGGATAACGGACATCCCTGCTTAACAGATCTTTGTACTGAAAAAGTTTCGGTCATGTTTCAGTTTATGCATTGAAAGCTTTTATGATCGGCATGAATAATTTGAATTTCTGTTACAAACTTATTAGAAAATCCAAATTTCTTTAATATTCTAAAACAAAACTTAAATCTACCTTATCAAATGCTTAGACCAATCGAAGTTAATTAGTGCAGCAGGGATATTTTGATTAGCAAAGAAAACTATGTATGAGTACAGTATTGCAATTGGTGATGGTTCTATTGGGAACACCATAACATTGCTCTTCCGAGATTAACAAATATGAAAATCTCTTAATTCTATTTGATATTATTTCAGCTATTAATTTATAATCAGCATTCAACATTTTTATAGGTCTTTAGTTGCCAAATGACTCCAGATTTCCATTTTTTTTTTCTTTTTTTTTCTTTTTTTTCAATTACACCTTTATTCCCTCCTTACAATTCACAGACGCATCAAATGAATATCTTCTTACTTTTAAAAACTGATTTTATTGTATTGCACACATACTCGAGTAATATTCTAAAGATAACCCGCCAATTCCGGAACATTTGTCGTTTTTCATGGTACATATGACCTCCCATACCTCAGATTCAGCCACCTCTTCAAGTAGCATTTTTTTCCTTCTTCTCTATTACATTTTCCATCATGTTCGCTAATATATTTTGCTTTCTTCCGCTATTTTTCGCTTTTCTATATAGGTCTGAATATAATTTTTTCACATTCCCCCTGTAAAGCACTAGAGTTATCTAAGATTGTTCCATTTATTGTTTTTACTTTTGTTTCATTTTTACTTTTATGAAATTGTTTATACTTTTTCTCTTTTCCTTTTAAAAAGAGGGACAGCTTTTCCCCATATATTCTTTCGGATATTTTCCCTCGGATAGTAATCTCTTCACACATTTCAATTTTAGTATTTCAATTTTCTCTTTTAATAATGCAATTTATTTAAAAGGATTGCACAACACTGAGTGAGATTTATATTCCCTACGCAATGAAGACTTCAATAAACTCAGTGCTCCATATTTTCATTATTTATGACTTTTTAGGCATTAGTAAAGAACTTCTTATTTTTTCCTTTAGAAAAACCCACCATTCTAAAAAAGAATAAAACCCAGCATTTTTCAAATTTTTTAACTTTCTTAACATTACTGCAAAATTTTCACATACACAGTTAATAATGATTACTTTCATAATTAGTTTCCAGTAGCTTTTACCTATACTAAGTTTGTTGTCGAATTAGATTCTGGTTTTAATCACATTATTTTCAGCAAAAACAATATGATTGTAAAGTCCTATTACATAAACTCTGCAGTTATCGCTGGGAAATATATTAAGGTTATGTTTCATGTACAGGACAGAGCTTTCTTATGAGCATTTCACAAGTATTCTGTAATTTGATGAGATCTTCTCTAGATTACTGCTGAAATGAGACTCGCTACTAAACAAGAATAGATTTCTAAATATTCGTAACCAGTCTACATTACCATCATAATAATAATCACAAAATAATTGATGCTCATTCTATATCAATATCAAGAAGAATTGCATATCAATTACCAAAATTTATTTTCTTAAAGTCGAAATAATGGAGATGTTCGTAGAATATCTTTTTTTCTAGATATAAACTATTGCCATGAATTGACACAATGTTAATTGAATTAGTTTTCTATGAAGAGTTCTCAATTACTTTATGAAACTGTTACAATTGAATTTTCGCCACATTGAATGCCAGCGTAAATTCATGATATTTGACTCAAGTTATGAACAACCATCTAGAAAGATATATATATATATATATATATACTGTATATATATACATATATATATATATATATAATATATATATATATATTATATTATGTATATATATATATATATATATACTGTATATATATATATACATATATATATATATATATATATGTATATATATATATATATATATACTGTATATATATATTCATATATATATAATATATATATACATATATTCTTACGAAGCTGGTCTAGTGTAGAGTAAATATCGTAGTTTATTAATAATTCAATTTATATTTCATATATCATTTTCATTTGTGCATTGAAGAGATGATATCTAGTCCGTAAAATGAGCTCGTCGCATGTAGATATGTCTTTTTTGTAAATTACATAACACTTTCGTCGTGAGTTACATTATACTTTTTTTATTCAACTTAATATATGGGAATTTACGTATTTTTTAAGAATTAACTTTTTATTTCACGTATGTTTG
>NC_090725.1:201322538-201325038 GCF_036898095.1 Palaemon carinicauda | reverse complement strand
AATATGCACTAAAAGGTTACGTAGCATCATATCTGGAGCCATATATATATATATATATATATATATATATATATATATATATATATATATATATATACATATATATATATTTTTATTTTTCTGTCCGAGTATCATAATAAAAATTGTATTAAGAAATCGTTATATTTATTCAGGAATAACCTATTTATGGATGAACATACAAGAAAATATCACAAATTATATAATGAATACAAATAAAGAGATATATGCCAGTTTACCCGTCAGATATGAATACAAAATGGCCGCAAACCACACCAACTCATACAGCCAAATCAGCTACCTGAAATGGGGGAAATGCATTTAAATTTTCCTGTATCATTTACTTATCTAAATATTCCTGGATTTGTATAAAAAGAATTGTTGCTTGCTGGGTGCATTTGGATTATTCAGCAACTATGAAATTTAAATTAGAAAAAAATTATTCTAGATGACATTTACAAAAAAATGGCGAAACTTAGAAATATCTTACGATTAAAAACAAAATAATAGTGTTTATGCAAACAAATAAGAAAAAAAATAGTTTTAGTTTTAATGCTTACCAAAAATAATCTCAAGGGACCCTTAGGCACAAGACAGTTTTATGCTGAAGACACACAGGTGCACGACATTTCAAGCAAACTGTGTTCTTGTGGTCGTACTTGGGTGGGCAGCTTTGGCACTGTATCATCTTCGGGAAGTGGAGGACCAGATTGACTGTCACTGATCTTGAAAGTGTCCTGCATTAGTATTCATAGTCTCTTTGAGAACCTGGTTGTATGTGTGACATATCAATACAACCTTTGAGGAGCGCACAAATCAAAGGCGATGTCCTTGAGGAACGTTTACCTTGACATACTCTTGGCGAAAGGCATGGTCGTGTACAGAATATAGCCATAAAAGAGACACAGTGGCCAGCGTCGTGTCTTACAAGCACAATTTGATATGGCACACATCTGATCAAATCTATCGTCACCCCTTTTCAACGAGTTTTAGAACATCTGGATGTCCGTCTTCCTCTTCTCTCACTCGGACCGATTGTGATAATGGGAACTCAATATCATCACCTTCATCCGACTGACTTGTTGACACTGTAGCGTTAACTTGTGTTCATAATTGAACATGACCACCGAGTCCTTAATAGGAAGCACCTTCTCAGAAACATCTTTAGGAATATAAGGCTTCTGTCGAATGATGCCACACAAGTACATGTCTTCATCTTCGTGTGACAAGGCCAGCTAGAAACTTATGAAGAAGTTGTCAATCATCACAGTACGGCTGCCTCTATGAAAATGTGCCACAGGTTCCATAGTAAAAACTTCCCCAGGAGTCGATCCTCTGGGCACTTTCACTGTGTCCTTCCTCAAGTAAGCAATAACATTGCACATGTAGTGTGAATAGCCATCACACACCAACACAAGCTTGATGCCATACCTGTGAGAAGAAAAAATAGAATTATTATTATTATCAATATTTGCTAAGCTACAATCTTAGTTGGAAAATCAGGATGCTATAAGCCCAGGGGCTCCACAAGAAAAATAGCCCAGTGAGGAAAGAAAGCAAGGAAAAATTAAATATTTTAAGAATAGCAACAACACCAAAATAAATATTTCCTATACAAAACTATGAAAACTTTAACAAAACAAGAGGAAGAGAAATAAGATAGTATAGTGTGCCCGAGTGTACCCTCAAGCAAGAAAACTCTATCCCAAGACAGTGGAAGACCACGGTACAGAGGCTATATTCTTACAAAGCTGATCTAGTTTAGAATAAATACAATGGTTTATTCATAATTTTATATATATTTCATTTGTGCATTGAAGAGATGATACCCAGCCCATAAAATGAGCTCTCCTTGTGTAGATTTAAGATTTATATGCAAATTATGTAAGACCGTCGTCGTTAATTTCATTGTATTCTTTATTCAAGTTAGTATATGTAAATTTACGCTATTTTTAAGAATTGGCTTTTTATTTCGCGTATGTCTGTTACGAGGTCTTACATAATCTATTTGAGAGTGTTGTGGGATTCATGCAAGATAGGAACAAAGGCTTGGGTAATGTTCTTTTATATTTTATGAAGTATTGTGTCCTATTTGGGAGAGAATGCTCAGTAAAATATGCTTTGGAAACATCTATACAACATGCTTTAGAAACATCGTGAAGGACTAGTAATAGGATGTTATCTTTTTCTTGTTTCGGGGACAAAGGGTGGACGTCTGGCGTGGCGTGAGCAGCATTCGGAGGAGCAATACTTGGCAACTCACGCGTATTGCTAGCCCACCATCGCTTCCCAGTTCATTGGGAGGATTCTGGAAGCAGTTAGATTTTATTTAAAAGGAGACACCAAAGTTACAGATTCAGATAGAGATAGAGAATTGGAGCCTCAAGACAGCCCTCTTCCCCTCTCCTTCTCTCACACGCAGCTCAGTGTATTGTTTTAAAAGTGTACAGTGAAAAAATCAAAGTTTTAAAGTGAAGAATAT
>NC_090725.1:201260038-201320038 GCF_036898095.1 Palaemon carinicauda | reverse complement strand
TTATACATGAATAATACCTGACCTCTGAGAATATAAGTTTGTTATACATGAATAATACCCGACCTCTGAGAATATAAGTTTGTTATACATGAATAATACCCGACCTCTGAGAAATTATGCAACTCCCAAACGGCAATATATGAAATCACTGAATATCCAAAGGTCTCTTAAGCACACTCAAAACAATGACTTACTTCGATTTTTAGTCAGGGATTATGAGAGAGCTCCATGAGAAATACTGGTGATCGAAATATTACTCTCGTTGCAAAAATAAATATATTCTATGAAAATTCACAATACCAAAAAACTTATTACCGAAATGAAATATTACATCTGAACAGAAATTACACGAAGACAAGAGAATATTACTCTCTGAAAATTATGTAATGACTTGTTTTCCTGGAAATTAAATTTTACACAAACATTTATTCTTGATAATTAATGAAAATATTTAACACTTTAACACTCTAGGGGGAAATTTGAAGATACCAGGGGGGAAATAATTACACTACCTACTAACTAAAAAAATATCAGATGCCAAAACGAGCCCTGATATTGATACACTGGAGCACAACCTTCTCACTAATTCATTTTTGAAGTAGAAGAATAAACAAAAGTCCTTTTTTTTTTCTACTAGCCGCTCTCCATATACTGATAAACAAATAGTTACAGAGTAAAATTGATAGAGAACGGTTAGTAACATCTAACCGCATAGCTGTATGGCTATGCGGTTAGTTGTTACTAACCGCTCTCTATCCATTTTACTCTGTAACTATTTGTTTATCAGTATATTTGTATAATGGAAAAATAAATTAGTAAGTCGTCACAGTGTGTTTCATCTACTCTTTCCCTCATACACATGAAGGGGGAAATCTGTAGGGTTGCACTGGGTGCAGGGGGAAATGACAGGAAAAAGGTTGGGAACCACTGCTCAAAATGGGAGGAAGAACTACCCGTGCACAAAATTCCCCTCCCCTCTTCTCATAAGCTTAATATAAGTTATTTTTCTGTATAAAAAAATTCTCCTGAGGCACATTCAGAAATGATGGATAACTCTCCAATTCCCCTTTAATCACTGCTCGCACTCTTTCCATCCATTCCTCTTTTTCTGTCCCTCTTGGAATTCCTTTATATCCTAACCTCCCAAGTCAATCACACCTGCATCATCAGGGCACTCATTCTGGACACCCCTGGTCGTTTCCTCGGCCACCCACATAGCATTCTCTCTCTCTCTCTCTCTCTCTCTCTCTCTCTCACGCGGATCTCATTTTCGGATTGCTCCTCGCGTGAATTTACATCCCGTTTTCTATTTTGATGGGGGTCTTCAATATTTTGGTTTCGTTCTTCATTCCTCTCTAGTACCCTAGTCGTTACTCCTGTTACTGCACCTACCTTGCTAGCTTTACCTTCTATATGGTGAAGCGCCTATATGTTAAACTCTAGCAATCTTTCAATCCATCTCGCTTGTCTAGATGTCAAGTGACTTTTGTAAAATAAATTTAGTAAGGGACGATGATCACTTTTCAACTCAATTGGCCGACCTAATAAAAAGAACCAATGCCTCTCTAGAACCCAAAGAATAGCCAATGGCTCTTGATCGAATGTACTATAATTATTTTCTGCCCCTTTTAATGCCCTGAAAGCAAAACAAATGGGTTCCTCTCTACCTTTATCATCTCATTGAGAAATTACGCCGACAATAGCTACGCTACTCGCATATCTTGTCACTAAAAACGGGCGATCAAATCTAGGATAGGAGACTGAGTCATTGCTAGTTAAGGCAGCTTTCAAATGGTTAAAGGCCCTTTCTTCTTCCACTCCCCATTCTATTACTTTTGCTAATTCAAAGAATTTAAGGGTCTGGCTATCTCTCCAAAGCCTCTTATGAATTTACAGTAATACACAGCGAGCAAAAGAAGCCCAGCTACTTCCTTAGGGGTACGTGGCCTGGGGAAATCTCTAATAGCTTCTACATTACAGAGGCAGGATTGGATACCTTCTGAGGTTATTATATGACCTAAAAATTCAACCTGTTTACAGAAAAAAATTGCACTTTGACAAATTTATTTTCATACCATTACGTCACAATGCTTCCAAAACTTTACGAATATTATCGTTATGTTCTTCGGCCGTTTTCCCTGTAATTATGATATCGTGATAATAAACAAAAACAGTATGGTCAATTAAGGAAGACAAAACCACCATCATTACTCTAGGAAAATGACTTGGAGCATTTTTAACACCGAAAGGAAGAAAATTAAACTGAAATAGTTGATCATTATCTATAAATGCCGTTTTATATTTACTGTCTTCGTGAATGGGTATTTAATAGTGTCACGATTTTAAATCGATCGTTGTGAAATATTCACTATCCCTTATCTTCACAAGTAATTTTTCGATAGAGGGCAATGGATATGCATTATCCTTAGTGACTGCATTCAACTTCCTATAATCAACACACAATCTTACCGACCCATCCTTTTTCCTAACAGCTACAATTTGAAAAGCCTATGGAGATTCGTTCTCCTCGATCATCCCTTGTTCCTTTAATTTACTAATTTCCCTTTCTATCTCTTCCTGAAAATGAATGGGTACCTTATGAGGCCTTGACCTGATTGGCTCCGCCTGCCCAGTTTCAATGCTAAATGGGAAATCCATCAATCCTCCTGGGTGGCTCGTCTCCAAGGGCAATTACATTGGAATAACTTTTAACAATTTTACTAACTACAGGTTAGTTTTCGCGCCTGCATAATCAAGTTCTGAGTGCGTTCGTCTGTGCGGGCTGGAGTTGTGGCTCCCAAGATCCCATTATTAGCAATTTCACAAAACTCTAATTCACACACAGAATCACTTCCTAACACAACTCTTTTATTTGACAAATTAATTATCGTTATATCAGTTCTGTTTTCTCTTATTTCTAACTAGGCCTTTAAGACTACGTGTGCCCATCTGTCATGGGTTTAACTACGACCTTGGTTTCCTTCAGGAAAGGCTGACATGGGGTCACTGATATGCTTGTAAGTGTCTGGGGAGGCAATACTTCTCCTCTTTCAGGTACAGCTGTTACCTTACTTACTCGTCTCTCCGTTTCCTCACAAGCACTTACTCTCTCATGACTTTATATAGACAAAATATACTCTCCTGCTTTTACTTTTAATCTATCTTTTTCCCTGCAAATGTATATTTGATTACCCATAATGAAATCCAACCCAAGTAGAGCCTCGGCTCCTGGAATTCCCAAGGACGGCTAGACAAAAAATTCATATGTAAACTTCACAGATCCCACCTTAAAGTTGATGATCATTGTATGCCTTGCGTGTAGTTTATTTCCTCCTGGCGTGTCGAAGATGATGGATGCCGCTGACTGCGTGTGAGGAGAATCCTTTTTCAATAATCGAAAGGCTGGCTACTGTGTCGATCAGCGCTCGAATGGACTTATCTGGTAGGTCAATCCTGACTGCTAACATTCCTGGCTGCCCATTAGGATATGTGGGGCATATGCCAATGACCTCGCTTGCAATACTGCTGATCCCTGCTCCTGTCCCTAGTGCTGCGGGGTTGAGGTCGGGGTTACCGATGGGGGCACCACTGCTCACTCGACTGCTTCTGTGATCATGCGGGGCCGTCGATCTCCCTCGTTTCCCCTCCCTCTGTTTTCTTTTCCTCGGATGTTGGGGGGGGGTGTGAGTGTGCCGCAGTCCACCCGCCATCGGCGTTTTTTGCTGGACACTCAAGATAGATGATTGTAGGCCTGACTGACAAGTATAACAGAGGGGGGAACCTTGGGTGGGGAACTCCACTCATTAGTGCCCCTCTCCCCCACACTGCCAACATCTGAAGACTTTTCTCACCTGCTGACTAAGTTCTCCCCTCTCCCGGTTTGGGGATTGGTGAGTGCCTCTCATGGTTGCCCTTTTTGGAATTGAGCAGTTATTCTCAGTCACTTTTTTTTCTGACAAACTGTCTAGAATAATTTGTCTCGCCATCACTACGTCTGCTAACGAGCGCTTGTCATCAAACAAATAACCACATAAATACGGGTTTACTACCCTGCTAATATGTTTACGGGCAAATGCTTTTTTATTACCTTCTGGGAGATTGGCCCTCCGTGTAGAAAACAAATCACAATCCCGAAAAACTGAGAACTCTCTCGCCCTTTACAATTTTGGGTTTATAATTTTCTATAATGTCCCCTTTTCTCGCATCAGGTAAGGAGTACTTCTTAATTAAACGTCGTTTTATTTCAGCATGACTTCTTCAACTGTCTTGTGGCCAACACATTACCTCCATTGCCAGAGCATCTTTCAGTAACCTAATTACTTGAATTGCTTTTACTCTTGCTGACCACCCATATGTAGCTACTTCAAAGTCTCTCAAAAACGCTTCAATCGATTGAAACCCTTCGTTAGGCCACTGATCATCAAAAGGCCTAACACTTGCCTGAAGTTCTGGCAATTTTAAAACTACGACATTTTGCGTATCTTCACTTGGCTGTGCTTCTGTACTTTCACTTGTTTGTGTTTGAACTTCGTTCATGTACCTCGGATACGCTGTGGTTGTGCACCGCTCCTCTTCTTGTTCAACTAAGAATCTGTTCATTAACTCAGCTAGGTCACTAACCTACTTTCTAAGTCCTGCGTTCGTTGTTCTTGTCTATATTCTTCATCGGCATCACTATAACCAACTGCTCCTTCGTTTTCATCTCCCGAAGTTGCAGTGTCTGCTATGTTAGTTCTTGCATATCTAGGTATCTTGAACTTTTATTTTACCGGCTTAAAGAAGAACTTCCCTCACAGCATACATAAACAGATGTATTTGTACACCTGACATCAAGTATGTACCCTGTAAACGGATAATGAGACATCGGAACATGGGTTTTTTCACTTTATTACATTAAGGTTTGTGAATATACTGTACACAGCCAGTACTCTCATGTGGATACCTTAGTCTAATGATCGCTCCAATGGTACTGCCCAACCCTCGGCAAGTAAGATGCAATGTTGCTCTGTCAATATGCTGAATTGTTAGATTTTGTGGAATTCTCCACTTTGATGAAAATATACTGTCACCAATAGGGTCTCAACACATCACCTTATGAGACTAAGTACACATCAGTGATCGCGCACTGCAATTTTTGCCAGCCATAGTACTCTTAAAAAGGTCATTAATATCACTGCATGAAACACACATTTTGCATACAAGTATTAGGACATTTATATATATATATATATATATATATATATATATATATATATATATATATATATATATACAGTAGACCCCCGGCATACGGTGTCCCCAGCTTACGTTTTTTTCCCGTTACGGTGTGGAATACAATTTTTTTTCGTCCCCTCGCTACGACATTTTCCCCACCTTACGGCATCGAATTCCGAAACTCAAATTTGGCGGTTTCTACGCGTACGACTGTGCGAGTCAGTAGCTTACCACCACGCTCATACGTCAATGCATACGTCACTATGAAGCTGGTCTGCTATTGGTCGGCGTCACGGTGTCACTGAGATGTCGATACGCTATTGGCCGAAAATCCTCCCACAATGCCTGAGAGAGATGCTGCCTCTCTCTCTCTTTGTTATACGCGCGCTCAGTTCAGAATCTCGTGTGCATTTCGTAAAGACTTGATCTCGTGTGAGTGCTTGCGATATCGTATTTTTTGTGCATTTTAGTGCTTAATTATAACTTTAATTCCTTAGCCATGTGTCCCAAGATTGCTAGTGATGTTAAAGGCAAAAGTAAGAAGATGATAACTATGTAAACGAAGCTGGAGATCATAAAGAAATATGAAGAAGGCATGCGCATCGTTACCCTCGCTAATACATATGGCCGTAACCAGTCTATGATTGGTACAATTATTAAGAATAAGGAAGCCATTAAAGCAAGTAAGTATTCTAAAGGCATGACTGTCCTTGCCAGTGGAAGGACCTCAATCAACGATGAGATGGAGAGACTCCTTCTTCTGTGGATTAAAGAGAAGGAAATCCCTGGTGATACACTCACGCAAACGGTAATTTTGCACTAGGCGAGCGCCATCTTTGCCGATCACGTGGAAGCCCAGAGAGACGGTGGAGACGAAGGAACGTCGCAGCGAGCCCCCCAAGAGTTCAATGCTTTTCATGGGTGGTTTGATCGGTTTAGGAAGGGGTCTGGTATTCACTCAGTCGTCAGGCATGGAGAGGCGGCCAGTTCTGACAAGAAAGCAGCAGAAGAATTCCTCAAGAAGTTTGAGAACATAATTTCCAGAGAAGGCTACATTCCTCAGCAAGTGTTTAACTGCGATGAAACTGGCCTTTTCTGGAAGAAAATGCCCCGCCGTACATATATCACAGCTGAAGAAAGGAAACTTCCTGGCCATAAACCAATGAAGGACAGACTTATGCTCGCATTTTGTACAAATGCTAGTGGGGACTTAAAAATTAAGCCCCTACTGGTATACCACTCAGAAAATCCGCGTGCCTTCAAGGCACAAAATATCACAAAGGATGGGCTCTCGGTATTTTGGAAGTCTAATGCTAAGGCCTGGGTCACGAGGACCATATATATTGAATGGATAACCGTCTGCTTCAGTCCTGCTGTCAAGAACTATTTAGAAGAGAACGATCTTCCTCTGAAATGGCTCCTGGTGCTGGACAATGCCCCGGCTCACCCTCCTGGCCTTGAGGATATCATTCATCCTGACTTCTCCTTCATTAAGGTTCTCTATCTGCCACCAAACACTACCCCTCTCCTCCAGCCTATGGACCAGCAAGTGATTGCCAACTTCAAGAAGCTTTACACGAAGCATCTGTTCAAAAGATGCTTCGAAGTGACTGAAAGCACTTAACTTACCGTCCGTGAATTTTGGAAGGGGCATTTTGACATCGTTCAATGCCTGAAGATGATCGACACAGCTTTGAATGAGGTTTCACGGCGCACCTTGAACTTCTCATGGAAGAAATTGTGACCACCTGTTGTAGCAGAACGAGACTTTGAAGGTTTCGATCCCTCAACTGAAGACGAGGCCGTTAATGATCCTGCCCCTGAGGGTGATGTTGAGGAAATAATTTCAATCAAGAGGTCCATGGGGCTTGTTGTCGATGAGGCTGACGTCCATAACCTTATCGAGGAGCACAAGGAGGAGCTTACGACTGAAGACTTAAAGGAGTTGGAGGCAATGCAGTTGACGATCATTCAAGAAGAGCACAGCTCTAGTGGTGGCGAGGACGGGGGAGAGACTGAAGAAACGATATCGTCAGAAATAAGGGAAGCTATCGGTTGGTATGAAAACCTTACAAGTTTCATTGAAAAGAAACACCCAGAAAAACTTCACGCAAGTCGTCTTATGCAGAGTGTTAATGATAAGTGTATGAGTCATTTTAGGAATATGTTGAGGAATCGTCAGATACAGGCTTCTTTGGATAGATATTCCTCCAAAAGAGAAGTATCAGAAAGCAAAGACGATAATAGTGATTCTGTCAAAAAAGCTAAAAATGTAATTTTTCAAGTTCTAAAAAAAAAAAAAAAAAATTTCAAAAGACAAAAGTAATAAAAAAAGCATTTTTGATTTTAAGTGTTTAATAGTAAGAATAAATTTTTTATTAAGTGTACATAACATATTTAGCATTGATACATTTTTTTATCTACCGTCTCCTCCCCCCTCTGCCTCCACCCACTACCAGCTCAAGTCACGTCACTCCAAAGGTAAATAAGATTTAATTTTTCCTTTACAGTACTGTACAGTATATAATTTTTATTTATCCTGTACATGTTATTTAATTATATACTGTACAGTACATGTATATTATATATAAGTATACTGTAGTACAGTGCTTACTATACTACTGTATTGTATTTTGTTACATACTAATTTTCAATGTTTTTACCAGGGGTTTTTCTCGCATTAGCTATTCTATTACCCGCCATACGACATTTTTGCCATACGATACCAACTCTGGAACGGATTAATGTCGTATGGCGGGGGCCTGCTGTATATATATGTATATATATATATATATATATATATATATATATATATATATATATATATATATATATATATATATATATATATATATATATATATATATATATATATATATATATGTATATGTATACAGTATATACATATATATATGTATATATATATATATATATATATATATATATATATATATATATATATATATATACATATATATATATATATATATATATATACATATATATATATATATATATATATATGTGTGTGTGTATTATATGTATATATTTGGCAATGTATGTATGTGTGTATGTTAACGATAGGTGCACAGGCCGTCATTCAGATGGGACTGAAATTCGACATGGAGATGGGTTTTCACATACCAAGTAGATTAGATAATCACAATTATTCAGTTGATATTTTTTGGTGAAAATACTCAATGCTCGCATACTGTATATTGTCAAAATAGGTGCCTGCGTAGAAGGAGCCTAGAGAGAAAAGCTTTTCATAACTTCATGTCTATAACACCCCTGACTCTGGGCTCACAGAGACTAGAATAGAAACTGTGTGTATGTATAATAAATAGAGCAACTTCTGGACCCTGGTCAAACCTGCTGATGACCTGATGGATGCAGTGTTCCCAAGCATCTTACAAAACTACTACAAACCGGATTGATTTTGCGAGAGAGCAATCTTAGCCGTTAGAATGCATTAGTCACCAACCTAAATCATCAGTTACTGAAAATGCTACCAGGCAACGAGACATCCTATGACTCGATCAACATAATCATGGACTCTAAACTGTAAACTCTTTGGACCCTTCAGGATGTCCTCCTCATGTCCTGCACCTCAAAGTTGGAGCCCCAATTTTTCTTCTTCGAAACATGGACAGTCCAAAACTCTGTAACGGAACGCGACTTATCATCAAAATCCTGTATTTGAACTTGGCCGAAGCACAGATCCTGACTGGGTGTGGAACTGGCGAGAATGTTTTCATCCCGCGAATTCCCATCATCCCTAATGATCTGCCTTCCAGTTGCAAGTGCTTGCAGTTCGCAGTCAGGTTGGCTTTTGCAATGACCACCAATGAAGCCCAGGCACAGTCTCTCAGAGTCCCTGACATCAACTTAGAGCAACCTTGCTTTTCTCAAGGGCAACTTTATGTGGCGTGTTCAGGAGTGGGCTCTCCGAAACGCCTCTTCATTTTGTCACCGGAGGAAAAAACAAAGAGCAAAGTTTACGAAAAGGCTCTCCAGTGAATGGTAAGAATTTTCAATTTTTTTCCATATATTTGTGATGCCTCCTTTTGATATTCATTTCTAAGGTTGTTGTTTGTTTTGTCAGATCCTTACATTTAAGGTCGTGGTGCTGTATTCAATTGTAGCTTGATATACAGTATATGTACATTCGGACAAACCTAGCTGGGACCCAGCAGCCAGCTAGCATATATATATATATATATATATATATATATATATATATATATATATATATATATATATATATATATACATATATATATATATATATATATGTGTATATATATTTATTTATATATATATATTATATATTTTTATATATATATATATATATATATATATATATATATATATATATATATATATATATGTGTGTGTGTGTGTGTGAGTGTGTGTGTGTGTGTGTTTGTGTGCATAAACATTACATACCGAACATAACTTATCAATTTAAGCCATTTTTACGTGGACACATTCAGTCTTCCAATCCACTAGTTATCATCACTATCTTTTCTTTTCAAGGTGATATAAACATTTCGAGTTTCTTTCTAAAGATGTTCCCCAAATATGCAATTGAACCTAAATGTGATATACATATTATCATCGAAGCAGACAATAATCCCACACACACATAGATGTATATATACACACACACATATATATATATATATATATATATATATATATATATATATATATATATATATATATATATATATATATATACATATATATATAAATATATATATGTATATATATATAATATATACTTATATTATATATATGTATATATACAGTATATAAAGAGAGAGAGAGAGAGAGAGAGAGAGAGAGAGAGAGAGAGAGAGAGAGAGAGAGAGAGAGAGAGAGAATAAGAGTTTTATAGTGCACGGATTCATCCACAATACAAAATAACAAAGGCAAGCAGCATTGCCATACGTGTAAATATGTGATCTTTTGAACTTCCATACCTATCTATTTGGGGGAATACCATTAGCGCTGCGGCTCAAGAGCGACTTGATACGCTTTGTCATTAATGATGTAAATCTCTAAACAAGAATAATGATGGAGGAAGTAGTGCGGTTATTAGACAACCTAATTGGAAAATCTCTAGGTCACTGGGATTAAACCCGAAGGAAGAGAGCAATTATGGATAAGATAAGAAGATCATTGTATTTAATTGGAGTGTTTGATTCGGATTATTTTTGTCTCTAGCCTAATTACGCTTGATGAGTTTTTGTTTCTATTTGTTCGTTCCAAGTCTCTGCTTTTAGTTCTTGAACATATATCGAGCATTTAGCTAAACTTCATTTCGCTGGATGATGGCAGTAATCTAAAGTACACCCTAATGAAGTGAATTTATTTATGTTGTTAACTTTCATCGTCGTGGAAACCATGGCAAAAATATAAAAAGAAAGGATGCTAATCTCTAAGAGGGATAGATGTGTGGATAGAACATCTTGCACAACCTATCATTTATTGTTTATGAACGGGAAAGGAAATTCTGGGGCGAATTTGTGGAAGGGTTTAACTATATTCCATGAAAATATCAGGTATCAATTTGCTGTAGACGAGTAAATTTTCATGATATATTTCTTCTAAGTTGAGGACAATAATGACTGCAACTTTAGACAATAAAAATATCAAGCTTCTTTCATTGGATACAAACTCCTTCGTTTCGGGTAATTTTCCAGACCTGCGTCGCTATTCCGTGAATATACAGTAAATCATATTGAAAGGGACCGCAGCATAGTGAGGGTGATACAATTCCCTATCCCCTATTTGATATTAACTGATTTATGTCTCTATAATGAGCAAAAGGGATACGATTTTCACATGAATTCAACCATTGCAAAACTATTATTTACTGGTAAATATGATGCCTCACTTGATTTATTAAACAAAGGATCACTGTAATTTTATGTAGACACTGGAACCTTCACTGGAATCACCAAGATGCTATTCATCTTTTGAGCTGGCCTCGTATTCAGATTACTAATTCATATTTTATAGTTGTTGCGACCAGCGAAGAAATTATTGTTAGCATTTTAACATTTTGAAACTACTCTCCATTTTTGTCGCTTAAAGCTGAATAAGAGAAATAGGACATATAATTATATTATAAGCTTGGGACATTCAACCTCATCAATGAATCACAACTAACATGTGACCCATAATCCATAGACTTTAATGATTAAAAGAGGCAATCGCAACCAAAGTTTGGAATCAGGTTACATTATCGTTAAGACCATTGTTCATCAGTTGCAATCTGATAGCACACATTTCCAAATTTCTTCAGTGCATAATATCTTGGGTACCGAAATAACATACGTTACGACGTTGTTCAAATCTTCCCAATGAGCTGTAAAAGCATAAATAATAGAATTAGATTGATTTCGTAAGTAATTTCTTGTCAATAATAGCCATTTCTACTTTCGCCAATTTATTTCTTCTTTATTTCGACATCTTTTACGATGTGCATCACTTTATTATGTACACATGCTTATAAAAACTTATTGAACAAGCTTAAAGAAAAATAGCACGGCCATGTATGACGAGAGAAAATATGGGAGGAGGCACGCAGCAACAAAATAAATCTGTGCACAAAAAACAAATAGATACTTAAGAACATATCAACTTGTAACCAAGGATGAATTGATTCTTAAATCGATTTACCAAAATACATCATAAAAATGCGTCAGGTTTCGGTTTCTTAAGTCCGGTATATTTGATATATAATTAGGCAATCTACTATTTATACGGTCATTCATTATTCAAAGGTAAAGTTCCTATGTCTCCCAAGTATCAAACCCGCTTATTGCTAGTTACGAGGATAACCTTTTTCTTTTAAAAGAACAGACATATCGAGCAAAACTAAAATCTCTTTGGCAGAAGTAATAACAAAAATTATTGTACACCTCGGCGTATGAAATTAGTAGTCAGCAAAATACTATGCATCATTTACAGATTATTTTACAAACACAAGGGCGTGATAACCATATTGTTATTAATGTTTAGTTACTCTTTATATTGTTCCGAAACATTATGAAGTTTTTTTTTTCTATAAATTGACATTTATGACAATATAAAAAAGTATCTTTTTTTTCTCTTTTTTTTTTTTAGGTCGATATTTTCTTATTGAAAACTGGAAAGAAATAATTTATTCTTGAGTGTTAAAATAATCCTACTAACAGCACATAGGATAAACTAAATAGTATTCTCCTTGGGGGAACCCAGAACTAGGGAAATTATTGTATTTAACAGACGAAAAAAAGGGAGATCCATCTTGGTACTAAAACACATAACATTAAAAGACCCAAGATAAACAAGTTATGACAACATTTCTAGTTATTCTATTAATTCTTTAACTCAAACAGAGTCTTTACCAATTTCCATAAGTACTATTGTGTGATGGGTTCTTGGCTACTTTTTTTTCAGAATAGCAGAATGCTAAAGGCCAAAGTCCCGTATAGGGAAAGCAAGCAAGTAATAAAGCCGAAACTAATAAGAATAAAGTATGAAACATATATAGCAAACCAGAAACCCCGATAAATAACAGAAAAATAAACAAGACAAAAGAAACTATAAATCAAGATTCATGTCAACCTGCTCAACAACAAAAAACTTGGAAGCTATACTGATTCCATTGCACATTTAAGAAAACCTTTCCACAATGTAGATTCGCTCTACCTACCTACCAAAGTGCATAATTATATAGTACTATATGGTAGATAATATAATATACTAATAAAAAATCAGCGCTAAATGACATTTGGCCTGGTTTTGGTGAAACAATTTAATATGAAGGATAGGTGTGGAAGATCAAACCTAAGAACAATGTACAAAATATGGCAAAATAAAGAATAAGAAAAATATCTTCAAGGTAAACTAGTCTCCCTAAATTAAAAAGAAAAAACTTTTTTTAGTCTACCAATCTTTGTACATTTAAAGAGATAGAATTAATGTTTTTCGTCATCAACAATGTCATCTAAATTTGTCTATGACTTGTATTTAGTAAAAGGAACACCTCATTTAGGTTTATATTTCTCCCATAATTACACCATACACTCAATTCAGCATGATCTCAGCACTCAAGATTTAGTAACTCCAAGTCTAAACTCAGGAGACTAAATCAATAAAACTAGAGTAGCATCAGCTGCAATAGAAACAAGCCTGTTTTCAAGACCTAACCAAATATTGCACAAGCGCATTTTATAGTCCTACTAAAAGATATTCACAAACATTAGATAATATAGGCGCTAAAGAAAGCTAGAGCTACATGATTGAAACTAACCTAATGGAATAACATTGACACTCCTCCATCTCATCTTGCCAACTTGTAAGGAAACTAGACAACTTAGAAACTAAGAAAACAGTGGTTTTGCAACCCCCATAAGCAACCAGGTTAAGTACAAGAAATTCCTTTTACGGAACTAAAATGCTGAATTAGCCATTTTAGCTTCAGGAAAACTGAAATGAGACAGATTTTCATCTTATTGTTCTGCCTACTGTCAAACATATCGGTCAGAAGGGTTGCCTTTTCTCAGAGTTTCGCCATCTGGTTTAAACAAAGGAGGAATAATTAGCTTTACACCATAGAGTGAAAATTTAAGGGTAGCCAACCATTTATGTTCTTGAATTGCACAAAGAAAATGTTTCTTTTTCGGTGAAAGTAAATTCATTTCATTTCATTAGCAGCTGAAGCATAAACTCTCTAAATGATAGCTCTCATTTCAGTATATTTATCCTAAGACAAAAATCTTATCTATTTCTTTCCCCGAGATGATAGCAGTAGTAGGTTGGTAAGGGCACCTGCCACCCATTGAAATATTACCCCTAGAAAGTCATTGGGTCCTTTAAAAGTACTACATTGGATCCTTCTCTCTGGTTACGTCTCATTTTCCCTTTTCCTATACATACACCGAATAGTCTGGCCTATTCTTTATATGTTCTCTTCTGTCCTCATGCACCTTAAAACACAGAGATTACCAAAACAGCTCTTCTTTGCTCAAAGGGTTAACTAAGGCACTGTAATTGTTCATTGGCTATTTCCCTTTTGGTAAGACTAGAAGAGACTCTTTAGTTATAGCAAGCAGCTCTTCTAGGAGAAGGACACTCCAAAGTCAGACCATTGTTCCTCAGTCTTGGACAGTGCTATAGTCTTTATACCATGGTCTTTCACAGTCTTGGGGTAGAGTTCTCTTGCTTGAAAGTACAAGTGTTAATAACAAACAATGGTTATCCTTCCGCAAATAGAGTTAACCTTGTCTCGAAGGATAAGTGAGAGGGTAGGATACGTGGGTAAGTGCGCGGTTACAACTCCCGATCTCATTGTGCTACAACTAACACGTTTCCTGTTAAACTATTCCAGGAGAAGCCATCGCATGATGCAAGGTCCCACACTGAGAATTGGGAGGGGAGGGAAAAGTAACGGGCGGGCCATCAGGACGATATGGCTGTCTCACCCAAGAATAGATTTTTTCCTATGTCAAAATCCGTTTTTTTGGACTCGAGCCATGTCGTCCTATTAGAAGTGTACCAGAGCATTATCATTCTCAGTTGTGGCAGGGAGAATACTACAACCCTCCTGGCCACAACTGAGAATGATAATTCTCTGGTACACCTCCATCACGACGACATGGCTTGAGCCCAAAAAACGGATTTTGACATGGCCGTTACTTTTCCATCCCCTCCCTATTCTTAGTGTGGGACCTCCCGTTATGCGATTGCTGCTCCTTGAATGGCTGAACAGAAAAGGTGCTAGTTGTAACCTTTACACCCCATAGACCATCATACTTCCTTTAGGATTATTAACTATGGTAGCAAGGGATATGTTTGTAAAAAAGTAGGAGCAAAGGGAATCAACATCACAGTCCCAATCACTGTGGAGAAGATCTTTGTCTCCAGAAGATGAGAAGACCAAAGTCTATAAAAGGAGGGTTAAAAATTGAGGTACACTACTCTCATTTTGTTCAGTGGCTCCAATGAAAGGAAATACAAAAAGAAAAAGCAGTCTTTTATTGTTTCTAAAGAGGCATGAATGTAATAGTAATCAGTTGTAACATTATAAGCAGTGGATATGTAAAAAAAAACGGAGCTTTCCGACCCCAAAATTATATAATAGAGTAGTAAAATAGTAACACTCATCACATAAAAGATAAAATATCACCTTTCACTCTTTACATTATTAAATAGTAGATTGAAAAGAGGAACATGAGTCCCCTTTGCACAATGTAGACTGAAAAGTCCCAACTATACAGTCTATAAGAGTCCTAATACAACACTTAAGAAGCTGGTTTAATCACACTACCAGCGGCCACTATAGTGTTTAATCTCTTTCAACTGTCGTAAGTAATGTTTTGAAGAACATCCTTGAAGATTTCCAGACCCTGTAAGCCTGTAAGCCTGCAAAGGACATAGATCGGAAAGAATTTAAGGAAGATGAAACTTTGCTAGGGTCATGACCTGATAGTATACTATCAGGGTCCGCCTTTCTAATAAAATATGAGAGATTGGACCTTAGCTGTTTCAGAGAAAGATTAGATCCTGTCACCTCCCATTTAAAAAGTTGACCGCCTTTAAAGGACCGGCTCTTTAACAGGTACCCCTTAAGGCCTTCCACAGGGCACAGAGAAGGGTCGTCCTGAAGTGGGACAATCTTCCAAGTCCCCCAGCCTTTCGTGGGAAGTTCATTTTTTGCCAAGAATGAAGGATCAGGGAAAAGATTTACCTACCCTGATTTCAAGAATTCCATGTGGCTATCAGCCCTTAAGGGTCACAATCTCGCTGACATAGCACCAGAAGGCATAACAAGCAAAAATATAGACATTTGAGTAAGATTCTTTGGAGGAGTAGAAGTGTTAACCATCGAGGAGTAAAGTGCAGAACTTTATCCAACGACCAAGAAATAGCCTTGGGAGGAGCATTAGGTTTCAGTATAGCACAAGCCTTCGAAATCTAATTGAACAGCTCGCTATCAAGTTCAATATCAAAAGCATGAGCAATGGGTCTAATTAGTGCTGACTTACATAAGGCATTAGTTGTATCTCATTCAATGAGATAAAGAAGTTTCTTGTTGAAGCTCGCTGCAAAGAGATCAATTTGCTGTTCTTGGATTTGTTGGCTCTCCTCATTTCCATTGAACATTATCTTAGTTTTACTCATATTCATTTTAACTCCTATATTTCTGCTTTCTCTATTCAAATCCTTTAGCATCTTTTGTAACATATATATATATAAATATAAATATATATATATATATATATATATATATATATATATATATATATATATATATATGTATATATATTTATGTATATATATTTATATATATATATATATGTGTGTGTGTGTAAATATATATATTATAACAAGTAAGGGGGATTTAAGTATATATTGATGGGATTTTAGAAAACTCCTAGGTAGCCGTTAACTGAGTTAGCCTAATCGCAGGAAACATATATATATATATATATATATATATATATATATATATATATATATATATATATATATATATATATATATATATATATATATATATATATATACATATACACAATATACACTAATGTGGACGACCCATCATTACTATGAATTTGCACACTGTGACGGTGCCGAGAGAGAGTGTGAACTCAAAGGCAGATTGGAAACGACTGAGTTATATTATTGTGGAACACTCTCCTTATATACAAAACCTCAAGGCAACAGGACATAACAAGTTCACAAGACAGACAATATTTAGAGCAAAACAGCAGACATGAATTTCCATGTTCGTTTGAGTGCGAGGGAAGAGCGAAGATACAAGCATATTATATACAAAAGGAATTATGTACAATTGTGTGACACACGGTTGGTACATGGCTCCCCCCCTAAAAATGACATACTGTACATGTTAAATAGGGCGCCCTGATCTAGAGAGGCGAACTGTAGGCGGGTCATCTGGCAGAAGATAAGCAGGTTTTAGACAATCAATGGAGACCCAGTCTTCTTTGCCCCGAATGTTTAGGAGGAATGCTTTCGGACTGCGTCGGATCACAAGGAAAGCGCCCGTGTAAGGGGGCGTTAGTGGTGGCTTGCTGGTGTCGTTGCGCAGGAAGACGTGCATTGCAGAGTGCAAGTCCGTTGGTATGTGATATTTCGCTGGGGGCTTGTAAGTCTGGCGGCACGGAGTAAATTTTCCCACGACGTGACGTATGCGCTGGAGATCGTCAGAGGAGGTTGTAGAAGGAAAAAACTCGGCAGGGACGACCAACGGGTCGCCATACGCAATTTCGGCTGCCGAGACGTCGAGGGCATCTTTAGGAGTGGTCCTTAGTCCAAGGAGGACCCAGGGAAGCTGAGTAAACCAGTTGCAATCCTTGCAGCGGGACATCAAAGCTGCTTTGAGGGTGCGATGAAAACGTTCAACCATTCCATTGGCAGCGGGGTTGTAGGCCGTTGTCTGATGTAGGGTGATGCCCAGGAGATTCGCTAATGACGTCCATAATTGAGAGGTGAAAGTGGTTCCCCTGTCAGAAGTAATATGCTCAGGGATACCGAATCTTGAAATCCATCCAGAGAGTAAGGCAGATGTACATGAGGCGGACATTGCAGTTTCCATGGGAATGGCTTCAGGCCAACGAGTGGAGCGGTCGATGACGGTAAACAGGTAACAATGTCCTTGTGATGTGGGTAGGGGGCCCACAACGTCGACGTGAATGTGTGCGAAACGACGCTGAGGTTGAGGAAAGGTGCCCACTCCTGAATCCGTGTGTCGATGTACTTTGGAAGTTTGGCAAGAAGTACAGGCACGGACCCAATCCTTAGCATCCTTAGAAATGCCGTGCCAAATGAACCTTGCCTTCAGCAGCTGTGCAGTAGAACGGCACGAGGGATGTGAAAGGCCGTGGATGAAATCAAACACCTGTCGGCGCATGGGAGCAGGAATCCAAGGTCGCGGTCTACCAGTAATGACGTCACAGAGGAGGGTGGTGTTGGAGTCTTCGAGGGGAAAATCCTCCCAACGGAGGGACGTGCAGGATGTCCTACAAGCTTGATACTCTGGATCCTGTCGTTGGGCTTCAGCCAGGGCGTTGTAATCCAATCCCAGTTGAACGGCAGCCAACGTGTTTCTTGACAGGGCATCGGCAACGGGATTCATTTTCCCAGGGACGTATTGGAGGGTGCAATTGTATTCAGCTACGGCGGAGAGATGTCGGCGTTGACGGGCGGACCAGGCGTCAGACTGTCGAGTGAAGGCGTGCACCAGAGGCATGTGGTCTGTGCGAATGACGAAGGGCGTACCTTCTAAGAAATGGCGAAAGTGACGGACAGCCAAGTGCACCGCCAGCAATTCTCGATCGAAGGTAGAATAACCTGATTCCGCCTTTGACAGTTTTCTGCTGAAGAAGGCCAATGGGCGGGGCGAGCCTTTGACCACCTGCTCGAGTACTGCACCAATAGCGACGTCGCTGGCATCGGTGGAGAGAAGGAGAGGGGCGTGTGGGATAGGAAAAGTGAGAGCCGCAGCAGTTGATAGGGCCTTCTTTGCATTGCAGAAGGCTGCTTCTTGAAGGGGACCCCACTTCAAGTCCTTTGGCTTGCCCTTGAGGGAGGCATAGAGGGGAGCAAGAGTGGCAGCAATGGCTGGCAGAAAACGGTGATAATAGTTGATCATGCCCAAGAATTCCTGCAGAGCTTTGACGGTCGAGGGCGTGGGGAAATTCTGAACGGCTGCTACCTTCTCAGGGAGGGGATGGACTCCTTCAGGAGTGATACGGTGCCCTAAGAACGACACTTCGTTGGCGCCAAAGGTACACTTGTCGTACCGGACTACAAGGCCGTTTTGTTGCAGGCGGTCGAGCACGATGCGCAGGTGACGGAGGTGTTCCTCTTTTGAGGAGGAGAACACAAGTATGTCGTCCACATAACATACACAGAAAGGGAGGTCCCCTAAGATGCCATCCATGAGACGTTGAAACATGGCCCCAGCATTACGAAGGCCAAAACAAGAGTAATTGAAGGTGTATGTGCCAAACGGAGTGGTGATGGCGGTCTTGGGGATGTCTTCTGGGTTCATAGGCACCTGATAATACCCCTTCAAGAGGTCGAGTGTAGAGAAAACCTTCGCTTTGTGCAGGTAGGAGGTTACATCGGCAATGTTTGGGAGGGGGTAGTGATCCGGTTCTGTTTGCATGTTCAGGCACCTGTAATCCCCTCACGGACGGAGGGAGCCGTCTTTCTTCAGAACGATGTGTAAGGGTGACGACCATGGGCTGGAGGCCTTTTGGCAAAGGCCCATTTTCTCCATTTCGGCGAACGTCTGTTTGGCGGCTGCCAATCGTTCCGGTGCCAGACGTCTGAATTTTGCGAAGACTGGGGGTCCCGTCGTCTTGATATGGTGATAAATACCGTGCTTGGCAGGAACCGTGGGCGTTTGGCAAAGTTCTGGACGGAAAACTTCCGGGTACGACGTGAGGAGGTGGGCGTAGGCATCCGTGGGTGCGCTGATGTGGAGAGCGAGGTTAGAGGAGGCGGGTTGAAGAGGTGTCGACAAGTACGAGTCTGCGTTGACCAATCGTCGGTGGGCGACATCGACCAGAAGGTGGAAATGAGAGAGGAAATCCGCACCGAGGATTGGCATTGTGACGTCAGCAACGAGAAACTTCCAACTGAATTTACCGTTTCCGAACGATAATGTGAGGCTTTCGTAACCGTAGGTGGGTATCGCAGATCCGTTGGCAGCTACCAAGCGGACGTCGGCAGATGTAGACAGACTACGTTGTGCCTTGAAGAGTTTCCTCGGCAAAATAGAACTACAAGCACCCGTGTCTACCAAAAATCGCACGCCCGTTCCTGCATCCTGTAAAAAGAAAAGATTAGAAACATGGGAGGCCACCGCCACAAGCGATGGCCTACTTACACGTTTTTTGGCCACTGACAATCTTTGGCACATTTCTTCGGGGTTGCCCCGAATCTGAAGTGGTAGTAGCAAAACTGCGGCGGATGGGAGGTAGTAAGTGGCTGTAGAAGTCGTTCGTTGGGGCGCGAGCGATTGGTGGGTGGTGGGCGGCTTTGTCGCCGCTTCGGCACGTCACGGGGTAGGCGTGTATGTCCTACTGCGTTCATGTCAGCTTCGGTTGACGTTGAATAGGCATCCTCGTCGTCAGGGGTGGTTGCGTTGATGGAGGTCTTGAAGTGGCTGTCCATAAGGGCGTCGGCTTTGGTCATCAAGTCCTTTATGGGTAAACTATCGACATCGGGTATGGCAGCGCGCACAGGTTCAGGTAAACGGCGTATCCAAAGGGCACGGAGTAGGTTCACCTCACGAGGAGAGCCGTCTGCGGCAGGTTGAAGGCGAGCGATACTGGTCATTTCCCTGAGGGCAAACGAAGCCCTTTGGTCCCCCAACGGTTGTTGCGAGAGCTGAAAAAGCTTTGCTATACGGGCGGCTGGCGACGGCGAGTACTGCTGCAGAAGGTATGATTTGAGGGCGTCATACTCTATTGGGGTGTCTCCTTGTTCACAAAGCCAGTCGGATATTTCTGGGAAGGTGTCCTCGGGTATCGCCGCGAGAACATAATCCGCTTTGGTGGTTGAGCGAGTCACGCCCCTGATACGAAAGTGGACTTCAGCGCGTTGAAACCAAGCGAACGCTTCTCCGCTGGCGAAGGGTGAAAGTTTCAATGGAGCGGCCGCAGTGCCAACTGCCGGAGTAGAGTCAGCCTCCGTCATAGTACCACCGATGGAGGGGCGAGGGAGGTGGGGGTGGAAGGCAGTGGGAGCGAGTCGACTTCCGGGGTCACCAATGTGACGGTGCCGAGAGAGGGTGTGAACTCAAAGGCAGATTGGAAACGACTGAGTTATATTATTGTGGAACACTCTCCTTATATACAAAACCTCAAGGCAACAGGACATAACAAGTACACAAGACAGACAATATTCAGAGCAAAACAGCAGACATGAATTTTCATGTTCGTTTGAGTGCGAGGGAAGAGCGAAGATACAAGCATATTATATACAAAAGGAATTATGTACAATTGTGTGACACACGGTTGGTACAACACACACGCAAACGCACCCCTCTTACTAGGGTGTGACTATTACCTCTCTCCCACACTTTGGGAATAAGGAGAGCATAGCGTGAATATATATATATATATATATATATATATATATATATATACATATATATATATATATATATGTGTGTGTGTATATATATAAATACATATATATATATATATATATATATATATATATATATATATATATATATATATATATACACATATACGTATCTATATACATATATATATGCATATATATGCATATATATATATATATATATATATATATATATATATATATATATTTATATATATGTAGCCAGATAATTTCTCTTTTTTATGTAAGAGAGAGAGAGAGAGAGAGAGAGAGAGAGAGAGAGAGAGAGAGAGAGAGAGAGAGATTAATGTGTTGTGTTGCTGTTTCTGGTGCTGTGCCTGTGATATCCCGAATTTTTACTTCGGATAGTTCGTGATTCTAGTTTATATATATATATATATATATATATATATATATATATATATATATATATGTATGTATATATATATATACACATATATATGTATATATATAAATATATATATACATATACTGTATATATATATATATATATATATATATATATATATATATATATATATATATATATATACAGTATATATACCTATATAAATATATATATGTATATATATACATATATATATATGTGTGTGTGTATTTGTGTGTGTGTTTCGGTGAGTGTGATTGTCAGTCTGTAACAGTACAGACACATTTATACGGTTGTAAATATATGTTTATATTTTTTGCACACAGTTATGAACCTAATTCCAAATGTATAATAATCTATGAAGAGTCTGAATTTACTCCCTAAATCCCATTAATATTTACGCTGGACATTGTGAGAGTACCATCCTGTACTGTATATCATTATCTTATCATGCAAACTAAGAGGAAAAAAATTATCCATGCCAAGCAATTACTTTAACTAGAAGTTAAAGGTATTCGTATACTATATTATCAGACTTTCAAGCAATAGATTGTTCACGGGTTCAGACTCATCTAAATTATCGTGTAAATGATAGAATAATAAAAGATAATCATTGATTCATACACCTTAAGAGGAGACGAAAGTTACGGCCCAACTCTAGTAATGCCTGTGATTAATAGTCAACTAATCACTATCTAGTAACTATTTAGTAGCAGGTTCAAATCATATATGATATAGTTTGTAACTTTCTTACTCCACTGAATTTTACCATTATTTCCCTATTGTATTGCACAATTTTCGTCATGCTACTCTTATTACAAGAACATGACCATGCATATGTGCTTTATGGATTCATAATCAATTGATTCGATTTTTAGGGGAGCATGAGCTCCATGAGCACCCTTCCTTTGACTTTGTTTATTCTCTAAAAAGAAAACTTAAAATAAATGAGCTACTGTCCCGGGCTCTCTGATTGCCGGGCCTGTGGAGTACCTTCCACCTTCCATACTTGGGCCCTGAAACAAATCAAGTAACTAATAATCTTTTCGTAAATGCAAAGTAGAGCCAACACTAGTACTCCCTTAAATGCAGATGCATCTACTTTCTTTATTTATTTGGAGGGCCTAAGTGCTGCTTTTAATTTCCTGTAATGACAGCAATTTCCTCTGAGGAACTATGTCTTCCAGCGACAAGTTTATTACACCATGGATGCAGTGCTATTATGAAACACCACGTCACTCCTTACGTGTTTAAAGCTGCTCGAGAGAATCAAAGCAACAGCTGCCCTTTCCATTTAATTTCCGGAGCAATTTTTCCTCCTTTTCCTCTTTACGTTCACCATTTCTAATTTTTCTCTTCGTTTTTTTAATGATAAAGAGTTTTATGGCTCACAATAGGTAAAGTTATGAAGTTTTGCTTTTGATATACTTTGTTTCTTTTTTGTCAAACTGGACTGAGACAAACGAATATTACACATCTTCTCCTACATATTTGAATCTTCATTTGATTATCTGTATCGTGATATTCTGAAATAGGAATTTGGCGGAAAACCACTTTACCTTATTGTTTCAATGGTAACATAATTCAAAGACCCGTGAAACACTCGCGTTATCCAGTGTATTGATGAAAACATTAATATTCACCAATATATATATATATATATATATATATATATATATATATATATATATATATATATATATATACATATATATATATATATATATATATATATATATATATATATATATATATATATATATATATATATATATATATATATATATATATATATATATATTGGTGTGCTACTGTTGTTAACACACATTTAGGTTCTCTTCAAATGTCATCTTAAATGTGTTATAGATTAGATTTAGTATGTTACATCTTCAAGTAAAATCTAAGTAAGTTAACTTTAAAATAGTTTATTCTTTAAGAACAGTGTTAACATCTCCATCACAGGAGTATAGCTGGTTTGGTCGGATGACCATTCCATATGACATCTTAAAGTGAACTGATACAAATATCCAATTTCATACTAAAGTTTACACAGTTTTCTCAGCATTTATGGATTTATGGTAAATACAACATCAATACCGGAAGGTACTTGTTCCGTTCTCACAGACAACTTCTTTCTCACGGGGCTTGGTTGTGTTTACTCTTCATGAAAAATGTTACATTGCTGAGGTTTGGCATTTGCATCCTGCTTAGAATATGACTATGGCATTTCTCACACTTCTCTTACTTCCACAAGGACCTGTAGGTCATGTGTTTTAAACAAGTAATATCTAATATATTACATATATGTATGTATGTATGTATGTATGTATATAGATAGATAGATATATATGATATGTATATATATGTATATATACATATATATATACATATATATAGATGTATATACAGTATATATATATATATATATATATATATATATATAGGCTATATATATATATATATATATATATATATATATATATATGTATGTATATGTATAAATATACATATATATATATGTATATATATATATATATATATGTATGTATATAGATAGATAGATAGATATATATATATATATATATATATATATATATATATATATATATATATATATATATATATGTATACATATATATACATATACATATATATACATTTATATTTATATATACGTGTGTATATACTGTATATATACATAGTATTTTTGAAAAGTCGCCAGAGTGTTTATTCTTATCATACAATTAATATCAATTAATTTCATATAAGAAAATCATACATAAAGGATAGGTAATTAATAAGACCGGCAACCAATAGGAAGAAAGACTAATAAACAACCTCATTTAATTAACTAGGAAAATCCCTCTGTTCTTGTTTTGTTGTTAATTGCTTGAGACTGTATCCAGACAGGGGTTCTTACAACATTGCAGCCTCTTCAAAGTAAGTGAATTTGTATATGGTTGTTCTAAGACACTAGTCCGTCTTTGGCCATTTTAAGAATTTGCAATTTTCTTTCTTATTCTGTAGAGTTCCAAACTTTCAATAGCGGTTTTTCAGTCCAAGACAAAGCACATTCTGATTCGCTTGATGACAGTCAATAGGAACGAACATTACAGGAATCATCGAAACCAAAAAATTGAAATTTCTGAAGCTTGGCAGCAGGCAGCAGAGGGAAACTAAGACGCATACTATAGTACTGTAATCCAACAAGCGTTCCTTTTGAAATAATAAATGTGATATGTGGTAGTATGGAAAGCGTTACATGGGTGTTGTACACGATTAATTTTCTTTTGAATGGAACTGCAGGTACAGCCAAGTCAGGCCCAAACAGTTTTCAGGAAATAAGGGAAAGACACAAATCGAGAATAATTTATTGGAAGGGTCAAGCACAAACAGATGAAAGGACCAGGGGAACAGACGAGAATTCTATATTTTAAAAGAAAATGATCTGCACCAATGATCAAGTAGTTTGTCTCTTGTGCTAATATTATCTCAATGGCAACGCTCGAGAGGAATAAAATACACAGGTCAGTCCGATACATCATTTGATTTTGTCATTCAACCCATTGCTGTAATCTGGTGAAAATGCATATTACGATTTGTTCTGAAAACGATTAAGAAAGTTAACTTTAATATATGGAGATCATGTGGTTAATAGGAGGCTAATTGTATCGCAAAAACCATTGTGGGAACATTAAACAGCTTATGTTTATATTTGAAGCTAGAAACTCTCAACTTTGTCATTTTTTCCCTTTTTTTATTTGTCCTTTATCCCTGATATTGACCAAGGAAGAAAATACTTAGATACTTATAAATCAAAAAATGTTATTTGTTTATCACAACTCCAGAGGTAAGAAATCAGACATCAAGAAAGAAAAACTAATGATGAAAAAAGGGCAAGAAAAGTAAAGCGCAAAAATAATCCAGGGAGACACGATGGGGGCTGATTTAATTAACATATTTCCTACACCTAATAGTCGAAGATTCATAATTTTGCTGGTAACCAAAGACTTCGGAAACCCCTTTAGGGGAAATTAATATTTTGGTTACTTGTTAGATGTTTTCATGTCTGAACATACGGTATCGATTTTAATTTCTTATGATTTTTTTGTCACTGAAATGGTTGTTTTTACAGGTCATAATTAGAAAATATCTTGAAGAGAACTTTGAGAGGTGTCCAATTTGTATATCAACGTCTACAGCACCTGCATCTTTAGTTATAAAATGAAGTCTTGGTGTGAAGCCTGCTTCCTTCCTTCCTTCTTAAAAGCATTACTCCCACCCAAATAACACACACGCACACCCAAGCACACGCGCGCACACGCACGCACATCTCCCCTATACAGTGAAGAGCTTACATACAAATAAAGTTGACATCTTATGTGTAGCTTGTAAAGGACAAGGTAGAAAGGAAACAAGATAAATGGGACTTGTACTGGCTAAAGGATATCATGTAGTGAAGCCAGCCATTTTTCATAGTGGAACCAATAAAAAAAAAAAAAAAAGATAAATAGGCGTTGTCCTTAGCAAGGAAATATAGGAAAATATAGTGGAGGGGGGGAGGAGAAATTAAATGTAAAATATTCAAGATAGAATTGCACTGGGATAAACTATTTCAGGGTGCAATAAGTGTGTCTGCAACGAAAGTAGGATGTGATCAGGAATTCAAGAATAGATTCTGGACAAAGGTTGATGAAATATGACATCAACAGAATTGGAAGAAAGAATAGGCATTGAAGATGATCTCATTGAGTACACTGAATTTTATCATGAAAATGTCAGCAGGAATCACGGACACAGTATGAGAAAAGTGAACGAAGAGGGAGAACTGAAAGATTTTCCAGTGGCCATTACTATAAAAACTGATAACACCATAAACCTATGCAAAACGCAATAGTGCAGGGATACAGACCAAAATATATTTCCTTGAATTTATAGATATCTATCTAACCGAAGTGAAAAAAAAAAATTAAAATTCCATGATAATGTAAGGGTAAATTGTTAGTATGTAACACAGTTTAGTGGTTTCAGAATTTTTATAAGACGAGGTAGGCAGAGGAAAAAAATATAACACATTCAAAGATAAAGTGGTGGAAATCAAAATATGAAGAGACGAGAAAGACTCAAAATTATTGCTCTCAGTAGTATAAGATTAGCAAGGGTCAAAACAGCAATGATCCTTAGAACTGCAGAGAAATTACTTGGAAAGACATGATAAGAAGACCTGGTGTTAGAGTATGACATCACGAAAAGTTAAAAAGGAAAAACAAAGCAAGGATAGCTCATGATAGGAATAAATCTGAGGAAAAGTGATTGACGTGGAAAATTTAAAAGAAAGAAGCAAAAAGCAAAGGAAAAAGAAAGTTCAATGAACAAGTTGTGTAAGAAATTAGAAATACATTTTGGTCAACAGATTGCATATCACATGACAAAAGCAGAAATGAAGACTAAAGGAAATGTTGAATATCAGAGAGATAGAAATTAGGGATGGAAGAGGTCTGTCGAAGTGGGATTGCATAAAAGAAAGATGGAAGGAATATTTTGAAAAGAACCCAATAATAATAACACAAAATTGCAACTGCCAAGTAAGATCAGTTTGAATATCACCAGAGAAGTAAAGAGTTCCTAATTATATGGAAATCGGAAAGGCAGTAAAACCTGGTGGAATACTAGTCAAAGTATGGAAATGTTTGGGTAGTGAGGGAATTGATATATTGGTTGACCACATGTGTAAGAACAGCTTACTGCTCCAAATTTATACAAGAAAATTGTGCCATACACGATTGCTCTAATTACCGAGGGATAAAACTAGTAACCCACGCAATGAAGGTCTATTCAAAGTTATAAAAGAATGAGGATGGCAATCCCAAAAGCCGAAGAACAATTTACGTTTACGCAAAGGCACTGAAAATAAAACTTTAGGATGGAGACCGACAATATAGAGAAATATAAAAGAAAATGGAAAGGATTATTCTTGGTGTTTGTCGGTTTGGAAAAAAAGCATGTAACTAGGTGCCAAGGCCAGAAGTATCGAAATATATAAGAGAGAATAATGTTTTAGAAAATTAGTTTTAGAATGGTTCAGGACATATAAGTAGAAGCAACTACAAAAATAATAGGCTATGTTTGAATTAAGGAATAGTTTACGGTGATGGTCAGGCTACATCAAGGATGAGGTCTTAGTTGCTACATCCTTGACTCTGTGATGAATGTCGTAACATCAAGTGTGAACAAGGAGGTTTCTTGGATGATTTGGGTGCTGATGACATTTTTTTGGTTAACATAACAAGATGAGTTTGGTTAAAGTTAGAAAAGTCGATAGAGACACTTGAAGATCATGGCCTGAAGATAAACAGATAAATAAAGGCAGAATATTTGTATATAAGAGTAGAAGGAAGGATGCTCTCAGTAAAACTGGATTTGGATTTCCTTAAGAACATTAGACTCTTTAAATACCTAAGATCAAATATAACAGGAGATGATGATATGGAATCTTGAGCAACAAGAGTATAAGTGCTAATGTGAAAGGAAAAGTCTATAAACGGGGAGGAGGGGCAGGATCGGATTCAGTCATGTAATTGACAGATACGTTAGTCTGCACATCATGATACTATGCAGGTCCCCGTCTAGGGCTACGGTGCAATTTTCTTACGTAGTGGATGGAATTGGAAATTATAATCTTGAAGAAAGAAAGTGATTCGATATATATATTATATATATATATATACATACATCCATATAAATATATATATATATATTTATATATATACATATTTATATATATATATATATATATATATATTATATATATATATATATATATATATCGAATCATTTTCTTTCTTCAAGATTATCATTTCCAATTCCATCCACTACGTAAGAAAATTGCACTGTAGCTCTAGACGGGGACCTGCATAGTATCATGATGTGCAGACTAACGTATCTGTCAATTGAATTTTGTGGTAACTGCAATCCCTTTGTTTATAAAGCATCCTCCAATTTAGTGAAACGTTTTGTGGAACAAGAAAAGAAGACGATTTTTTCAAGAAATACAAAAAAGGCCACAGCTGATCAGCTACAGGATCCAACAGCATACTGTCTCAACAAATTGAGAGAGTGAGAAAAATCTGGAACAAATATGGCCAACAGATTTCCCTATTCTTTCCACATTCTCCTCCTTTGTCCTCATACAAATGACAACACTGAGATTACAAAACAATTCTTCTTCTCTCAAGGGGTTGACTTCTGCACTGTAATTGTTCAGTGGCTACTTTCCTCTTGGTAAGGGTAGAAGGGACTCTTTAGTTATGGTAAGCAGCTCTTTTAGGAGAAGACTCCAAAATCAAACCATTGTTCTCTAGTTTTGGGTAATGCCATATCCCTCGTACCATGGTCGACCACTGTCTTATGATAGAGCTCTCTGACTTGAGGGTACACTCCGGCACACTATTGTATCTTATTTATCTTCTTCTTGTTATTTTTAAGTTTTTATAGTTTACATATGAAAGATCTATCTTAATGTCCTTACTGTTCTTAAAATATTTTATTTTAATTGTTCATTACTTCACTAGCAGTTTATCTATTTCCTTATTTCCTTCCTGTACTGGGCTATTTTCCCTGTAGGAGCCCCTGGGCTTATAGCATCCTGTTTTCCAACTAGGGTTGTAACTTAGCTAGTAATAATAATAACATTAATACTTACTGCCTAACCCTGTATTATGGTAAACCAGTTGCTTATTCTCATCTTGATTCATTGGACAGGAACTTACGGTCTATTAAATTTCTTATTCCTTATCTAGATATTAATCTCTGGCATCGTCGTTCAGTTAGTTCGTTATGCATATTGCATAAGAATTTTCATAATTATGACCATCCTTTACATTTAGATCATCCCAGACAGTTCCATTCAGTTATTTCTAATAGTCAGTCCTTCTCCATCATGGGTCTCAATACTACACAGTACTCTAGAAGTTTTATTCCACCTATGAACAAGTTGTGGAATGATTTACCAAATCATGTAGTTGAATCGGTAGAACTTCAAAAGTTCAAACTTACAGCAGTTGTTTTTTGTTGAACATACCAATGTAAGTCTCTCTTTATAGTTTATAAATGGAAGATGTTTTAATGATGTTACTCTTCTTAAAATATTTTATTCCTAGTTTGTTATTTCTTTTCCAACACTGGGCTATTTTCCCTCACTGGGCTATTTTTCCCTGTTGGAGCACTTGGGCTTATAGTATCCTGCTTTTCCAACTAGGGTTATAGCGTAGCTAATAATAATAATAATAATAATAATAATAATAATAATAATAATAATAATAATAAAGGTTGAGTGCTGTCATATTTTTAGTCAAATTGTGATCTTGGCTAAAAAGATAACTTAAAAATTAATGAATATTTAAAACTAAATAGATAAGATAGGCTAATGCATTAGACCTTGGGGTTGATTTTGTTGGGCTAATATTGTTAATTTAATATAGCAGAAAAAGACTGTTTCCGTCAATGTACAAGACTATCATATGATATATATATATATATATATATATATATATATATATATATATATATATATATATATCTATCTATATATATATAGATAGATAGATAGATAGATATATGTATATGTATATATATATATATATATATATATACATATATATATATATATATATATATATATATATATATATATATATATATATATATATATATATATATATATGTATATATTTATATATATGTATATTGCTTATAACAGCATTAAATAGCATGATAAAAGAAATGAAATGAAATGACGATAATGATAAAGACAACAAAGTTTAATCTTCATCGGCAGGCTACCATACAGCTTTGTCTAGCAAGTATAAGATTAACCCCATGCTCAACAAAGATAATAAGTTGATTTTGCTTTAAGTCGAGTAAACCATATCCTTGTATTTCTTAATGGCCTAACCTAACCTAACGTTAATCATAATTGTGCTATTTAATTACTGATAGACTAATAAGCTAACTTAAGAAATACAAGCTAGCCTAATATGTGAAAATACACTTCATTGTAAGCTTTAAAGCCAGGCCTATTAATTTCCAATTCCAGTATGTTGCAAAAATGAGTAATATACAAGTTGATATCTCTTATTCTGATCCCATACAAACACATTTTGTTTTGTATTTTTTTTTCCTGCACTAAGCTTTGTTAATGATATGATGGACAAACATAGAAACACTAAATAAGAGTGTAACGGATTTTCGGACAAGCAAAACAATCGACGAGTATTGAACATGAAAGCCGACTCAGAATTAAGGGATCGAGGTATCCCGGGAAACCAACGGCTATAGATTATATACTAAGGCTGGCTTTGGGGCTGGTGGTTGTTAGCCAACAGTTGTATCTTTGAGAAGAAATGGTGTTTAGGGAAACATTCTTTTCCCACTCTTAGAATAAGTGGTCAAACCGTATTTACTTGCTGCATTTTTAGATTTATAATACTTCTTGGTTTTAATGTGGCCCCCCCCCCCCATTTGTTCTAAAGGCCTGACCTATATCCGCAATGCTAGAAAAAACCGTAATTTTTATCGGAAATTCTCCGTGAAAATGTACTATTCTCAACCGTATTTTATTAAAATAAAGGCGACCGTAATCTTACCTTACTTTGTTGTTATCTTTTATGGAATGGTGACCGTGATATTACTCTTTTACATCAATATAACCGTTTTTAAAACGGTAAAAATCCTGGAATAAATGTTACCAAACTTTTACCGTTATTTTAATGCAATTTTTTGACAGTGTGCCCATGAGTGGGCCAAGCATTGGTTTTGACTTTTTGGGGGGATCTTAGCCATGGATTATAATGAAGATTTGAGAAAGAACAGTAGAAGTTTCAGAAATAAGGAGGTAGAATCAATAATGGCTTTATCAGTGGAACAGTCAAAATAATGGAATTATTACAGAAGATTCAGCAAAAAAGAATCCAGGAAAAGGGCAGGATTATAAGTCTAATTTTATGAAGACAAAAAGGGGATTTTGAATAACAGCAAAATCTATGGAGTATAAAAAAAAAGAGTGTAAAAGCTTTGTTTAGAAATATAGGAGTGTTAATTTTTTTTTTTTTTTTTTTTTAGAATAATAACATGATTAATGGTATGATGGAAAAAAGATGGCACCAATATGAAGCAATACGTGTCTTTAAAAAAAATAAAAAAAAGTTAATTTATTTAGGTAATCATGGGAAATAGTTGAAGGAAAGAAATAAACAGAATCCATCTATTAAAAATTAAGTCCTTCATTTATGGAAAGAAATGACTGAAATTGGGTGCAAATGGAAGAAAGAAGGTTAAATCCGAAGGGTTGAATTTTGTTTTGTAATACATGTAGAGCGAAAAAGGTTGAAATGATGAAAAATGTATAGGTGTGTCATATGTGTTATCAACTTGTCATGAGTGAAAAGATGGACACGAGTGTTAAGACTTGTTTGGTCCCATATAGAATAATACAAATAACGGAAGCGAGGAGGATGAAAAAATGGAGACAAATAATGCGATTACCGGTATTGAAAGAGGTATTACATTTGGATCAGAAAATAAAGGAGGAACCTGGCATTAAAGGTTTCCTTGTTTCCATTGTTCTCCTGGAACTAACCCCTACAAAGGGAAATAAATTATTGCCAAAGAGAGAAGACTAATGGTAACAACACTAAAATTATAAACATAATGATACTGATGAACTAAGTAAAAATGATTTTTACAAGAAAAACAAAACATTAGATGAAGCCATTAAATGAATGTCTTCTAGCTGGATCACTCTCATTTACGTTACTTGGGAAAACCCAAGAGGGATGCTTTCAAACATGAATGTTTTCTCGGTAAGTGTATTTACCTGGGGCGTCTCCCGGATACAAGATATATTTTTGGTTGACATCCCACCCCACGACGATTTTCGATCACAAAAGCAAACAAACACACACATACATACATACATACATACATACATACATACATACATGAACCATGGGAGGAATTGAAAAAGATGATAGAAGTTTTGAATAGAGAAAGCAGAATAAAGTACTAAAAATGAATGTGAGTAAAACTAAGATAATGTTCAATGAAAATGCAGAGGCAACAAATCAGGGTTATGGATGAAATATAAGTACTTAGAATATTGGTAGGTAAGAAATAAAAGGGCAATATTTTTGCGGTTTTATTTCGGAAAATCCAGCATTATTTTTCTACATATCTACCATCAAAGTCTAAATTTTCAAAGCTTTGTTGTTACTTCTGCAACCCTTCTTTGTATAATGCTGTGCCCTTTCCTTCAAACCACGTTGAAACTACATGTTTAGCATCATCCAAAGATTCAAACCGGACTCGTCTCAAGTGTTCTTTGAGTTGTGAAAACCGAAAAAAAATCTGGAGGAGGAATATCGGGGCTATAGGGAGGGTGTGGAGGAGGAGTTTCTCACCTAAATTTCCGTAGGACTTCCCTTGCAACCCGTGATGACTGTGTAGGAGCGTCAAAGTCATCGTATAAAATTTTAGGGGCAACTTCCCTGGTCCCTTTTAGCCAATGAAATCTTAGATTTACTCTAAACCTTTTGTGGTAGTTCTCAGTGATTCTCTATTAGCATTCAAAAATCAACCAAAATCAAACCTTTGGTGTCCCAAAACCCTGTTGCCATAACCTTCTGAGAAGACCTTGCCACTTTGAACTTCACTGGCGCAACTGATCCTCTCGGTAACCATTGCTTTGATTGAATTTTACTTTCTGTGTATTATTGATGGATTAAAGTTTCATCTGCAGTGACAATCCGATGAAAAACTCTGCGTCAGTTGATTCAATATTTGTTAAAACTACCAGTGAAAGTTCAGTTCTTTGATTCAGCTGGTCCTCTTGCAACGCTTTTGGGACCCAACATGCAGAAACTTTACCCAAAGCAAGGCTTTCATTTAAAATTGAAAATGCTGAGTGATGAGAAATACCAACTTCATTAGAAATTGCATCAATAGTAATCTGATTATCTTCTTCCACCAGATTCTGCACCAAAGTCACAGTTCTTTCATTTTTGACAGTAGATGGTCTCCACTGTCTTGGGTTGCCTTGAGGTCCTATCGACAATTTCTAAAACGGTTTAGATGGAGAATAATCTCCATAAAGTTGTTGCAAAGCTTCAAGGGTACAAACAGTGATTTTATTTAAGCAGCTTTCAACACTGAAGCAGCAAAAGAACATATGAGGTAACTAGTCTATATGGATCAGTATGTACCAGAGTTTTTTTTATATAGTATTTGGTAACTTATTTCATTATGAATACACACTTCAACATTTTTCCTGGAACTTTCTGACCTCGCCTCGTGTGTGTATATATATATATATATATATATATATATATATATATATATATATATATATATATATATATATATATATATATATATGTGTGTGTGTGTGTGTGTGTGTGTGTGTGTGTGTGTGTGTGTGTATGTCACGTCCGTGTGTGTGTTTTTATATACTGTTACATTATTTATTTTCATTTCAGTATATTATCAGTGTTAGAACTCATCATTTTGTTCAGTGACCCCCCCCCCTTTAGTTGTTGTTAACTATTGAACAACTGTTATTAACTTTTGTTTTGTTTACTTTTGGTTGGATCGGACTAAGGGTGTCAGCGACGGAGTTGTGGTGGGATTGCCGAGTGTTCAGGACGCTAGTTCGGGCAATATTTTCTCCCCTACAAGACGTACGCTGCAGCGATCCATATTATCTTAATTCAAGTTTGAATGCTTTGAGGATTTAGCGTGTGAGGAAAGTGTCACTCGCGACTGCTTTTCTTGACGTCGGCACGTACACGTTTGCTGGCAAGCATGTAAGTCCCGTGCGACTCGTCCTTGCTTTTTGTATCCCCTCTCGTGCAAGGAGCGCACGTAGAGGTGGGGCTGACGTAGGACCCCAGCTCTGTAGGATTTGCATCCGTCGTACCTTGCCGTACCTCGCCATGATCAAGGATCTTTGTTCTGTATTATACATCGGGGGTCGAATAGCCCGTGAGGAGCCAAGTAGGGAGCCATCCCATAGGTAAGAGGTTTTCCCCTTTTACGTGCAACCTCGAGTTTCTCCGTTTGAGAGAATTAATTTCATTGGAGAGGGACATTGCCCTCGTCGACGTCTTAAGTTGATTGTGGCTGACCTGCGCTTTTATACTTGCTCAGAGACGAGTTGTGTTGGTCTCTGCCGTTATAGGCGAGGCGTAAGGTTTGATATATATATATATATATATATATATATATATATATATATATATATATATATATATATATAAATTAATGAATAGAAGTATCTTGTCGTGATTCTCTTTCAGGGGAAATATCGCTAATTTTGTATATGTCTTGTGTGTAGTGATTATTTAATTAGGTAAGTAGGATTAAGGTTTATTCATGTTTATGATTGTTTCTGGTTAGACTTAAGGTATTGTCTTTGGGGCCCGCTCTAGTTGAGCACATAATCTTGATGTTTAGTGATTAAGTTATGGGTATTTATTATTGCCTGGAATTAAGTTTGTTCCTGTAGGATTAAGTATTTCCTTGTACATTTTCATGTATGTTCATTTAAGTCTTTAAGATGACTTGGTACAAGGATATTTTATTTTTTAAGGTATTAATTTGTTATTAAACCTTGTTCATTTTCTTGGAGTTTGACTGTTGCCTCCCCATTCTCTGTATTTGCATATTCACCGCCAACTATCTCATTTAATATCCAACAAAGAATCTGGGTCACGGCCCACCCAAATCGGGTCGTGACATTGTGGCGACCGTGACAGGATAGTTTGCGGGTGCATACAGAGATTGTGGTGGTGGAGCATCACTGAGGCTTTCAGTTATTGTTTAATATAAGTGTGTTTTTGTAAATTAGTTTTCATAATGGAGGGTGTTGTTTTTGACCCAAGCGCCTTTTTAGGATTCGTAGATTGTGCTCAGTATGTCCATGTATTGAACAAGAATTATTTGTTGCAATGTGCTTGGTGGTTAGGTCTAACTTTTAAGGCCTCAGCTACTCGTGCTCAGATACTGGAATTGGTAGTGTCCAAGTTGCCCTTGCCTGCTAGTGATGAGGAAGGAGCAACTTTCGATGGCAAGTCTGACTCGGTGTCTGATGGCATGTCCGAGGAGGAGAGAGAGGAGGATGTAAGTGTTAATCCTGGTTTATCTTTGTTTGAGGATCTGTCCCCGGTGAATCTCCTTTATGAGGGTCCAGCTAATTTTCCCTTAAAACCATACACCTCTACTAATCCTTTTATTTCAGGAGGTAGGCGAGTAAACACCATTAAAGCTACTCCTTTTAACCAAAGTCCAGGAGCAGAGGAGTATCAGTTAATTTGTAAGAGGATAGAGCTTTTGAAACTGGAGCACGAGGAGAGTGAAAGGGTCAGGAAACACGAGCTTGAGGTTATTAGGTTGAAATGTGAGTTGGCTACGTGCCAAGCAGGGTCTCATCAAGTTAGTTCTCATCATGTGTTGAGCCAGGACAAATTTAATATCGGGGCTGCGCTGAAGTTGGTCCCTATTTTCGAGGAGAGTAACGTTCCCGAATTCTTTAAGGCCTTTGAAAGGGTTGCAACTTGTCTGGTTTGGCCTCGAGAATTCTGGACAGTTATCATCCAGTGCAGACTGGTAGGGAAAGCCTTAAGAGTGAATAATGCCTTGGAGGAAGGCGTTGCCCGGGACTATAATAAGGTAAAGTCTCTGGTACTTAAGGCGTACGATTTGGTACCTGAGGCTTATCGGTTGAAGTTCAGGACGGTAAATAAGCCCCCTTCCATGACCTTCGTGGAATATGCTCGTCTCAAGGAGGAACAATTTGACGACTGGGTGAAAAGTCGTCAGGTTGGGACTTTTTCCTCCTTGAGAGACCTCATGTGTCTTGAGGAATTCAAGAAGGTTTGTGGAAGGGAGCTGAAATTACACCTAGAGGAGGTGAAGGCTGTTAATCTCGGCAATGCAGCCCAAATTGCAGATGAGTTTGTTCTAACCCATAAGGCTGGGTCAAGTAGTTTTAGTTTTACTAATTCATCCTCTCCTCATTTCAGGCCTCCTAAAGTAACCAGCCCGGGTAGAAATTAGTCTAAGAATAATAACCCGGTTAATAAGACTTTTAATCAAACCTTATCTTTTCTCCCTAATAAGCAGGTAACTCCTGGAAAAACAGGCACTTTTCGCAGGAACTGTTTCTGGTGTAAGAAGCCGGGACATCACCAGGCTCAATGTTTTGCCCGGAAGAATTATTTAAGCCAGAACCCCACCAATCCCGCTAGTCGGTCTCCTGTATTAGCGGTAGCTAAAGTAGATGACGTGGGGTCTCGTACTAACCAGGAAAACATCAGTGATCCCTCAGATCATGGCATATCTTCCCCAGTAGATAAAACTAAACCTTCTTTGTGACCTTTTAATAAATACGTATACGAAGGTAAGCTGAAGACGTCTTCTGGCTCATTAGATCTTAAGCTTCTAAGGGATACCGGGTCAGCTAGGTCCTTAGTTTTACCTAAGTCATTAATGAACATGTGCTCTCTTTCAGGTGAATATGTAGTCCTGGGTGGATTCCCAGACACTTTAGTATTGGCGCCTTTAATTCGGGTAGAGGTGTCTTTCCCTTAGTATAGTGGCTGTATTGAGCTGGCTGTTGTAGACAGTTTGCCAGTCCCAGGGATAGACGGCATTTTGGGAAATGATGTGGGAACTGACACTCGAGGACATGAGGTGTTTCCCATTGTATCTATTACTGCTTGGCCAGTGACGGTAACTACTCGTGCTGCGGCTAAAAAAGCCGCTGAAGTTGAAATAGACACTGATATTAATTTTAGTAGTTTAGAAGTAGACATAGATGGGCCCGGGTCAGTAGCATGTAGAAATAGTTTAGAGTTTTTTAAGATGTTGAAACCCGATTGTGACCGAAAATCCTTTATTCAAGCTCAGAAGGATGAATTTAATTTTGAGCTTGGAGGAACGGAGGACTTATCCAAGCCTAGATTCGTGGTGTACGAGGGGCTGTTGTATCGTCTGGGCCGTCCGTTGACTAGGCCGGCGCTCTCAGCCTCTGGTAACGAACAGATGGTTGTTCCCACCAAGTATCGGAAGACTGTTTTGAGTTTGGCTCACGAAGATTCTTTTGCTGGCCACATTGGCATAGGTAAAACTTTTCAGAAGTTGGCCAAGAGATTTTGGTGGCCGGGGATGAAGTCTTCGGTAAAGAAATATGTTGCCATTTGTGAAACCTGTCAGGTGATGGGGAAACCTAATCAAGGGGTTCCTAGGGCTCCCTTACATCCAATTCCTTCGTTAGGTGAACCATTTTCTGAATTAGTAGTTGATGTAGTTGGTCCATTTCCCCGTACTAAAATAGGTTTTGTGTATGTGTTGACAATTATGGATAGGGCTTCGAGATACCCGGAAGCAATCCTTATGAGGAAGATAACATCTAGGGCAATATTTGACAAGTTAATAGATTTATTTTTCCAGGTTTGGTCTTCCTTGTAGGATTCAGTCTGACTGTGGCTCGAATTTCACAAGTAAGATCTTTAGGAGTAAGTGTGGTGAATTGGCCATTCAGCACCTTACCAGTGTACCATACCACCCGGAAAGTCAGGGGGTGGTGGAAAAATTTCACCAGACCCTTAAGTCTATGTTAAAAAAATAGTTTTGAGCAAGGAGAGGAGTGGGATAAGGGGCTTCCCTATGCTCTCATTGCCATATGTAATCTTCCTAATTCCTCCACAGGTGTCGCTCCGTTTGATTTGGTCTTTGGACACAAGATTCGTGGTCCATTAGAGATTTTTCATGACTTCTTGGAGTCCAGGGAAGTGATTGATCAGAGCGTAAATGAAGTATTAGATAACCTAAGAAGTAAGTTATCTGTGGCTTGGCAATTTGCCAAGGAGAATTTAGCCTCTGCCCAGGGTAAAATGAAGGCCAAGTATGATAGGAAATGTAAGGTATGTTCTTTCGAACCAGGTGATTTAGTCTTGGTTTTAGGTAAAGGTCTCGGTGACTTTCTCGAGCCCAAATTAGAGGCCTTGGAGGGTATTGAGGAAGTTATCCGAGGTCAACTATGAAATTGAAGTACCTGGTACTCGGAGGAAATGCCGTGTATTTCATATTAACCGTCTAAAATCTTATTCCTGTGGTAGTATAGAACCCAAGAGGGTACCTTTGGAGTCGGTAGCTACTATTTTGGACTCTGTTGATTATTTTGAAGAGGATGAATTATGTCAGGTGTCTGCAGATGCTCTTAATACTAACTTTCGAAGTTTAGAGTTATTAGAATCAGGGTTGAAGCATCTGGAGGCACCTCAAAGAGAAAATATATTAAGTTTGATAATGTCTTTCCCTAATTTATGGCAGGATTCTCCGGGGCGGGCTGGTCTTCTCCAACATGATTTAGATATTGGCGATGCTTTGCCAGTAAAGCAGAGTCCGTATCGACTGAACCCAGAGAAACGAGCCTTCGTCGAGAAGGAAATAAAATACATGTTGGAGCATGACCTCATCCAGCCCTCCATTAGTCCTTGGAGTTCTCCTGTGGTGTTAGTAAAGAAACCCGATGGCGAGTTTAGAATGTGTGTCGACTATAGAAAGGTCAATGTACATACTAAAAGTGATTCTTTTCCTCTTCCCAGAATTGACGACTGTCTCGATCAGATAGGACCCTCCAAGTTCATTACTAAATTAGATTTGTTGAAGGGGTACTGGTAGGTTCCTTTATCTGATCGAGCCAGAGAAATTTAAGCTTTTGCCACTCCATTTGGGTTGTATGAGTGTAAAGTCATGCCTTTTGGATTGAAGAACGCCGCTTGTACCTTCCAAAGGCTGATGAATAGAATTATTTGTGGTTTAGATAGTGTTGAAATTTATATTGATGACTTGGTGGTCCACAGCGATGATTGGGAGACCCATGTGCGTCATTTGAAGCGGGTATTTGAGGTCTTAGTTGAGGCTGGTTTAGTAGTAAATTTGAAGAAATGTGACTTTGGGAAGGCCAAGGTTAGCTATTTAGGACATGAGGTAGGTCTTGGGCAGGTCACTCCTAAACGAGCTAACCTGGATGCCATAGTAGGTTTGAAGAGACCGTGTAACGTCAGAGAAGTGCGTCGGGTTTTAGGAATGCTGGGGTATTATAGGCGGTTTGTGCGAAACTTCTCTGACCTTGCTCAGCCTCTGACAGACTTGTTAAAAAAGGGTCAAAAATTTATGTGGTCAGTGGATTGGGAGAAGGCTTTTCTCAAAATTAAAACTTTGTTGGTTTCCAATCCCATATTAACCTCCCCTAATTTTCAGGAGCCATTTATAATAGCTGTGGATGCTAGTGACATGGGGATGGGCGGAGTTCTCTTCCAACGAGGTAAAGATGGTATAGTACGCCCCGTTTCTTACTACAGTCGTAAGCTGCTGGCGGCGGAAAGAAAGTACTCTATCATCGAGAAAGAAGCTCTAGCCCTGGTCCACACCTTGGTACATTTCAAGCCCTACGTCACCAATTTTTCCTTCCCAGTAGAAATTTGGACGGACCACAACACGTTAGTATTCATCGAGCGTATGAAGGGCGCTAATCAAAGGATTCTAAGGTGGGCTCTTGAGTTGCAAGAATTTCCTTTGGTTATTAAGCATGTTAGGGGAGTGGACAATTGCATCCCAGACACACTATCTCGGATGTAGGTCGGTATAACTCTGCTCTGTTACCTTGGTCCCGATCACGCTCCTTGTGTTTTATGTAGTAATAAGTTTGTCATTAATTAATCAGTATTTCTTTTTTTTTGTTGCCCCGAATGTTTATTGTAGGAAGTCAGAAGACTTTGAGGGGAGGGCCAAAAGTTGACCGCTCCTCTGATTTTGGACAATCTAGGTTTAGATTTATTGATGGTTGAAGTCTGCCTCTTATGTGAAAGTTTTTGGTCAATGTTTATTGGAGGTTTATGTTCAAAGTGTAGCTTGATCCTCGTACTGGTACATTGCCAGGAGGTGGGCTGTATCTTATTCCTGGAAATGCGTAATACTATTTGTCATAGTGATTATTTATTAGTTTTAATGTATTATTGGTTTAGTTGTAAGATACCCTTTGTTTTTGTTTTGAGTAAGGTAATTTTCTTAAAATTTGTCAGTCATTATTTGTTATTTGCATAAAAATTTTATTCCATTTGAATAGTTTTTTTTTTTTTTGAAGGAGGGAGGTGTTACGTCTGTGTGTGTGTTTTTATATGCTGTTACATTATTTATTTTCATTTCAGTATATTATCAGTGTTAGAACTCACCATTTTGTTCAGTGACCCCCCCCCCCACCTTTAGTTGTTGTTAACTATTGAACAACTGTTATGAACTTTTATTTTGTTTACTTTTGGTTGGATCGGACTAAGGGTGTCAGCGACGGAGTTGTGGTGGGATTGCCGAGTGTTCAGGACGCTAGTTCGGGCAATATTTTCTCCCCTACAAGACGTACGCTGCAGCGATCCATATTATCTTAATTCAAGTTTGACTGCTTTGAGGATTTAGCGAGTGAGGAAAGTGTCACTCGCGACTGCTTTTCTTGACGTCGGCACGTACACGTTTGCTGGCAAGCACGTAAGTCACGTGCGACTCGTCCTTGCTTTTTGTATCCCCTCTCGTGCAAGGAGCGCACGTAGAGGTGGGGCTGACGTAGGACCCCAGCTCTGTAGGATTTGCATCCGTCGTACCTTGCCGTACCTCGCCATGATCAAGGATCTTTGTGCTGCATTATACGTCGGGGGTTGAATAGCCCGTGAGGAGCCAAGTAGGGAGCCATCTCATAGGTAAGAGGTTTTCCCCTTTTACGTGCAACCTCGAGTTTCTCCGTTTGAGAGAATTCATTTCATTGGAGAGGGACATTGCCCTCGTAGACGTCTTAAGTTGATTGTGGCTGACCTGTGCTTTTATACTTGCTCAGAGACGAGTTGTGTTGGTCTCTGCCGTTATAGGCGAGGCGTAAGGTTTGACATATATATATATATTAATGAATAGAAGTATCTTGTCGTGATTCTCTTTCAGGGGAAATATCGTTAATTTTGTATATGTCTTGTGTGTAGTGATTATTTAATTAGGTAGGTAGGATTAAGGTTTATTCATGTTTATGATTGTTTCTGGTTAGACTTAAGGTATTGTCTTTGGGGCCCGCTCTAGTAGAGCACATAATCTTGATGTTTAGTGATTAAGTTATGGGTATTTATTATTGCCTGGAATTAAGTTTGTTCCTGTAGGATTAAGTATTTTCTTGTACATTTTCAAGTATGTTCATTTAAGTCTTTGAGATGACTTGTGTAGGTACATGAAAAGACACATTTCACATGTACCAGTATTGTCATGATTATTATTATTGTATGTATTATTTACTGCATTATCATGATTACCATTATTGTACGTATTATGAACTGTATTTTGTACTTTCAACCATTATTTCAGATGTTGCATATCATTAGATTAATTCCTGTAATGTCATTGATATGATATGGCAACATTGAGTCAGCATTGGCAACACTTATCTGTTGTGTTGCCATGATGCAGTCTGTTCGTCTTCGTCCCCTTAGCTGATAAGTTATCCTCGTGTCCCACGTATCTTATGTATTTACTCTAATAGACATTGAGAACCTACTTTTTAAGTTGTATCCTTGCCCCACCAATTAAGGTTAAGGAAGTTATCAACACGTACATGGCGCAGTGAACTTACAGTGTCGTATTAGGAGACCTTTCTTTAAGACGTGGACAACGGGAACCAGCAGACGCCATTAATGGACTCTCAGTTCAAATGTGAATTCGTTGTAATTCGATTTACTCATATTTCATGTGCAGTGTAGTGATGCAAGTTAACAGTGAAGTGTTGTGCAGTGCATTGTGCTTTTATAGTGCTCTCTTTTTTACGTCCCAGTGTTTTTGCTGTGCTATTTCAAGAAGCAAGAAAATAGTCTGTTGGGACTCTGTCGGAGCATGTGTGACCACATCCGATCTCATTCATAGTCACGGGGTGACTGCCTGAGGCAGAGTTGCTTGCTGCTCCCCTCAACTCGGAGTCGCTGGCGGACGTATTCATGCACATGCGCACACACTTGCTTGCATTAAACTTTTCTTATTATTAGTGTTTTAAAACAGTTCGTGTTGTTTTTTATAACTTTTTGGAACTGTATTTTTACCCACTGCACATCGAAAGTAATAATGGCCTCGAATGATATACTTGCTGAACAGTTAGAAGAGCCCACAGAAGAGGGACCATTCAGCGATGTGGGTGCCCACAGCGCCGATGCCGCCCACGCCCACAGTGTTGGGGGAGTGTTGGAGAGCGCTGCCTCTCCCACCCCACCACTCTTGAGTCCCCACTACTACCCCCCGTCTGCCTCTCAAGCTACCGGGACTGATTTCCTCGCTTTAATTCGTTTTTTAGAGGAATCTCGCTTGTATGAGGATGAAAGAAGAAGAAGGGAAGACGAAGCAAGAAGACAAGAAAGACAACGTGAAGAAGAAAGAAGAAGGGAACAAGAAGCAATTCGCCTAAGAGAGGATGATCTTAGAAGAGAAGAAGAAAATGCAAGATTTACAGCTCTCATTCAAACTCTGGCCCCGATCATCCATTCTCATCCAGGCAACCATACACCTGGCACAGAGGTGAATTCTAGCTCCAATCAACCCGCTCTTCCACCTCCACAGAAGGCAACAGCCCAAACGCCACCCCCACTGAAGGCAGATGCAACATTCCAAATGTTCAGGGAATGGAGACGCCGGTGGGATGACTATGCTGTTATGGTGGATCTTTCTAAGCTTCCACGTGAAAAACAAATGATCCAGATGAGGATGTGTTTAACCCTTGAAACACAGCGTGTTTTAGAACACACACTGCAGATTTCTCCCTCTACAGATAAGTCTGTAGACGAAGTCCTGAATGTTCTACAGTTGCATATAAAGGAACTAAGGAATGAAGTCCTTCGCCGAAGAGAGTTGCTTAGCTGTAAGCAAATGGAAGGAGAATCTTTTGCTGATTTCTATGTGAGACTTCGACGCATCGCAGAAGAAGTTGATTTGTGCCCAGGTAATGCCGCTGCATGTGAAGAGACCCAACTGAAAATGATTATCTTGATGGGTATTTGAGATGCAGAGTTGGTTCAGAAGTTGATTGCCTTGGACGCCAGCTCTCCTCTTCAAGATTTCGTCACAACCTGTCGATCGTATGAGGCAGCTAAAACTGCAACTTCTGCCATACGTGGCCCACCCAGCCAGTTGTGTGCCGTTTCAGCCTACAGGAGAAGCAAGAAATCAAGCGGGAAGCCTCCACCTTCGCCGAAGTCCTCTAAGCCTGCCGTTTTATGCTAGTATTGTGCCCGTCAGCACGAACCTGATAAATGCCCTGCTGCCAACAGTACCTGCAAAAACTGTGACCGTGTTGGCCATTGGTCCAGGACGTTGAAGTGTCCTGCCAGCAAAGTCCAGTGCCGTCATTGTCACCGTATTGGACACTTCGATAAATACTGCATGGATAACAAGAAAAACGGCCATCGAGACAGATCTTCTAGCAACAGTGGTGCCTCTGCAGTCTCCAACAAACAACAAGATTCACGGACCAGCTGTCGTCGCTTAGGATCACCTTCCACCATCTCCAAGACGCCCAAACCTATCTGTGTCCTCTTGTCATCTGGCGATGTTAACTCTCGCATCAAGATGCTACCTGACACAGGTGCCGACGTCACCGTTATAGGACAGCAACACCTGGACACCATGGGTATCTCCAAGAGCTGCTTGCAACCACCTCCGCTGAATGTGACGTTCACAGCGGATAGATCTCCGATGTCACCTGCTCTGGGTATATTGCAAGCTACCCTTACCTTAGGCAAGCGATCATGTCTTGCCAGGATTCAGGTTCACGAAAATGTGGAAGTTCCACTCTTATCCTCTGGCCATTGTCAAGAACTGTCCATAATATCTCCCGACTTCCCCAAACCCATTTTAGAAGTCAAGCATGTCAATAGATGCAAGGAGCTGCCCATCTCAGCAACTACATCCCCTTCAGCAGCCAAGGAATACTTTCTTGAGGAATTTAAAGATGTGTTGGTCTCGAAAGAAGATTTGAAGACTGCTCCTCTCAAGCCCATGGCTGGTCCTCCCATGAGAATCCACCTAAAGGATGGTGCAGTGCCTTTCGCCATCCACACCCCAAGACAGATTCCATTTGCTTTCAAGGACCAAGTCAAAGAAGAGCTTGATTCTATGGTGGCCCAAGGGATAATCAAACCAGCTGGTGATGACCCTTCAGTTTGGTGCCACCCTCTTGTCGTCGTCCCCAAGAATGGAACAGGTGTACGTATCACCGTCGATCTAACAAAGCTGAACAGCCAAGTTTCTCGTCCAGCCCACCCTTCACCCACACCCTGCACGGCTATTCGTAGTGTGGACCGGAAGTCTTGTTTCTTCACCACAGCTGATGCTCTTTATGGGTACTGGCAGATGGAACTGGCTGAAGAAGATAGTCACTTAACCACCTTTATTACGCCATATGGTCGGTTCATACATTGCAGAGGACCGATGGGCTTCGCAGCTACTGGAGATGCCTTCTGCCTGCGAGGTGATATGGCCCTTCAAGGTGTCCAAAACTGTGTTAAGGTGATAGACGACCTCCTTCTCTACGACGAAGACTACGTTACCCACCTTCATTGTATCCACGAAGTGCTCACCAGGTGCCGGAAGTTTGGGATCACACTCAACAAGGACAAATTTGTGGTCGCTGCCCCATCTGTGAACTTCTGCGGATACACGCTGTCAGGAGACGGCATCTCAGCTGACCACCAGAAAGTCAGTGCGATCAAGGATTTTCCGACCCCTGCTAACCTGACGGACCTCAGATCGTTCATTGGTCAACCAGTTAGCAGAGTTTACGCCTGACATCTCCGTTGCAGCCCAACCTCTACGCCCCCTGATGAGTCCCAAGAGAACATTTGTCTGGACTTCTGACCATGATGAAGCCTTTCAACGCGTCAAGTTAGCCCTCACCAGTCCACCAGTTCTCGCCCTCTTTGCCCCAGACCTACCTGTCGTTCTTCAGACGGACGCTTCACGCCTCAATGGCATTGGATATGCTCTCCTGCAGGACCATGGTAATGGACACCTGCGTCTAGTTCAGTGTGGTTCTCGTTTTCTCGCCGATGCAGAGACACGTTACGCGACCATTGAGCTCGAGATGCTAGCCGTTGTCTGGGCAATGTCAAAGTGTAGGCTATACCTAGCTGGCCTACAGCACTTTACTCTGATGACGGATCACCGACCCCTCATCCCTATTCTGAACAGTTACACACTAGATGCCATCGAGAACTCTCGTCTCCAGCGCCTCAAGGAGAAGATCTCGCCCTACATCTTTACAGCTGTGTGGCGTGCTGGGAAGTTGCTCTGTGTTCCAGACGCATTGTCTCGAGCCCCAGTCAGCCACCCCACACAGGAGGACGAAATCTCAGGTGCTTCTTCTGCTGCTCATCTTCGGACTGTTATAGCCATGAACACCGTTACTCTTTCGGACGAGTCTTCAGCTCAGGATGCCGACCGGATACTTCAGGATCTTCGTGACGCAGCGAGAACAGATCCTTCGTATACGCGTCTACTCAATTGTGTCACATCAGGATTCCCTCGCAACAGATATGACTTGCACAATTCTCTACTCCCATATTGGAAACTACGTGCAGATCTCTACGCCGATGGTGACCTCGTCCTGTATGGAGCAAGAGTTGTAGTTCCTGCCGCCCTTCGTCGCCGCACCTTGTCCCACTTGCATGACAGCCACAGGGGTGTGGAAGCAACCAAGCGCAGAGCAAGGCAGTCTGTTTTCTGGCCTGGTATCGATTCTGACATCGCCAATACAGTCGGAGCTTGTGAGGCATGTCAGACATTGCAGCCATCTCAGCAGCAGGAACCTCTACTGAATGACGACAATCCAACAAGACCCTTTGAGTCAGTTTCAGCTGACTTCTTTGTTGTTGCAGGGAAGTCTTTCTTAGTCATCGCCGATCGCTTATCAGGATGGCCTGTTGTCGCCCCCTGCAAAGGTGATACTACCGCTTCTAATACCATCAGGATCTTCTGCCGCTACTTCCGTGAAGTTGGTGTTCCTCTTCGCCTTAGGACAGATGGAGGGCCACAATTCACCAGTGCAGAGTTCAAGGATTTCATGAAGAGATGGGGAGTTCGACAAATGGTAACCTCACCCCACTACCCACAGTCGAATGGTCATGCCGAAGCTGCTGTGAAGTCAATTAAGCACCTCATACTGAAAACAGCCCCGTCTGGCAACATCGATAATGAAGATTATGACCGTGGATTGCTTGAACTCAGGAATACTCCTAACTTTACAGGATGCTCCCCTGCCCAGATCCTGTATGGCCGTCCTATGAGGTCATGTATTCCTGCCCATCCAAATGCATTCTCCAAGGAATGGCAGGTCAAGACTGAAGACTGTGACCGCCGTGCTGCCGCCCGCTACGAGCAGGTAAAAACCCAGTATGACCAGCATGCCCACTCCCTGCCCAAGTTGAGCGTCGGACAGCAAGTTCGGATTCAAGACCCGACCTCTCATCGTTGGGACAAAGTTGGCATTGTCATGGGCCATGGAAAGTCAAGAGACTATCAAATTCGTCTCCCTAGTGGTCGTGTGTGGTGGCGTCACCGTCGTTTTCTTCGTCCAGTGCCACCCACTATTAGTGACCCCTCTCTCCCTGTCCCAGTGGCCCCTTGCCAGGACCTAGAAAGAGAGTCCTTAGTCACCATTCCTCCTGTGAATCCACGTCGTTCCCAAAGACTCATAGAAAAGGAGTCCGCTCGAGAATGCACTACGAGCGTAAGGGGGAGGGAGGTGTAGGTACATGAAAAGACACATTTCACATGTACCAGTATTGTCATGATTATTATTATTGTATGTATTATTTACTGCATTATCATGATTACCATTATTGTACGTATTATGAACTGTATTATGTACTTTCAACCATTATTTCAGATGTTGCATATCATTAGATTAATTCCTGTAATGTCATTGATATGATATGGCAACATTGAGTCAGCATTGGCAACACTTATCTGTTGTGTTGCCATGATGCAGTCTGTTCGTCTTCGTCCCCTTAGCTGATAAGTTATCTTTCCTCGTGTCCCACGTATCTTATGTATTTACTCTAATAGACATTGAGAACCTACTTTTTAAGTTGTATCCTTGCCCCACCAATTAAGGTTAAGGAAGTTATCAACACGTACAACTTGGTACAAGGATATTTTAGTTTTTAAGGTCTTAGTCTTAAGGTTTATTCGGAAAAAACTTATATGAAGGTTGTAAAAAATGGTGAGAAAACAAACATCATAGTGAACATTGAATTTATTATTGAACATACAATAAATCTAAAGCATAATATTATGCAGAATATAAATTAATATTAATGACACTTGATGCTGCCCCGATATCTAGGTAACTCTGGCACTAGTTACCTAACTTCCACACTCCGAATCGCTTATAACCAGTGAAAAGTTTATAAGATTCGTCGAGCAATACCATTACCATGATGCCACTGTGCATAGCCTATAAAAGATATGATACGTCTATCAGAAAATTGTACATGAAATTATTGCCTATGCAAGCGACTTAAAGTTCAGAGTAAGATTCAATAAAAAGATCTCAAAAGATATGATAAATGGCAAAGCAAAATATTAACAAGAGTAAATTTTTTCTGGTTAAAAGTTTTATTTTTTACGGGATTAATAACTCAGCGCTAAAATTATTCATTCAATAACTTTAAATCTCGTAAAGTGTGCCAACATTTACCGAGACCTACCTCAAAGTTATCAAGCGCCTGCTTGCTCGATATAAATCCACGGAGTTGAATCCCTCTGAAGTAATCCAGCAGTATGTGGTGGATGCCAAAGACTATGGTAGGGAAATAGTATCCCCGTCTTGGCCTCTCTTCCATGCTGCTACACAACTCATTATATGGTTCCTCTGAAAACTCTCTCCCTTGGAGAATCATGCCCTCGTCTCTCCATTGCACTTTGGTGAAACTGGTGGTACTTAGCACTTCATTATTTCACAGCAATATAAGTCCTTCAAGTGAAAAAAGTTCATTAGTAATGATCACACATTAGTTGGCAAGTTTCTAACGAAGGTCGAGTTAATCCATTTTCCTTTAGTCAAGAGAACTGCTTCCTTGGAGGGGTTAGGCAGATACTGCTTGGTAAAAATTCTTACCATTACTCGTTAACTTCGTTAACTAATTCAAGAAGGGCTAAATACTATGAAATGGTCTCAAATGCCAGCACACAAAGTATTTACAGGTATTAAATAATTATTAAAGTTATTTAAAGTTACATTCGAGATCTTTTTATTTTCCAAGAGAGCTGAAAACCAAGGATTATGAAAAACGTCAAAGTACTTTTTTCGTACTAAAAATAAACAAGATAAAGAAAACGAGAATACAAGGATTCTGAAGTTGGAAAGAAAAGATAAAAACAATATATTTAACAAGATAAAGAAAACGAGAATACAAGGATTCTGAAGTTAGAAAGAAAAGATAAAAACAATATATTTAACACAAGGTTAATATATTAATTTGTTATTAAACTTTGTTAATTTTCTTGGCGTTTGACTGTTGCCTCCCCATTCTCTGTACTTGCATATTCACCGCCAACTATTTCATTTAATATCCAACAAAGAATCTGGGTCACGGCCTACCCAAATCGGGTCGTGACAAAATATATATATATATATATATATATATATATATAGATAGATAGATAGATAGATAGATAGATAGATAGATAGATATAGATATAGATATAGATATAGATATAGATATAGATATAGATATAGATATAGATATATGTATATGTATATGTATATGTATATGTATATGTATATGTATATGTATATGTATATGTATACATATTTATGTATATATATATACATATTTATACATATTTATATATATATATATATATATATATATATATATATATATATTTATATGTATATATACATATTTATATGTATATATATACATATTTATATGTATATATATACATATTTATATGTATATATATATATATTTATATGTATATATATACATATTTATATATATATATACATATTTATATATATATATATATATATATATATATATATATATATTTATATGTATATATATACATATTTATATATATATATATATATATATATATATATATATATATATATATATATTTATATGTATATATATACATATTTATATATATATATATATATATATATATATATATATATATATATATTTATATGTATATATATATATATATATATATATATATATATATATATATATATATATATATATATATATATATATTTATATGTATATATATACATATATATATATATATATATATATATATATATTTATATGTATATATATGTATATATATATATATATATATATATATATATATATATATATATATATATATATTTATATGTATATATATATGTATATATATATATATATATATATATATATATATATATATATATATATATATTTATATGTATATATATATATATTTATATGTATATATATATATATATTTATATGTATATATATATATATATATTTATATGTATATATATTTATATGTATATATATATATATATATATATATATATATATATATATATATATATATATATATGTATATGTATATATATATATATATATATATATATATGTATATATATATATATATATATATATATATATATATATATATATATATGCATATGAATTACTATATACATCTACTCCAAGAATAAACATGGAAAATAACACATATTTTGAATTACATTGAGTAGTTTATGAGGTCTGAAACTTGCTCCAAGTTTTTTGGGTAGCTAACTAGGCAATCGTAATAACCACGGGCATCTACTATTTTCCCCTAACTCCGAATTACTTGGTTAACTAAAAAGCTAATCGAAATAACCACTGGAGTCTACTGCTTTCTCTGGTTTCCGACTTTGCTGACTAGCTATCTAGTCGATCATAAAAGCCACCGGAGTCTACTGTTTTCCCTGGTCACCAACTTTGCTGATTAATAGCCAATTGCAATAACCACCACAGTCTACTAATTTACTGGTCTCCAACTTTACTGAGTAACTAAATAGCCAATTGTAATAACCACCGGAGTCTACTGTTTTGTAAGGCCTCCAAGTTTGCTGAGTTAGTAAGTAGCCATTCGTAATAGCCACCAGAGTCTCTGGTTTTCCTGGGTCTACAACTTTGCTGAGTAACTAAATAGCCAATCGGAATAAGCCACAGAATCAACTATTTTTCCAATGCTCCGAGTTTGCTGAGTAAATTAATAGCCAATTGTAATAAACACCAGTGTCTACTGGTTTCCCCGGTCTCCAATTTGGCTAAGTAACTGAACAGCCAACTGTGATAACACTAAAGACTAGTTTTTGTCCTGGTTTCAAACTTTACTGATTAACTGAATACCCATTTGTAATAACCACTAGAGTCTACTAATTTCCATGGTTATCGACTTTGCCGAGTTAATAAGTAGCCAATCCTAAAAAGCATCAGAGTCTACTACTTTCCGTGATCTCCGCATTTGATAAGTAACTGAAGAGCAGACTATAGTAACCACCGGACTTCACTGCAATAACCAACAGAGTCTACCCTTTTCTCTGGTCTCCAACTTTGCTGAGTAGCTAAAATTTGTCTGGTCTTCAGAGCACTAATCTTTGCCGCTTTACGCTTTCCCAGCATACGGTTGTTGGCCAGATTAGAATCATTTGAGTCATAATTAGGACTGTCTTTATCTTCATTTGAAGAAACTTCAGGTCTGAAAAGAAATATTAGATTAGATGAATGTCTCTTAGTAAGTTCCCCAGTTCTACCTTTCAGTAGGGTAACTCCAGTAACTTCCCCAAGCTCATTGAGAACTACATCATGGACTATTCCCATTGGGTATTGGTTTGGCTTACTATATGGTTCTTTAATTAGAACCACATCATTCTTTTGAAGAAGTGTATGTTTTACAGGTTTGAATCTGTCTTTCGCATTTACAGCTTGATTTGTCAAGTTACCCAAAAATTCTTCATGATAAATGTTAATCAAATGACTTCTGACTTTATGCAGTTTTGTGTAGTTTTCTTTAACTTTATCACAAGGAGAAACTAGATAGTCCTCATCCAATTCTAGATCTGGATGTCTTTGCAGCTCAGGAATTAAGCTAACTGAAACAAGGTCATAACCCCTAATTAGACACTCTGGTGTTATGGGATCAGGAAGTGATTTGTTTATATCTGTATCTCTTAATGCCTCTTTAAAAGCTATTGGCCTTCTATTCAATAAATGGACAGTCTGACATATTAAAAACTCAAAATCCCTTATATCTAAAACATTATTTCTCATGGCTCCAAATAAGCATCTCTTAGTAAGTTTCACACAACTTTCAACCATTGAACCAAGAGCCGAGTTCCCTTTGAAAAACTGTTCAAACTGAAGGTTCTTTATGCCATTCTCTTCTAGATAGAGTTTAACTTCTGGGTCTTTTAAATAATCTAGAATTACGTTGCCTCCTGCTACTAACTGAGATCCCTGATCGGAAATACACAAATTTGGTAGTCCAAACTCAAATGTATGAAGCTGGAAGGCTCTAAGATACTCTTTAACACTCAAGTCCATGCACACCTTCAGATTTATAGCTCTACTCCAAGTATATGTGAAACATATTATCCATGCTTTTACTTTTTTCCCACTGGAACGTACGAAGAAGGGTCCCATGTAATCTACAAAAATATAGCGGAAAGGAATCTCTGGGGGATTAATCCTAAAATCTCTATAACAGTGTTGATTAAGATTAACTGTCCTCTCATTGAACCTACGGCATATGACACATGTGCGGATTATCCTTTTAACTACTGAAAAAAATCTAAGTATCTAAAATATCTTACGTACTTCAGCCAGTAGCCTATAGCATCCAGCATGTAAAAAACGTTCATGATAATCTAATACAATATATTTAGTTAGTAAACTATCCTTAGAAATTAGCAATGGAAATCGCATCCTTCGGTCATCTTTCAGTTTCTGCATTTTGCTACGTACCCTTAACAGGCCTTCATGATCCACATAAACATTGAGCTGTCCAACTAACTTGGGGATATCTTTGAGCAACATGTTTCTTGATTCAAAATATTCAAAAATTTCAGGGAAGTGCTTCTGCTGATCTCTTCTTATTACCATCTTTGTAGCCTCTGCAAAGAAGTTATGATTAATATCAAAACAGCTAATATGTCCAAACTTAACAGGATCCTTTAGTTTTAGTTTCATTTTCAAGTTATTAACAAAGATAAGTACTCTACGGAAAACAGAAACAACTTTATGGTAGCTAGAACATCTTGATAAAGCATCGGTATGCTCCTCAATCTTTGTAGTTATAGTACCATGATAAGACTGGACAACACCAACAGGAGAATCTTGCTTTATCGGAAGGGCAGGTATTACAAAATCCAAGACAGATTCCCTGTTCAGCTGACCTTCTGTCTCATTAAGCAGAAATTTGGGACCTGAAAAGTAGTTAGTTTTTTGAAGCTGCTTGAAAGATAAGCTGCGAGTGATGCAATCGGCTGGATTTTCACAACCTGACACAAAAGAAAAATGAATCGGGTGTTTATTACACTGTTCATTTATTGTGTGTAACCTATTTTGAATAAATACTGAACACTTCTGCATTTTATCAAGCTTGGCAGAAAACTCATGTACCCAGGAAAGGGCAACGAAGCTATCCGAGTAGACTATCAACTCGCTTATTTTGGTTGGCATCATACAAGAAATTCCGGATAACTCCTCATACAGACATGTAATTTCTTCTACGGCCAAAGTTATTCCTTGCAGTTCCAGAGATGGCATGCTTTTAGATTCCATTTGCTTGTTTACTATCCTATTTTTTGCAAAGACAAAACTGACCTTTCCTGTGGGAATATTTTGTATGTAAATGACTACACCAAACATCTGCTTACTACTGTCTGAAAATACCAATAGCCGGTAAGTATCTTCTCTACTCCCAAAGACTCTTGGTATCTCTGCAAGAGAAGCAGCATTTGCTTGTTTGGCAATATTCCGCCATTGCCTCCTAACATCGGCATCTAATTCCTTGTCCCAGCCCAGATCTTTGTTGCACTGTAACTGATGCAAAAATAGCCTTGAACGATTAAGAATAGGGCCATTAAAGTTAGAGATCATACTGGGAGGCAATAGACTGCAATACTTCCCGTTTTGTTCGAGCTTGTATGTTAAGACTAATAGGTTTAGTAGATAAACTGTCTTGCTTCCTATCCCATGACAACTCAAGTAGTTTTACCTTTTCATTGGTTTCTGTACTAATCTCATTATCTATGTGGTCTTGCAATGAAAAATCATTACTGATGTACTGCTGCAGGTAAAACTTGTAAGGCTCAAAAATGCTTTCTAGTTGTTGGTATGCCCAGAGAAGTTCTTCAGAACTATCATAGGCCACTGCACAGTTATCCATGTAACATAGTTGATATATCATCCTCTTCAATTGTAAAAGTTTACTATCATCACAGTCTACATCTAAAATTAAAATCTTATATAGAGCAAGTAACAGTAATGCAGGGCTGCATCTTAAGCCAAAACTTAATCTTAAATTTCTGTATCCCACAACGGTAAAGTCTTCCTTTTTTACATTTCTGAACCATAGGCATAATAGCCTATTGCTATCTGTGTCATTCAAGGCAAGATTATTGAACGCTTTACACAAATCAAAACATAATAACTTCTGTCCAAATCTCAAATGTAATATAGCAGAGGAAAGTTTCTGGTTTAGATTTGGTCCTGAATATATAGCCTGATTGTGACTAATGGAAGGTTTACTAGAATCTTGCTGACAAAGATTAGACAAATACACTATCCTGCACTTTGTGGTTTCGCGATCCATTTCAAAGATGCCCATGTGAGGCAAAAAGCTATGGTTAGGGTGCTCTCTGATAAATTCGGGAAGGTTATTAATGTGCTCTATGATCCCCATACTTTCCTGTTCTTTAAAAACTTTATCCATTATCAATAGCTTATCCCAGTTATTTTGCAATTTTTTCAAGTTAGACTTTAAAATTGAAACTGCCAATCCCTGATTGGAACCTAATAAATGGGACACCTGAGGATTCCAAAATAAAGGAACAACAATTCTACCTTCTTTATCTCTCTTCATATTTTCAAGGGAAAACTTAACCAACTTCTTATTTATTTCAGAACTCCCAGAATCAGAATCATTAGGTTCAGACTTTACAAATCTATGACAACTTTCTTCTAAAATTTGGTTAGCTGCCTTGATAAGCTGAGATTCAATTATATCCCCCTTATCATCAAATACATTATTGTTAACGGGATCCACAGTATCTTTAAAAGCACAATCCGAAACAAGGCAAGTATTACCATTCCCAAAAATGCTACCAACTAAGTTGTGATCTGAAAGTTGAACCAATCCTTGAAAGCAACTTCCAACATAAGGTAAAAATGTTAAATCCTTCAATATTTGTTCCACATTACCATGTAACAATACTCCAGCAGGAGTTTCAGAATATAGAGATTCTAAGTTTGATCCAAACAAGTGTTCCTGCTGAGGAAGACAGTATGCTGAGCGAGTGCCAAGAATTAACTGAATACTCTGGATACCACAAGAATCATTTGACAAGCTTTCATCTGCCAACAAATAACCTCTTTCTTTGAAACCACTTACTACCTTACCTAATTTAGGAAGTTTTAACTTTACATTAATAGAAGGTATACACAGTGCTTCAATTTTTCTAAGCCTATCTGTAAACTTACTTCAATCAGCTTAGTAGTATAATTCTGAGTAGTGTTAATACCATTTACTGTTAGAGAAATATTTTCCCTTAATGTGGTTAAATTATAACTGTCCGCAATATCGGTCAAAATGAAGTTACACTGACAGCCACTGTCTTTTAAACATCTTAACTTTAAACCATTATCCAAGGTAGCAGTAAAAGTGGGAAGAACAGTCTGCATGTCAGAATCACTCTGGAAAGCTTCCACAATGTTAACCATTGAGCCAGATATCTCCTTATTTTCCTTAGGCTTGGATTTTGCTTTATCTTTACCCTTATCTGTACAAGATTGGCTATCTGGTTTATTTCCATCTTTATTTGTGACTTGCTTGCCATCAACAGACCGAATACACAGGAAACTGAAATGCCACTCCGAGCAATATTTACATTTATTATTGAACCTATACCTCCAAAATTTACTCAGATGATTTAGGTTAGAACATTTTAGGCATCCTTTCAATTTTCTTATTTTATCTATCTTGGCTTCTGCAGAGTCAAATTTGGCACACTTGTGCATAGGGTGATCAGCTGGTTTACCATCTACTTTAGTGCATATACTACAAGGCTTAAAGGTCTTATTTATTTCATACTTTACATCTACAGCTAAGCTGGTAGCTCCATGGTCACTAGCATTTGATGCTTTGGGGAAAAATTGTTTAGGGACTTCTTTAGTTTTCTTAGACTGGCTACAATAATGCTCACTAGCTTCAAAAACTTTTCTACAATTTCATTTAACGTTGGCTTGGAGCTGTTAGTAATTTGAATCAAATGATTCTTAAATGCATCATTCAATCCTTCCCATATAAAAAACTGAAGTATACAGTCCACAGTAATTTTCAATTTGCGTATTCTTTCCATAATTAACCTAACCTTAGAGATAAATTCATATGGATCAGTGTTGTTAGAAAGTTTCAAATGGGATAACTGCCTCAAAACATAAAATTTCTGTGTGTCATCCGAAGCTAGAGCTTCCAGTAGTAATTGCTTTGCATGTGAATATCCCTGCTTATCTGCTTCCAAGGACTCTCCTAAAACTAAGGCCCTACCTGAGATCTGCTGCTTTAATAACAAGAGTTTATCGTATTCAGGGTATTCAAATTTACTTAGTGTCTTCAAATTCTTCAAAACATTTAGCAAGGTCCTCGTCAACAGAACTAGTGTATTTAGGCAGGGGAGCTATGGGAGACTTAAGCAAACTTCTTACAGAACTAAGAGAGTCATTCGAATGGGAAACTGATGAAGAGGGCACACTAGGGTTCCTAATAGCCACTAAGCAAGATAAAAGTTTGTCATTATAGACCTGGTAGGAGTCCAATTCCTCCTCTGACCTACGTTCTTCTCTTCGTCGTCCATTCCTCATACTTAAGCTCTAATATCTGCTTATTAAAGTCTTTCAATTCTGGAAGCCATTGTTCAAATTGCAGGAGTAATTTCTCCCTTGCTGCACTACTTAATGTAGGAAAACTATCCTTACGGTTAAAATGTTCTGTCACACACTTCCTTATATACTTCCTTTGATTCACTAATCTCTCAAGTTCAGACATTGTGAATATATACAACTACCTGACCTATCACAAATATAATAAATATTCAAAGGCTAAAGTATGAGTAACAAAACGAAGCTGAAAAGTAAAATTCCCTTAATCACTTTACATAATATACGTTAACACCAAGAAATACCGATGGCATCAATACTAGGCCAACGACGATAAATAAAGATTACCAAGGAAGCAAAGTTTCGAATATAAAAAATATCCAATGAAGGCAATTCCCGAGCAAAGAACTTATTTCAGATATATGTTAAAAAGATTAAATTCACTTCAACCTTTACACTAAAGTATTAAAATGCAAAATGATAACAACGTTCCACCAACAGTGCAAATGGAGAGACATCGGGCAAGCATCAAAGCAAAGTCATAAGATCCTGTCACGGTCGCCATATTCGGAAAAAACTTATATGAAGGTTGTAAAAAATGGTGAGAAAAAAACATCAAAGTGAACATTGAATTTATTATTGAACATACAATAAATTTAAAGCATAATATTATGCAGAATATAGATTAATATTAATGACACTTGATGCTGCCCCGATATCTAGGTAACTCTGGCACTAGTTACCTAACCTCCACACTCCGAATCGCTTATAACCAGTGAAAAGTTTATAAGATTCGTCGAGCAATACCATTACCATGATGCCACTGTGCATAGCCTATAAAAGATATGATACGTCTATCAGAAAATTGTACATGAAATTATTGCCTATGCAAGCGACTTAAAGTTCAGAGTAAGATTCAATAAAAAGATCTCAAAAGATATGATAAATGGCAAAGCAAAATATTAACAAGAGTAAATTTTTTCTGGCTAAAAGTTTTATTTTTTACGGGATTAATAACTCAGCGCTAAAATTATTCATTCAATAACTTTAAATCTCGTAAAGTGTGCCAACATTTACCGAGACCTACCTCAAAGTTATCAAGCGCCTGCTTGCTCGATATAAATCCACGGAGTTGAATCCCTCTGAAGTAATCCAGCAGTATGTGGTGGATGCCAAAGACTATGGTAGGGAAATAGTATCCCCGTCTTGGCCTCTCTTCCATGCTGCTACACAACTCATTATATGGTTCCTCTGAAAACTCACTCCCTTGGATAAATCATGCCCTCGTCTCTCCATTGCACTTTGGTGAAACTGGTGGTACTTAGCACTTCATTATTTCATAGCAATATAAGTCCTTCAAGTGAAAAAAGTTCATTAGTAATGATCACACATTAGTTGGCAAGTTTCTAACGAAGGTCGAGTTAATCCATTTTCCTTTAGTCAAGAGAACTGCTTCCTTAGAGGGTTAGGCAGATACTGCTTGGTAAAAATTCTTACCATTACTTATTAACTTCGTTAACTACTTCAAGAAGGGCTAAATACTATGAAATGGTCTCAAATGCCAGCTCACAAAGTATTTAAAGGTATTAAATAATTATTAAAGTTATTTAAAGTTACATTCGAGATCTTTTTATTTTCCAAGAGAGTTGAAAACCAAGGATTATGAAAAAAGTCAAAGTACTTTTTTCGTACTAAAAATAAACAAGATAAAGAAAACGAGAATACAAGGATTCTGAAGTGTGAAAGAAAAGATAAAAACGATATATTTAACAAGATAAAGAAAACGAGAATACAAGGATTCTGAAGTTGGAAAGAAAAGATAAAAACAATATATTTAACACAAGGTTAATATATTAATTTGTTATTAAACTTTGTTAATTTTCTTGGCGTTTGATTGTTGCCTCCCCATTCTCTGTACTTGCATATTCACCGCCAACTATCTCATTTAACCCTGGATAGGTACGGTCCTCGGACACCCCTTTAAGGGTATACTCGGACGCGAACGACCCCGACGCCAAAAAAAATTCTTGAAAAATCAGTTTTTGCAGTAACCTCCTTTTTTCTTTTGCCAAAAAAAACTTCAATGAATGCTTAAAACAACTGTAAAGATAAATACTACTCATCTGCAGAAAAACTATTTATTATAAATATTTTAAAAAATTAAGTAGAAAAAAAAAAAAGACCTGACATAAAAATTCATAAAAAAAAAGTTTATACATATATACACAAATCCTTTTAGGAATTGATTCTTGAATGTTTAGGACACATCTTGATGTATTTTGGATGAAGTCAGACCCATGGAGGTGAAGATCTGAAATGAGAAAAAAAGGGTAACTTTTTTTGGCCAAAAACAATTGTCCAAATTTCATGAATTTTTTTGGGTACCCAAATGAAATAGGAAGTGGCTAATTTTTTTAGGGAATAAACATATGTTATCCTAAAATAGAAATATGTAAAAAAATCTTCATTATTTTGTAAATTACATTTATATCAGGGGCCATATCTAAAGGTAATTTTTTGAGTACTTGGAAATTTCGTAAATAAATACATATATTTAATATATAATATGATATTTATGCAGGTAAAAAAATACCAAAATATCACAAATTCTATAGGGAACAAGAATATATATAGATAGGGCAGCTTACGCTTCGGATATGTCCACAAAATGGCCGCCAACCACACTGACTCAGACTCCCTAATCTGCCACTTGAAATGTAGGAAGGGTATGTCAATTTCAAGGTGTTATTTACTAATCTAATTATTATTGGATATGCATAAAAATTGTATGGTGGGTTGCTGGATAATTGTCGATTATTTTACGACTATAAAATTGAAATTCTGACCCAAAAAATTTTTTTTGAAGGGAAATAAAATCGAAAAAAAAAAAATGTAAAACAATATTTTAGCTAAAAAAATTTGATGATATTCAATCAAAAAAAAAGTAAA
>NC_090725.1:201215038-201255038 GCF_036898095.1 Palaemon carinicauda | reverse complement strand
TTGTGTGTTTACTTTTGCATATATATAGCAATTTTTTCACTTAGGTTTCGAAATCTCGTACATCTGGCAGAAATGTAAGGCATTGGTAGAGGGTAGGTGAACGAAAACTACCAGCTACGAGAACAGCAGCCAGTTTCCAAAGACGTATAGAAGTTATATTGCATGTGTTTGTTTACTTGTAATTCGTATGTACATTTTCACAACAGAAAATAAGAAAAAAGAACCAAGAAAAGAGGGAAACATGAATAAGAGTACAAAGCTAAAACATGCTAACTTAAAACACTGGCAACAATAAGAGATCGCTGGCAACTCATGAAATCCTTACGCCAAGTGTAATAGGGTTTGAATACCTCGTTTAGGTTGCGTGTCTGTAGGAATAAGCAATAAAAGTTATCATAATAATGTTATCTTCATTTCTTGATGAAAAAAAGCAAAAATTTGTTGCAAATCTTTGGGAGCTCATAACTCAAAAACATACTTATTCACACTTAGGTACATTTTTCTCACTTATTTATGGTTCTATTTTAGAGAGAAAGATATCTTTAAAAATAATAATAAGAATCCCACAATTTTGTGAGACAGAATTTTGATTTTCTTTTTACTTTCTTTTTTGCAATTATGGAAAATTATAAAAATTCATAAAAAAAGGGAAAATCAAAATTTCATCTCACAGAATTATTTGGTTTATAAAGTAGTGGAGAAAAATATACCTAATTTTTTTTTAAATCATGATTTTTGCTAATAAATCAATGAGTTTTTGATAAAATGACTTAAAATTGTTATGTGATGAAGATAGAAATAGTGTATTTTAGATCATTAAAAAAAAAAAAATGGAGGACATGGCGGACGGTCCCCTCAATGTCTTCAATCATTCAAATATTTTGTGGGAGCTTATTATATAGTCTTTGGGCTGCATGTTTAAAGACTCTGGAGCCTAAAGTAGACATGAATCTAGGTTCCAACAATTTGAAGCCATCTGCAACTATTCTCGTGTCGACAGGATTTGTTGGCTGCGCAATATGTAGCAATTCTCTTAAGTATTTTGGACGACCGGTTCCAATAACTTGCTGGGTTATTGTACATATTTTCAATTCGATTCTTGCTTTAATCGGCAGCCAGGGTAAATCGATTAGTATAGGGGTGATCCTTTCTTTAGATGGAATACCTTTTATCAGTCTTGCTCCTCTGTTTATTATGTTTTGTAATTTCTTGAGGTGCGCTTTTGGTAAATTGTAATAGATAGAGGTGCTGTAGTCAATCGTGGTAATAATACAGTTTGTCACAAGTTTCTTTACAGAATTCTCGTCCAGGTACTTTTTTATAAACGCAATATTTCTTAGATGATAATCAGCAGTTTTCATTACATTATTTATTAGGGCATTTAGAGACAGGTTACAGTCAAGAAAAACACCTAGATCTCTAACTTTACTAGATATCAGCACCGAGTCATTATTTATGTCCATTTGAATATCACCTAAGTTTCTCACGCTGTTTCTCTTACCTACCACCATGAATTCAGTTTTGTTCTCATTTAATTTTAGTTGTTTAAATGTCATCCATTCTCTAACTCTATCAAGGATTCGGTTTACAGTTTCAGTAGTGTCATGTGTATCATTTAGGGAGAAGTAAAATTGTGTGTCATCTGCAAATAGTTTGAACTTCACGCCATACCTTTGTAGCATTTTCGATAGACCAATAGTATAGATGAAGAATAAGATTGGGCTAAGTACACTCCCTCAAACAGAGGGGTACCCCAACCCCTCTGTTTAAGGGTTCATATAATGAATAAGAGTTTCCAATTTGTACACAGGAATTTCTACCCAACTAAGTAGCCTTTTAGGTATTCGAAGGCTTGATCTTCAACGCCGATGGACCGTAGATCATTTAGTAGCAGTTCATGCACAACTGTATCAAAAGTTACCACATTTAGTTTCATCCATAATTTCTAGCATATCATTTACAACAGAGCAGATGGCTGTCTCCATAGAGTATAGTTTTCTGTAAGCAGAATGGTTGTCCGGCAAAGCTTCTATTACTTCTAAGTGGCTGACTAGTTGTTCAAGAATTACATATTCAAGTACTTTTGAGACAACGGATAGATTTGAAATAGGTCTATATGAGCTTAATTCCTGGTAGTCCAGTGCATTTTTCAGAACTGGTGTGACTATAGCCATTTTCTCAGATTTAAGAAACTTTTCATCAATGCTTGCATTTGCTATTCTCATTATTATTTCGGCTAGACTAGAAAAATCTCTCTCTCCAATTACTTTAGATATTGGCATAGGATTGATCACGCAGTTTGTTTTCTTTGCTCTCTTGATAATTCTGGTGATGTCATCTTGTGTTATGTTGTTAAATCATATTAATTTTTTCTGTGTGCCTGGTGTATCATTAATCTGATGTTGAGTATTTACCAATGACCTGGTTATATTTTCAATTTTGTTTTTAAAGAATACTAGAAAATTATCTGCTAGTTCCTGGTCGCTGTATCCATCAGGTAGCTTCTTTTCTTTTACATTTCCCATTATACCATACAGGAGACGATATAACCTATTTATGTCTGTGGCTGCTTCGAGGATCTTTCTCCTATAGTGTTCACTTTTTTCCTTCTTAGTAGGTAGTTATGTGGACACGCAGCAGTTTTGTATTCTACCCAAGTACTTTCAGTTTTTAACCTATTCCACTTTTTTCTTTTACGTCTTTTTTCCTCCTCAAACCAAGGAGATTGGTCTTTTACGGTTATGGTCTTTTCCATCGGTGGGCACATGGTATCATATTCACTTTTACTCACTTTATCGTAAGTGGTCATAAGACAGTTAGCACACATAGCTCCTAACAGACGTTGGTCATCATGATCACAAGGAATGTTGATAGCATCATTTATTTTCATTGTAACTTCAATAAATACGGTAGGAGAAAAATTTGATTTCTCTAAAGTTTATTTTCTTTACAAATGCATGTTTTTGTAGAGGTAGACTAAACATATGGTAATAACCATTAGAGTGTACTATTTTCACTGGTCTTGAAGTTTCCTAAGTAAATGAATAGCCAATTGTATTAACTGTCAGTCTCCTATTTCCCTGGGCTCCAAGTTTGCTGAGTAACTAAATAGCCAATTGTAATCACCATCAGAGTCTACTGTTTTCCCTGACCTCTAATTTTGCTGAGTAACTGAATAGCCAATCGTAATAATCAATGGAGTCTACTGTTTTCCCAGGTCTCCAACTTTTCTTAATAACTAAATAGCCAATAGTTATAACACAAGAGTCTATTGTTTTTCCAGGTCTCGTACGTTACCTAGTAACTAAAAAGCCAATCATAATAACCACTGTAGTCTATTGTTTTCTCTAGTCTCCTACTGTGCGGTATGTAATAAATAGCCAATACTAATAACCAACGGAGTCAACAGTTTTCCCTAGTCTCCATCTATGCTGAGTAACAGAATAGCCAGCATTAATAACCATTGGGGTCTACTGTTTTTCCTGGTCTCTAACTTTGCTGAGTAACTAAAAAGGCAATCATAACAACCACCAGAGTCTTCTTTTTCCTCTGGTCAACGTCTTTACTGAGTAACTAAATAACCAATTATAATAACCACCAGAGTCGACTGTTTTCCTTGTTCTTCATCTTTGATGAATAACTAAATTACGAATTATAATAGCTACCGGAGTCTATTGTTTTCCATTTTTTCCAACGTTGCTGAATACCTTAATAGCTAATTGTAAACACCGTTGGAGTCTACTGTTTCCCCTGGTTTTCAGGTTTCTTGAGTAACTAAATAGCTAATTGTAATAACCATCAGAGTCTATTGTTTTCCCTGGTCTCTAACTTTACTGAGTAACTAAATAGCCAATTGTTATAACCAACAAAGGATACTGTTTTCCTTGGTGTTGATTTTTTTCTGAGAAACTAAATAGCCAATTTAAATAACTAACGAAGTCAACTATTTTCCCAGGTCTGCAAATTTTTTTAGTAACAAAATAGCCAATTGTAATAACCCCCTGAGTCTACGGTTTTGACTGGTCTCCAACATTGCTGAGTAACTAAATAGCCAATCATAATAACCACCGGAGTCCATTGTTTTCTCTAGTCTCCAATTGTGCTGAGTAACTAATTAGCCAGTCGTGATAACAATCGGAGTCTACTGTTTTCCTTAGTCTCCATCTTTGCTGAATAACTAAATAGCCAATTCAATAACCACCGAGGTTTTCTGTTTTCCCTGGTAACCAACTTTGCTGAGTAACTAAATAGTCAATTATGATAACCCTCGGCATCTACTGTTTTTCCTGGTCTCTAACTTTGTTGAGTAACTAAATAGGTCATCTTAATACCCACTAAAGTCTACTGCTTTCTCAGGTCTCCTACTCTACTGAATAATTATATAGACAAATGTAATAAAGACAGAGTCTACAGTTTTCCCTGGTTTTTAGGATTACTGAGTAACTGAATACCCAATCGTAATAACCATCAGAGTATACTGCTTTCTCTGTTTTCAAACTTCGCAGTGTAATTAGATAGTTAATTGTAATAACCATCAGAGCCTCTAATTTTACCTGGTCTCTAACTTTATTGAGTAACTCAATAGCCAATTGTAATAACCATCGGAATACACTGTTTTCCCAGGACTGCAACTTTTTTCAGTAAATAAATAGTCAATTGTAATAACCCCTGGAGTACAGTGTTTTTCCTGGTCTCCAACATTGCTCAGTAACTAAATCATCATCATCTCCTCCTACGCCTATTGACGCATAGGGCCTTGGTTAGGTTTTGCCCGTCGTCTCTGTCTTCAGCTTTTAATTCAATACTACTCCATTCATCATCTCCTACTTCCCGGTTTAGTCCTAAGCACCGTAGGTCTGGGTCTTCCAATTCTTCTAGTGCCTTGTCGAGCCCAGTTAAACGTTTGGTGAACTAATCTCTCTTGAGAAGTGCAAACAGTACGTCTTAACCCTCTCCATCTACCCCTCATCATGATCTTCTCCACATATGGTATTCGAGTAATCTCTCTTATAGTTTCATTTCTAATCCTGTCCTTTTAACTCCCAAAATCCTTCTGAGGGCTTGATTCTCAAATCTACTAAATCTATTGGAGATTGTTTCATTGTCATACCATGACTCATGTCCATTGAGCAACATAGATCTCACTAAACTGATATATAGTCTGATTTCTATATGATATTTTGGGTGATTTGATTTCCAAATTTTACTCAACCTAGCTATTGTCTGATTTGCTTTTTTCAATCTTTCGCTAAACTCTCATTCTAAAGACCCTGTATTGGAGATCATTGATCCTAAATACTTGAATGATTCTACCTGATTAATCCTTTCTTCTTCCAATGATATTTCATCTCCCATTGCATATTCCATTCGCATCATCTCTCTCTTTCTTCTATTTATCTTCTGCCCAACCTCGTGTAATATTTCATGCATTCTGGTAAGCAAGCATTGCAAATCCTGTGGTGTTCTGCTAACAAGGACACAACATCATCAGCATACTCTAGGTGTGTTAAATTCCTATCACCAGTCCAGTCCAATCCTTCTCCACCATCTCTGTCTGTTCTACACATTACAAAGTCCATGATGAGGATAAACAACATAGATGACAACACATTCCCTTGGAGTACTCCGTTGCTCACTGGAAACTCACTTGATAAGACTCCATTAACATTAACTTTGCACTTGCTATGCTCATGAACAGACTTCATCAAGTTTACATATTTAATAGGAATTCCATAACAACACAGGATTCACCACAAAATTGGTCGGTGCACACTATCAAAAACTTTTTCATAGTCCACAAATACATCAAAAGTTGATTTCTATATTCTACACATTGCTGTACAACATGTCTCAAAATGAAAATTTGGCCAGTGCAACTTCTACCTTTTCTAAATCCTGCTTGTTCATATCTAAGCTTTTCATCAATCTTTCTCTCCAGTCTCTTAAAAATAAGCATACTCTATATTTTCATAACAACTGACGTAAGTGTTAGGCCTCTGTAATTATTGCAATCAGTCAGGTCTCTCTTTTTAGCTATTTTCACCAACACTCCTAACTCCCATTCATCAGGTTTTGCCTCTTCATGCCACATTCTACAAAATAATCTTGTAAGTAGTCTGGGAGTCACTTCATTTTCGGCCAGCATCATCTCGGCAGTTATTCCATCGTATCCTGGGGCTTTCCCTCTCTTTAGTTTTTTGAGGATAGCTTCGACTTCAAACACACTGAATTCATTCATGGGCACATCAAGGTCTTCATCAGCTTCGGGTATATAAATCAAATTATTCCCTTCATATGTCCTATTCATAACCTCACTAAAGTGTTCCATCCAACGTTGTCTTTCTTCCTCTTCTGTTGCTATAACGGAGCCATCTCTCTTTCTGATGGTTATATGTTTCTTCTTTGCCCCAGCCGAGATTTCATTAATAATTCTATGAGTAATTCTCACACTTAGCCACTTCCTGAATTCATAGCTTTGTTGGCCTCATCTTCTTTACTGTCTAAATACTCTCTCCAGTCATTCCTTTTTTTTTCTACTTTTTTTCTTTTGACCACACTGTCAATACTGGAATACTTAGAATGCTCTACCTTTTAATTTGCATTACTTCCTCGAAAACTTTCAACAATCAATTTCTGTCTCTCTCCCTTTTATGGTATCCCAAGTATCATTCGATATCCATGGCTTTCTCCTTTTAACTGTTTGTCCCAAAACTTCACTACCAACTGACTGATATATGTTCTAAATAGCCGATTGTAATAACTACCTTAGTTTACTGTTTCCCTGGTCTCTAACCTTTCCGAGTTACTATGTGGCGGGATGTTGCAAGGACAACCCCCACACCCTGAATCACACTTACTGACAATGGTCTCCACAAAACAAACTTTCCCCTTACGTAATCTACAACCAGACTCTTAGACAAAAATGACGAAATTGAAACCAAACATATCCTTAAAACTATATTTCTTGAACTAAAATAAATCATAAACTATCCGCAATCAAAATAAACACTTAAAACTAATCAAAACTTAATACTATATATATAATAACCAAAACACCAATCATATAAACCAAAAAAAACTATCAAAACTTAACATTAACCGCACACCACCAACACCAAAAATAGATATGTGTATATATATAATCTTACGAGACCAACACTCGTTCACAGAAAGCCGAACTGTCTTTACGGCACAGTACACACTAACACAGCTCAGATCAACAGTCCGCTGGGTGGCAATTTGCCATAACTGCCTCAGTGATTGGGGTGGTCGTTCTAATCATAATCATCATCATCATAAACATCATCATTATCAGCAATCTCAATTCACAGGCCTAGGTCATCAACAGTTCAGCAATCCAATAAAACAGTCCAAAAAATCGTATACAGGCCAGGTCATCAACAATAATCCACTTTCAAAACTCGAGTCTCTCCAAAGGAGGAATCACGGCCTGCCAAAAATAAAAAAAGAAAAACACTTACGAACACTTCTAGCTAACTGAACTATCGCACTATAATCAAAGATAAATAATAAATTGTTCCTATCATTCACAATCACGACAAGCAAAGATAAACAAAACTGTACTTACTCAGAAAATAAAAAATCACTTCCTCGCTGGTAAAGAAAAATAATAATTCCAGCGTTCACACAACTGACTCAGGACGCAGTCAATCAAAAAAAGCATTCGCTCCGAAACATTCACCACTGTCGTAACCTAACTAAAAAAATGTAAACAAACAATCTCATTTAAACCAACAGTCTTTCTCACCACAAACGATCGTTAACCTAACTACTTTCGCTCGCTAACACAATATCTCTCTCTCTCTCTCTCTCTCTCTCTCTCTCTCTCTCTCTCTCTCTCTCTCTCTCTCTCTCACACACAGGATTTGGCAAAAACAAAAAAATAAAAATAAAGCAGAAATAAATCCTCCACATTCCTCCCCCCTTACTTTGCCAAATCCTTCCCACACAACACTTACATTATTTTTTTCATAACCCAGTCGCAGTCGGGAACGGGACCTCTACTCCGAGTAATTGGGCCTCCATATACTCTCTCATTCACTTCTTCCTTATCACAATCATTCGCTACATTAACACTATTCCTATCTAAATCCCTATCATCTAATATATCATGTACAATCATATCTACCTCGTTCTCATCTGGCCCTATAATTACACTCATTTCTGTAAACAGTTCATCCATTTCATCAAAAACATTCTCAACTTTAGTAAAAGATTCATTCATACTACTAATCATTCTCCTATCTCTCACTCTCGCATTCGTCATCCTTTCTTTTACATCACCTAAGGAAAAGTCACACACACTATAGGTATCATTCATACTCAGCCATGATTCATCTGTATTAACACATTTATCTTCCATACACACTTGCACATTTACACCCTTGTCATACTTATTTCTATTCTCACTTTTACTTATAAAATTTCCCCTTCTTTCATCTTTACTTAAAGCTCTTGTATTCTTCCTTTTCTTATATTCTACTAACACCAACTGTTTACCTTCCAGACCTAAGTCCTCATACATACTAGGTTCACCCTTGTTCCTTTTCAACCATTTACTCATCCCATTCTCTTGGATATACTCAGGTACCTCTTTCCATTTACGCAACTGGTTGTGGTGGGCCCTAATTTTTTCCACAATACCACCCACACACAACTTACCCAAAACGTAACTTAATCCACTCGAACCAACTTCTAACACCTCATAGGGACCTTCAAATTTATCACGCACCTTATTTACATTCATACCTTCATCCCCATACTTCTTCCTAGCTAAAGTTTCCAACCTACATACGTACATTGATATCGCTTCTCCTGCATTCATCCGTGCTTCATCAAAATCATTCTTACGCTTATACTTAACACTCCCTTTCATACGTTTTACCTGCTCAATTATTCTCTTTTTCACACTTTCATAATCAACGTCCCCTACACGCATTATCACGCCATACTTCGTCAACAAATACCCAGTCAAATATTCTCCTAACTCCCTAGCTCAAACTCTTTTACTATCACCATACTTATCCTGACAATACCTCTCATACTCCTTGAAAAAATCATATACATCTCTACTGCTATGCTCATTGAACCTTTCACACCGAGGTACCTCTCTCATAAACATAGTCTTACACACATCACGTTCATTCTCACTGCTATCATCACTGTCTACTCCCTTGTTACCTTCTTCCTCATTTGAATACAATGAATCCACTTCCACACTTAAATTCCTATCCTTAACCATTCCCTTCTTACCCTTTTTCTTACTTACCACTTTCACCCATTCACGATCGTCCTTGCTATCAGCCTGATACTTTTTCTTCTCTTTCTTCACATCACTTTTACCTTTCCTTTCATCTTTCCTCTCACCTTTCTGTTCATCCTTACTATGCCTAATTCCCTTATCTTCAATATCACCATCACTATTACTACTATCACTATCACTTCCTTTCCCATTATCACCTACCTTAACCTTCTCTTCCACTACCAACCCATTACCCGAAGCTGAGGACACTCCTCCGACTGCACCTTCACCCATTATAGTTTTCATCATCCCCATGACTTGCCCCATCATATCTTCCAATTGGTTCTCCATTCGTTCCGCATTCTCTTTCATCCTCATCTCAAAACATTCTTCCACTTTCTCTACAGTTCCCTTTAACTCCCTAAGCTCCTTCTGCATCGCCGCATTCTCCCAGTTCAACCTCTCATTCTCTACTAGCAACCTCTCCTCACGCTCCTTACTCAGCCGCAATTCCTCCCTCAAAACCCTCAACTGTTCGTCCATTTTTCATCAACCTTAATCTAATTTCTTATCCTATTCAGTCCTTCGTCTAAGAGTCCAGCTTCAATCCCACCTCGGATGTCCTTGTTCGGGCGCCAAAATAATGTGGCGGGATGTTGCAAGGACAACCCCCACACCCTGAATCACACTTACTGACAATGGTCTCCACAAAACAAACTTTCCCCTTACGTAATCTACAACCAGACTCTTAGACAAAAAGGACGAAATTGAAACCAAACATATCCTTAAAACTATATTTCTTGAACTAAAATAAATCATAAACTATCCGCAATCAAAATAAACACTTAAAACTAATCAAAACTTAATACTATATATATAATAACCAAAACACCAATCATATAAACCAAAAAAAACTATCAAAACTTAACATTAACCGCACACCACCAACACCAAAAATAGATATGTGTATATATATAATCTTACGAGACCAACACTCGTTCACAGAAAGCCGAACTGTCTTTACGGCACAGTACACACTAACACAGCTCAGATCAACAGTCCGCTGGGTGGCAATTTGCCATAACTGCCTCAGTGATTGGGGTGGTCGTTCTAATCATAATCATCATCATCATAAACATCATCATTATCAGCAATCTCAATTCACAGGCCTAGGTCATCAACAGTTCAGCAATCCAATAAAACAGTCCAAAAAAATCGTATACAGGCCAGGTCATCAACAATAATCCACTTTCAAAACTCGAGTCTCTCCAAAGGAGGAATCACGGCCTGCCAAAAATAAAAAAAGAAAAACACTTACGAACACTTCTAGCTAACTGAACTATCGCACTATAATCAAAGATAAATAATAAATTGTTCCTATCATTCACAATCACGACAAGCAAAGATAAACAAAACTGTACTTACTCAGAAAATCAAAAATCACTTCCTCGCTGGTAAAGAAAAATAATAATTCCAGCGTTCACACAACTGACTCAGGACGCAGTCAATCAAAAAAAGCATTCGCTCCGAAACATTCACCACTGTCGTAACCTAACTAAAAAAAAATGTAAACAAACAATCTCATTTAAACCAACAGTCTTTCTCACCACAAACGATCGTTAACCTAACTACTTTCGCTCGCTAACACAATATCTCTCTCTCTCTCTCTCTCTCTCTCTCTCTCTCTCTCTCTCTCTCTCTCTCTCTCTCTCTCTCTCTCTCTCACAGGATTTGGCAAAAACAAAAAAATAAAAATAAAGCAAAAATAAATCCTCCACAACTAAATAGCCAATTGTAATAACCACCAAAGTCTACTATTTTCCCTAGTGTCCAACTTTTCTGAAAAACTAAATAGCCAATCCTAAAAACCCGGGAGTCTACTGTTTTTCCTGGTCCCCAACCTTTGCCAAGTAACTGAATTGCCAATTATAATAGGCACCTGAGTCTACTTTTTTCCCTGGTCTCTAGCTTTGCTGAGTAACTAAATAGCCAATCTTAATAATCTCCGAAGTATACTGTTTTCCCTGTCTTCAACTTTGCTGAGTAACCAATTAGTCAATTGTAATAGGCAATGGAGCCTACCATTTTTGGGGTCTCCACCTTTGCTGAGTAACTAAGTAAACAATTATGAAAACCACTGGAGTCGACTATCTTCTCTATCCCCAGCCTTACTGAATATCTAAATAGCCAATCGTAATAACCATCAGAATTTATTGATTACCCAAGTCTCCAAATTTAATGAGTAACTAAATAGCCGATCGTGATAACCACCGGAGTCTACTGTTTTTCCTGATGTCTAACTTTGCTGAATAACTAAATAGCCAATCGTAAAAACCACCTGAATCTACTGTTTTCCATAGTCTCTGACTTTGCTGAGTAACTAAATAGCCAAACGTAATAACCATTAAAGTCTACTATTTTCCTTCGTTTCAAACTTTCTTTAGTAACTGAATGGCCAATGATAATCAACATTGGAATGTACTGTTTTCCCAGTTTTCGAACTTTGATGAGTAACTAAATAGTAAATTTTATTAACCATCAGTGTCTATTGTTTACCCTGACCTCTAAATTTGTTTAGTAACTAAATAGCTAACTGTAATAATCCCCAGAGTCAATCATTTTTCTTGGTCTCCAACTTTGCTGCGTAAGTAAAAGGCAAATTTTAATAACCAATGGAGTATACAGTTTTCCCATAGTTCCAAATTGTCTGAGTAACTAAATACCCAATTGTAAAAATCCCTGGAGTCCACTGTTTTTCCTGGTGTCCAACTTTGCCTAGTAACCAAATGGCCAATTATGATAACTACCGGAGTATACTGATTTTCCTGGTCTCCACCTGTGCTGAGCAACCAAATAGCCAATCATAATAACAAGTGGAGTGTACTATTTTCCCTGGTCTCCAACTTTGTTGAGTAACTAAATAGTCAATTATAATAACCTCCGGGATCTACTATTTTCTCTGGTCTCCAACTTAACTGAGTAACTAAATAACCAATTATAATAACCAAAAGAGTCTACTGTTTTCTCTGTTTTCAAATTTTGCTGAGTAACTAAATAGCCAATCGTAATAACCACCAAAGTCTACTGGTTTCCTTGATCTTCAACTTTGCTGAGTAACTCAATAACCAATTAAAATAACCTTCGGAGTCTACTGTTTTGCCTGTTTTTTCAACTGTGCCGGGTAACTTGATAGCTAACTGTAATAACCGTCATAGTCTACTGTTTTCAGTTTTGTTGATTAGCTAAATGGCCAATCATGATAAACATCAGTATCCACTGTCTTCTCTGTTTTCGAATTTTGCTGAATAACTAAATAGCCAATTATAATAACCATCAGTCTACGGTTTTCCCTGGTCTCCAACATTGCTGTGTAACCATATAGCCAATTACAAATAACCATCTAAGTCCACTGTTTTCCCAGGTCTCTAACTTTGCTGAGTAACTAAATAGCCAATGCTAATAACCACAGGAGTCTACTTTTTTCCTAGTGTCCACCTTTGCTGAGTATCAAAATAGCCAATTGTAATAACTATTGGAGTGTGCTGTTTTTTTCTGGTCTCCAATAGGTTGAGTTATTAAATAGCCAAACGTATCACCAACTGAGTCTATTGTTTTCCCTTGTCTCCAGCTTTGCAGAATAACGAAATAGCCAATCATAATAACGATCGGAGACAACTGCTTTCCCTGGTCACTAAGTTTGCTGAGTAACTATATAGCCAATTGTAAAAACCATCATTCTGCGATTTTCTCTGTTGTTTAACTTTGCAGTGTAACTAAATAGCTAATTGTAATAATCACCAGAGTCTCCTTTTTTACCTGATCTCCAACTTTACTGAGTAACTAAGTAGACAATTGTAATAAACATCGGAGACTACTGTTTTCCCAGGTCTGCAATTTTTTTAAGTAAGTAAATAGCCAATTGGGGTAACCCCCGAAGTCTACTGTTTTTCATGGTCTCCAACATTGCTGAGTAACTAAATAGCCAATTGCAATAACCCCCCTAGTCTACTGTTTTCCCTGGTCTCCAACTTTTCAGAGTAACTAAATAGCCAATCTTAAAAACCACCTGAATCTACTGTTTTTCCTAATCTTCAACGTTGCTGAGTCACTAGATAGCCAATTATAATAACCACGCGAGTCAACTGTTTTTTCTGTTATCTAACTTTGCTAACTAAATAGCCAATTGTAATAACCACCGAAGTCTACTGTTTCCCCTGGTCTCTAACTTTGCTGAGTAACCAAATAGCCAATCTTAATAACCACCGAAGTCTACTGTTTTCCTTGTCTTCAACTTTGCTGAGTAGCTAAGGTTTTTTTCTTTTTGCGGGGGGGGGGGGGGGTGAGGCTAAGCTTTTGCTGAGTAACTAAATAACCAATTATGATAACCACAATAGTCGACTGTCTTCTATTTCCTCCACCTTTGCTGAATACTTGAATAGCCAGTCGTAATAACTACCAGAGTCTACTGTTTTTCTTGGTCTATAACTTGGCTCATTAACTAAATAGCCAATTGCAAAAATGATCATGGTCTACCATTTTCTCTGGTTGTCGACTTTGCTGAGAAACTAAATAGCCTATCGTAATAACCATTAGTCTACTATTTTCCTTGGATTCAAACTTTGTTGAATAACTAAATAGCCAATGGAAATAATCATTGCAATATACTTTTTTCCCTGGTTTCAAACTTTGCTGAGCAACTAAATAAACAATCGTAATAATCATCGAAGTCTTCTGTTTTCCCAGATCTCCAACTTTGTTGAGTAACTAAATAGCCAACCGTAATAATTATTAGAGTCTACTGATTCCCTGGTCTCCAACTTTGCTTAGTGACTAAATATCCAATTTCATTACCCGTCAATGTCTATTGTTTTCCCTGATCTCTAACTTTGTTAAGTAACTAAATAGCCGATTGTAATAATCACCGGAGTCAATAGTTTTTCCTGGTCTACAACATTGCTGAGTAAGTAAATGGCCAATTTTAATAACCAATTGAGTTTACTATTTCCCCAGGTATCTAACTTGTCTGAGTAACTAAATAGCAAATTATAATAATCCCCAGAATCTTCTGGTTTTCCTGGCGTCCAAATTTGCTGAGTAACCAAATAAACAATTATAATAACTCCCGGAGTCTACTGTTTTTCATTGTCTCTAACTGTGCTGACTAACTAAAAAGCCAATCCTAATAATCACCGGAGTCTACTATTTACCCATGTCTGCAAATTTTCTGAGTAACTAAATAGCCAATTGTAATAACCATTGGAATCTACTGTTTTCCCTGGTCTCAAACTTTGTTGAGTAACTAATTAGTCAATTATAATAACCATGGGAATCTAATGTTTTTCCTGGTCTCTAACTTTTCTGAGTAGCTAAATAGGCAATCATAATAACCACCGGGGTCTACTATTTTATCTGGTCTCCTTCTTTACTGATTAAGTAAAAAAACAAATTAAAATAACCATCAGAGTCTACTGTTTTCTCTGTTTTCAAACTTGTCTGAGTAACTAAATCGCCAATCGTAATAACAACCGGTGTCTACTGTTTTCTCTGGTCTTCAACTTTGCTGAGTAACTCAATAACCAAATATAATAACCACCGTAGTCAATCGTTTTCCTTGTTTTCCAACTTTGCCTGGTAACTAAATAGGCAATCGTAATAACCACCGTAGTCTACGGTTTTCCCTAGTTTTCAGCTTTGTTAAAACTAAATAGCCAATCGTAATAAACGTCGGAGTCTACAGTTTTCTCTGTTTTCGAATTCTGCTGAATAACTGTATAGCCAAATGTAATAACCATCAGATTCTACTGTTTTCCCTGGTCTCTAACATTGCTAAGTAACCATATAGCCAATTGTAATAACCATCAGAGTCCACTGTTTTTCCAGGTCTCCAACTTTGCTGAGTAACAAAATAACCAATTGTAATATCCATTGGAGCATACTGTTTTTTCTGGTCTCCAACTTTGTTGAGTTACTAAATAGACAATCATAATAACGATCAAAGTCAACTGCTTTCCCTGGTCTCCAACTTTGCTGAGTACCTTAATAGCCAATTGTAATAACCACCGGAGTCTACTGTTTTCCCTGATCTCCAAGTTTGCTGAGTAACTAGATAGCCAATTATGATAACCACCGGATATTACTGTTTTCCCTGTTATCCAACTTTACTTAGTAACTAAATAATCAATTGTAATAACTACCTGAGTCCACTATTTTCTCTGTACTCCAAGTTTCCTAACTAAATAGCCAGTTGTAATAACCAAAGGGTCTACTACTTTTCTAAGTAATTAACCAAATCACCTCACCAGAGTTGAACTTTTTCTTAATTACGGTTTCCGAAGATCAGACAGATTGCATATAAAAATAGCAGCAATGGTATTGATATTATAATATTCAAACTCAAATCAATAACCAAAATGATACCTGAATCCCATAAAAAGTGTTTAAAGGTATGATAAAACCTACTTTTTCAATTTTAGTTATGTGATATTCACCAATTTTGTAGCTTCTGAGATTTTGATAGCACTTTTGCATATTCGTAAAATTATATCATGTTTTTTCTTTACAAGTTATTGTTTTGCTCTCAATGTACAACAGCAATACAATGTCTGTACTATGCCTCCTTAGAAAAGCTTCATGATGTTTACCTCTTTCACATAGGTACTTGCAATTAAATCTGCATAACCAAAACAATTCCTTGTCAAGAATATTCTGAGCAATTCGTCAAAGTTTATTTTACCCCTTCTCTTAAACTTTTTTCGATATACAAGAGATATACTAGACATGATGTGAGTATTATATACAATTAAACAAAATTATTTTTTGCTTTATTTAGCTGATATCTAGAAAAAGTATGAATCTATGAAGAAGGTTGACTTACACAAACACAAATATTACTCAATAAACGAAAAAGTCAAATTGGCATAAAAATGGATGGGCAAAAGATGGAGACAATCTATTTATTCAGTTTGAGGTTCTACAATGCGGCAATGTTGAGAAACTGATAAAAAGGCAATCAGCTCTAGACTAAACACCTACGTACTACGTTTGCTACAATTTTATGTACTACGTCCTAAACCGTGCTCACATTACCATTGGCCATGGTGGCCGGGTCTGTACGACTACTAGGCTGTCCAAGAAGTATGCTAATGTGATATATGAAGCTATCGACCTGTTTAAATCCTGTTGCACAGTGTACTAAAAGAAATGAAAGTGACCAAGAACTCAACGTGTCATCGTTCGCCTTATTTTGACTCGTGAATTTGTATCCCGCACGCAAGTTGATCTCAGAAACATGCAGTCCATAAGCCAGAATTCTTATGAATTGATAATGGTTTATCAAGATTATTTAAACAAGTTTGTGGTTCTGTGTGTATTGACATCAAAGCAAACAGCTGAAGTGGCGTATCAGCTTCGACACATTTTTCTTCTCTTACTGAGCTAAAAACCATATGGCCGGAGTTGGTTATTGTCTATGGAAAGTCACGCTACCCATTAAACCAGGGATCTGTTAAACATGCTAATGGCAACATCAAGGATATATTTTTTACCTTGACAAGAGTCAACAACACTAATGACTTGTCCATTTTTATTAAATTCATGTAGCTCCAGAAAAATCTCCAGCTTAAGTGATGGTATTAGTTGAATACCATACACTGAGATGTTTGGCTATGATGACAAAGTTAGATTGTCTTCTTCCACCATTCATAGCGTAATGATTGCTCGCATGCAAGTTGAAGATGATATTATCGGCGCTTAATTCACATACCTCTAGTGCCACAGACGACACTATCACTGTAACTACAGCTACCATCACCCCTGCCACAACAAATAGCATGACCTCTGATTCTGTGTTACCAACAATTCTGTGACGGCCTCTGAACCAATACCAGCGGGGGTTTACCAACACTAAGGAAACTGATGCCAATGTCCCTGTTGCAGCGACTACTATTTCCGCTTTGACGACAGGTGGCCCAACTCTCACTTTTATTGGCAAAACAACTAAGGCAACCAATTCCACCCCTATGGTGGCGAGTCTGGCGACTGGCGACTAGTATTACTCATTCTATGACAAATGGCCCAGCCCAGTGGAGACAACTTCTATGCACCCCAGTTTAACAATATGATTTGCCTCCAATGAACACCATAGCTTCATGTGTGGACAATATCTCACCCAGCATATGGTAAAAATAAGGAGGATGATAATGTTGCTGTACTTGTACCATTAGTAGATAGAGATCTTGTCAACTGCCTCAACAAATTAGGTTCTTCTGTTGATAGAGACTAAAATTACATGGATAAGATATGTGTAAAAGACAGAATTCTCAAGATGAAATTCCCTTGCAATCAGTTTGACATATTCCACAATGGCTTCTCAAAAAGTCTGATGATAGTAGGTAGTAGGTTGGCCAGGGCACCAGCCACCCGTTGATATACTACCACTAGAGAGTTATGGGGTCCTTTGACTGGCCAGACAGTACTACATTGGTTCCTTCTCCCTGGTTACGGTTCACTTTCCCTTTGCCTACACATACACAAAATAGTCTAGCATATTCTTTACAGATTCTCCTCTGTCCCCATATACCTGACAACACTGAGATTACCAAACAATTCTTCTTCACCAAAGGGGTTAACTACTGCACTGTAATTGTTCAGTGGCTACTTTCCTCTTGACAAGGGTAGAAGAGAGAATTTAGCTATGGTAAGCAGCTCTTCTAAGAGAAGGACATTCCAAAATCAAACCATTGTTCTCTAGTCTTGGGTAGTGCCATAGCCTCTGTACCATGGTCTTCCACTATCTTGGGTTAGAGATCTCTTGCTTGAGGGTACACTCGGGCACACTATTATATCTAATTATCTTCCTCATGTTTTGTTAAAGTTTTTATAGTTTACATAGGAGATACTTATTTTGATATTATTCTTAAAATATTTTTTTTTCTTGTTTCCTTTCCTTACTGGGCTATTTTCCCTGTTGGAGCCCCTGGGCTTATAGCATTCTGCTTTTCCAACTAGGGCTGTAGCTTAGCAATTAATAATAATAATAGTAACTTCCAATAATTTCATTTCGACAAGCGGTTATTCAGGAGTCATCTTCGGCTCGATAAGGGTTTGTTAGGTGCATTTGTGTCAAGTTAGCAAACGCTAAGCAAGTAATAGATGCAAATGTTTTACACACAAAGTAGAATGCTCAGGCCACTGCCAGGGTTCATTAGTTTGTAATAACAAGTAATAGCTTACAATAGTAAACATGTGATATTGTGTTATAAAATAATTTCATTTTAGATGTATTTGTAGTATATTGGAAATTTATTGCGTTTGTAAATATAGCTTGATAACAGTTTTTATTGATTTTACAAATAGCCTGATAATAAACGGATTGAATATTGCTGAACGTTGAAATAAATTTTAGATTTCTGTGCAAATGTTTTAAGAAATATGTGCATCATAATATTTGTGTATCATAGTTTTTCTTTGCATGAATCTATTTTTAGTATTTTAGTTTAATTACTTATATCATTTGGTGTTTCAAGGTAATTCAGTTTTTTTTCTATGCAAATATCAAGTTGATTTCAACTGGTTATTTATGCTCATTTCAAAATTGTCGATAATTCCCCTTGAAGTTTGAAATAACACAAACAAAATCTAAGAAAAAATGAAAAAACTAAAGCAAAAATTCTATCTTGGAATAGGATTAGATTCAAACTTTAGATCTTCCATTTCATAGAGATCGTCTATGAGACATTCAATTCGCCCGATAGCCCAGTTGCCATGATGTTGACCCTGCAGTGTTAATTACTGTAAACTTTCTTTGTGGAAATATATTTTACATGGTTAGGAGAGCCAGATTAGCCTGGCCGCTACTTGTGCAACATTCAGCATTTTTCAGAATTCAAGATGGCAGCCTTAGTCATCTTGAATTTCGACCAATTTTCAACTTTTCATCTGGGTGGCATAGAAGGTCAATACGTCTTTTATTGGGTATTCCGGGATGGGGAGTCCATTTCTGGAGTTATATTTGGGATACGGGGTCGATGTCAAGGTCATATCAAAGGTCAAAAGTCAAAATCAACATAAATTCGGGGAAAAATCACTTCTATTGACAGATTGTGTATCAAATTTATGAACATTGTAATATCGACACCTTTTTATACGAAGGCTTCCAATGATTTAAATGTACTCATGTAATAGTACTTGTCTCTTCATTTATTTCAAAGTTAGTAAGTCGTCTTGTTTTATTTGTATATTGATGAGTTTTAGATTTAGGGAAAAACTGTTTAACACATCATGAAGCCGTTTAACACATTAAGAGTACTGTTTTGATTAGGGAACATAGAAAATAACCATTGATAATAATTATAAAGTTATGAACTTTAATCCTACTTTAAGATAGAATAATAAAGGAATATCAATTTGTTTTATTTAACATTTGTTATTATAAGATTTCCTTATAGCCTGCTAAATTCTGAAAAAAGCAGGGGAAGTGGTTGTTCAAAATACGCAATAGACACATTACCAATAGACACAATAAACAGGGCCTAAATGATCCACTTGTTTCATGTCTCAGTAAATGCTATAGATTTTGGTGATTGAACATTACACATCGCCGTATCCTAATCACTATAAATACATGTTTTACCGATGAAATAGTACAAAAATGATTTTATCGTCCATGTAATCACTGATCCACATTGTCAGTAATTACAAGTAATCCCTAATGGCCACAGTGATTGAACGTATTCACTGAAAAGTTTAGTGATTGCCTGATATCACTGATTACCCGATTTTCCTGCAACACAAAAAAATTTATATATATTTATATAAATCTATATATATACATATATATATATATATATATATATATATATATATATATATATATATATATATATATATATATATATATATATGTATATATATATTTATATATGTATATATATATATATATATATATATGTATATATATATTATATATATACTATATATATATATATATATATATATATATATATATATATATATGTGTGTGTGTGTGTGTGCGTGTGTGTGTGTGTGTGTATGTGTATACCCATTCATTGAAGAAAAACTCAAAAGAGTTGTCAACGCATTTCCTGCAGGAATCCTCGTATTTAAGTAGTTTTTTTTTTTTTTCAGATCCTCTGCCGTGCGACTTGAGTTAGGAAAACGATTATTCTATCACTACAGCACTTTTCCAAACACACACACACACACACACACACACACATATATATATATATATATATATATATATATATATATATATATATATATATATATATATATATATATATATATATTTGTGTGTGCGTGTATTTATGCATGTCTGTATATGTTATATAGATAGATAGATTGAGAGATAAATACTTTCTTGCACCATTTATTAGAAGGATAATTGGCATGGTGACTATTAAAGTCACGTGTGTTAGCGACACATAGTCATCGTAAAAAGCCACGTGTTCCAATGTAATTAATCAGCTATCTATCATGGTGGAGATGAGTTGATTTTATGTCTAAAAACAGACTCTTAATTTCGACAGGAATATGTGTAGTGAAATTGAAATGAAATTATATTTCTCCTGATAGCTCTTTTGGTACAGTCTACTACTGGCTTTGTTTGGACTCAGAGGTATAGGTTCGATTCCTTGCCCAGCCAGAAGTATCTATCATAAAAGAATTTCCATTGGATAAATGTTGCCAAGGTTGAATTCGATATTATATGGCATTTGTTGTTCATATCTATATATATTAAAGTCACATGTGTTAGTCACACAGTCATCATAAATAGCCAGGGGTTGCAAACTCATTGATCAGCTATCATGGTAGGTATGGATTGATTTTATGTCCTGATTTAAAATAGAATATGTGCAGTGAACTTAAATTGATGGCCCTTTGCTGGCTTTATTTTGACTCGGAGGCCAAGGTTCGATCCCTTGCCAATTCAGAAGAATTCATCATAAAATGATTCCCTGTGGATATATATTCCCAAGATTGAGTCCGATATTGAATATCATTTGTGGTTCATATTTACATCTTTTAAAGTTACGTGTGTTAGTGACACTCATCATAAATAGCCAAGCTTTTCAAAGCCATTAATCAGCTATCATGTAGAAATTCCGGATTTCGATAGGAATATATACATCATCATCATCATCATCATCATCTCCTCCTACGCCTAATGACGCAAAGGACCTCGGTTAGATTTCACCAGTCCTCTCTATCTTCGCGCTTCATAGTCTTCAGCTATGTAGGCCTGGGACTTCCAACTCTTCTAGTGCCTTGTGGAGCCAGGCTGAGCGTTTGGTGAACTAATCTGTCTTGGGGAGGACAAAGAGCATGCTGAAACAATCTCCATCTACCCCTCATCATGGTTTCATCAACACATGGCACTCGAGTAATTTCTCTTTTCAGTTTCATTTCTAATGCTGTCCTGCCATTTAACTCCTAATATCCTTCTGAGGGGTTTGTTCTCAAATCTCCTGAACCTATTGGAGATTGTTTCACTGTCATGCCATGCCTCATGTCCATAGAGTAACACCGATCTCACTAAACTGATATAGAATCTGATTTTTATATGTAATTTCAGGCGATTTGATTTCCAAATTTTATTTAACCTAGCCATTATCTGATTTGTTTTTTCAATCTTTCACTAAGCTCTCATTCTAAAGACCCTGTATTGGAGATCCTGTATCATATATCATAGATCCTAGATACTCAAATGATTCTACCTCATTAATCCTATCTCCTTCCAATGATATTTCATCTACCATTGCATGTTCCATTCTCATCATCTCTGTCTTTTTTCTATTTATCTTCAGCCCAACCTCGTATGATATTTCATGCATTCTGGTAAGAAAGCATTGCAAATCCAGGACAGCATCCTCAGCTTACACTAGGTCTGCTAAATTCCTATCACCAATACAGTCCAATCTTTCTCCATCATCTTCAACTGCTCTGCTCATTACAAAATCCATGAGGAGGATAAACAACATAGGTGACAGCATATTCCCTTTGAGTATTCCGCTGTTCACTGGAAACTCACTTGATAAGACTCCATCAACATTAACTTTACACTTGCTTTGCTCATAAACAGACTTGATCAAATTTACATATTTAAGAGAATTTGTATTATAACACAGGGTTCTTCGCAAAATTGGTCGGTGCACTCTATCAAAAGCTTTTTCATAGTCCACAAACGCCATCAGAAGTGGATTTCTATATTCTACGCATTGCTGTACAACGTCTCAAGATGGAAATTTGGTCAGTGTTTCTTTCCAGTCTCTTTAGTATAAGCATACTATATATTTTCATAACAGCTGACGTAAGTGCTAGGCCTCTGTAATTATTGCAATCAGTCAGGTCTCCTTTTTTTGCCATTTTCACCAACACTCCTAATTCCCATGCATCAGGTTTTGCCTCTTCATGCCCCATTCTCCAAAATAATCTAGTAAGTTGTCTGGGAGTCACTTTATTTTTAGCCGGTATTATCTCGGCAGTTATTCCATCGCATCCAGGGGCCTTCCATCTCTTTAGTGGTTTGAGGATAGCTTCGACTTCAAACACAATGAATTAATTTATGGTAACATCAAGGTCTTCATCAGCTTCAGGTATATCAATCAAATTGTTCCCTTAATATCTCCTATTCCTTACCTTACTAAAGTGTTCCATCCAACAGACTTTAAATGAACTTATATCTCTCCAAAATCACTTTCATGACATGATATGTTTCGCCAAAGTAAAATTTAATCTTTGTAGAATCATCATTATACTTTCCATTTAATAATTTCTCCTTAATTTGTTCTTATAACAAACATTTCAATATTGTTGAATATGTTCACATTATTAAATAATTTACTTTCCGGTTTTTTATGCATAAGAGGACCCTTTGTCTTCCCCAGACCTGAAAATAAAACATTCTGAGAGTATTATTTAATGAATGAGTGTTCCCTTTTAATGCCATAGATTAATTTTCTAAGCACTGAAGCTAAGGAGATATCTAATTATCATTATGCGGCTCCCGGCAATATTTTAGCGAAGTCTGAAAGGGCTTGTCACAGGATGAAATTAGAAATATCTTTCTATTGAAAGTACAAAAGGTATAGAAATGATAAAGTTGTGCACGAATTCTACAAAATCTGTTGGAATAATTTCATAAAAAGAAAAATAAATTCGACAGACAGATAGGACAAAAGGAGAGCCGGGCAAATTTATTTTCCTGTATTTCTTGCATGGTAACCTAATTTTGGATCAAGTTTGACTGGAATCTCTTCAATTGTGTCGGAAGATATCTTTGTACTAGGTTTAAATGCAATTAACTTAACTTTGAAGCTTAGGATACAATGAGATATTGTGCATGGCATACTAACAGCCACTATGATGGCTTACCGCTGAAACAATTATCGCTAAGATCTCTGCAAATATACTAGAATACAGTGCCACGAAGCGTGACAAAACCTGGTGGACAGACAGACGAAATATCACCTTTCGTGCATGTCTATGTATAATGGTCATTCTCTGTATCCCTGAGTAGTATAACGAAGATTGAAATTCCACAAGAGCTTTGTAAACACTACTAGCCTCGACCCCATGGAGTCAGCAACTTACCGCCTTGAATACTGCAGAGAAACTGGCCAGTACCACTGGCCACTTGGTGAGGCCAACCAGACTCCTAAACCCGTGTGAGTCTCTTCCCCATGGAAGAAACCTCTGTAGAAAGTTATTAGGTTACTCTTAATTGAGCAAGAGATAGAGTTTAAAGGACTGGAGACAATCTTCATAAATAGTGTCTAGCCTTCTCTTCTGAGTGTCCATGTGGTCACTCTATCCAGACAATGCACCACATACTACGTGGGTATGAACAGGAACCAATGTGTACATATTTGACCTCTGTTAATGTAATCAGGCTGCTATGCAGTGGATACAACGTTGTCAAGATAAGATATGCTGTTATGACGATATGTACCAAGTTAAAAAAGAAACCTTAAAGCCATGTATTATTTACCTTAAAACAGCAGGAGTGACATACACATTGATGGATAGATTAACAGACAGGTGGACTGACAAATAAGTTGCTCCCTTGAAGCACACGTAGGGTACATGTGAGAGACTACTTATGCACTAGGTTCGACAGTAATCACTTCAACTGCGTATAAGCTTTTGGCATGATAAGTGAAGTGAAACAGTCAGCCCGATAAACGGCCTTCCTTGCACATCAGGCATGATGATCTACCTTCGTACCAAGTAACATTGTGGAAGTTACGATGACAAGTTAATCACGACTAATACACTGATGGATTGTCAAATAGACATCTATCCATGATGATCCACAAAGCACTAAATTTGGTTAGAATTCTTTCAACCGTGTAGGAGATTTTTCCGCCAGCAGCTGCCCAAAATGGAAAGCACGAGATGTTATTGCTAGAGATATTGGCTTCCCGACTGGACGGGAAGCAGCGCGTAGAAAGCACGAGCATGACATCAGATGTTAACACACAAGATGTCAGCTGCAAATGGGATGTGCTTTTACTGGGCAATCTTGGGTCCAACAAGAATCGTGAGATGATAAAAATCTGATTAGTTCATCCTGTGGTAGTTGTAGAATGCTTCAATTCACGTAATATACCGATAATACATATTATTCCAACAGTTATAAAATTCTTGTTGCTACGATGATATCAGCTGATCGATTTCATTTAACTTTTTTCCATTTGCTCCTCGAACTGCGATATCGTAGTGTGACGCTACAACACTATCACTGGCTTATCATCGGCTAAAGGTTGGCGAAAACTTCGGACAAAAAATGACTAGTGTGATTCTACCATAACACACAAACGAACGGAGGGGAAGCAAGGACAGAAAAATAGACAAAGAGTGATAAGCTTCTGATGCGGTAAGTGTCATAATGTCTATAGACAGATAACATTGCAAAAAAAGAAAATACAGATTGTTTTAACATAGGCATGATAAGAAAATCTACGTTCCTTCACTTGAGTAGATGAGGTGAAGAAAAAATTCTTCTGATTACAGTTAAATTAGCTCCAGAAATGATCGAACTGAATGAAAATAGAAATATTCTATGAATGATGCAGCTGGAATCTGATTATTTACATTATTCTCAAGAAAGTACATAAATAAAAATTACATTTGTCAAAACTTGCAATTCAGTCATGAAAAAAGAAAAAAAAAACTTTTTTAATGTTGCGATATGCAAAATAACCAAATAGATTCAAGTCTGGCGATTTTACCGAGGTAATAATCAATTCTTCGGGGATTGCGACAAAAGAAGACGTCCTTCGAACAACGAAAATATGATGGAAATTAAGGTCACCAGAGAACCCCTTTGATGTCAAACGAAACAAGGATACAACACAAGAACAATTTATGATAATGACTCACAAAACTGGAACAATTTTGTAATGTCAGATTAGAGTCGTATGAAAATCAGATAAATGGAACAAAAAGATATTTCCATACAAGTTAAAGAAATGGGGGGAAAAGATATTGAAGGAAGAAATGAAGAGATGACGACGAGAAAGATATAAAATCTAAAATAATCTTGTGAACATGCCAGGGATATTCCCACCCTACTAACATTAATTATACCGGAATAAGTTTCATGATAACAATACAGTGAGTTAATGGATTAACCCAATATAGTGGGTAAATGGCCACATATACCAACAAACGAATTTTAAAGTAAAGGTTCAGCTTCTGTATATATGTAATAATACACAAATATTTAATATATATATATATATATATATATATATATATATATATATATATATATATATATATATATATATGTGTGTGTGTGTGTGTGTGTGTGTGTTTGTTTGTTTATATATATATATATATATATATATACATATATATATATATATATATATATATATATATATATATATTTATCTATTTATTTATATATATATATATATATGTGTGTGTGTATACATATATATATATAAAACTTTGTTGAACTGGTGAGTGCGAAGACTATGCCCAAACCATTTCTATCTACCCCTCACCATGATCTCATCCACATATGGCACTCAAGTAATCTCTCATATAGTTTCTTTTCTAAGTCTGTCCTGCCATTAAACTCCCAATATCCTTCTGAGGGCTTGGTTTTTAACTCTGCAAAATATGATAATATTGTCTCATTGTCATACTACGATTCATGTCCATACAGTGACAACGATCTCGCTAAACTGGTATCAAGCCTGATTTTTATTATGTAAATCAGGCGATTTGATTTCCAAATTTTACGCAACCTAGCCATTGCTTGGTTTGCTATTTTTAATCTTTCATTAAACTCAAAATCTAAAGACCCTGTACTAGAGATCATAGTTCCTAAATATTTAAATGATTCTACCTCATTAGCCCTTGCATCTTCCAATGATATTCATTCTTCCATTGCATATTCCGTCCCCATTATCTGACCAGGGCACCAGCCACACGTTGAGAACTACTGATAGAGAGTTATGGAGTCCTTTGACTGGTCCGTTAGTACTACATTAGATTCTTTTCTCTGGTTACGGTTCATTTTCTCTTTGCCTAAAGATACACGGAATAGTCTGGCCTATTCTTTACATATTCTCCTCTGTCCTCATACATCCGATAACAATGAGATTACCAAACAATTCTTCTTAACCCAAGGGGTTACTGTATTAACATTATTCAGTGGCCACTTTCCTCTAGGTAAGGGTAAAAGAGACTCTTTAGCTATGGTAAGCAGCTCTTCTAGGAGAAGGGCACTCCAAAATCAAACTATTGTTTTCCAGTCTTGGGAAGTGCCGCAGCTTCTGTACCATGGTCTTCCACTGTCTTGGGTTAGTGTTCTCTAGCTTGAGGGTACATTCGGGCACTCTATTCTATCTTATTTCTCTTCCTCTTGTTTTTTAAAGTTTCTATAGATTATAAAGGAAATACTGTTCTTAAAATATTTTATTTTTCCTTACTTCCTTTCCTCACTGGGATATTTCCCCTGTTGGACCACCTGAGCTCAAAGCATCCTGCTTTTCCAACTATCGTTGTAGCTTAACAAGTGATAATAATAAAAATGATAATTATTATAATAATAATAATAATAATAATAATAATAATGATAATAATAATAATAATAATAACATTAATAATATTAACAATAATGATAATAATAATGATAATAATAATAATATAATAATAATAATAATAATAATAATAATAATAATTTATCGGAGCCAAACCTTATGTTATAATTCATGCATTCTGGACAGCAAGCATTGCAAATCTTGTGGTGTTCTCCTAATAAGGACAGCGTCATCAGCATACTCTTAGTCAGCTAATTTTCTATTACCATTCCAGTCCAATCCTTCTCCACAATCCCCAAGTGTTCTATGCATTGCATTTTATATATATATATATATATATATATATATATATATATATATATATATATATATATATACTGTATATATATTTATATATATATATATATATATATATATATATATATATATATATTATTTATTTATATATATATATATATATATATATATATATATATATATATATATATATATATATATATATATATATATATCCTGTTACAAGATGTTTATATACATTAGGAATTTTTTATTTAACTCTCTATGTTTCACTTAGAGAAAACACAAACTGCTGCTGAATTTGAGTTATATAACATTTCTTTCTAAAGCAAAAATGATAGTATTTAATGAATTAGAATTTGCAATTAAAATACGAACACTCACTACCACTTGTTTAAGTTTTATCAGGTTTGTACGAATAGATCCACTGCCATGAATAGCTCAACATTTGGCAACTTTATCATTAAAACCAATTTGCTTTTATCGAGATATAAAATCTAGAGAGAGATTCAAGTACAAAGATACCCGAATGTTTTTCATATATACTCTTAACCTTTTTCTCCTACAATCAAAATTAAAGATTTTTTGCAGTTTCTTTTTTCTATCATTACCACCATTGTACCATCTACAGACACTGAATTTTTCGTATACTACTTAAGTTTCATTTTATTTTCTCATAACCTTGCACCTGTTTATTTTGTCTTTTCTTTTCTTTATTGCATTTCTCTATCAACAAAGACATTCAACAATTTTGAGAACACTGAATAAGCATAGAGATATAAACTACTGAAGAGTGCGGCAGCTTAGTAAAAGGATGGAGACATGCCGGACAAAAACACCAAATTTTTCCTGGTAGGCTTAGTCCTCCGGATGATAACTGCACGTGTTGGTAACTTCCTTAAACTTAATGGATAGGGCAAGGGTAAAACTTTAAAAGTAGGGTCTTAATGTCTAAAACGAGTAAAATACTAAGTCCGTGGGAACAACAGAAAGGTAAATTATCAGTAAGAGACCAGGACAAACAAGACCGTGCATCATGGGAACAATAGGTAAGTATTGCTAATGATAATACAATGTTGCCATATCATATTAATAAGACATGATTCAATCTGCTGATATGCAACATCTGGAATAATGTTTGAAAGCACATAATACAGTAAATAATACATATAGAATAATGACAGTAATAATGAATACTGGTACATGTTAAATGTCTTCTCATGTACCTACACCTCCCTCCCCCTCACACTTGTAGTGCAATCTCGAGTGGACTCCTTTTCTATGATCCTTTGGGAACTACACGGATTCACTGGAGGGATACTGACTAAGGATTCTCTTTTTAGGTCCAGGCAAGGGGCCACAGGGTCAGGGAGAGAGGGGTCACTAATAGTGGGTGGCACTGTACGAAGAAAACGGCGATTACGCCACCACACACGACCACTTGGAGACGAATTTGATAATCTCTTGACTTTCCATGGCCCATGACGATGCCAACTTTGCCCCAACGATGAGAGGTCAGGTCTTGAATCGGAACTTCCTGTCCAACACTCAAATTGGGCAGGGATTGGGCATGCTGGTCATACTGGGTCTTTACTTGCTCAAAATGGGCAGCAGCATGTTGGTCACAGTTTTCAGACTTGACCTGCTATTCCTTGGAGAATGCTTTTGGGTGGGCAGGGATACATAACCTGAGAGGTCAGCCATACAAGATCTGGGCAGGGGAGGGTCCTGTAAAATTAGGAGTATTCCTGAGCTCCAGCAAGCCATGGCCAAAATCTTCAAAATCGATGTTGCCAGACAGGCCTGTTTTCAGGATGAGTTGCTTAACTGACCACAGCGGCTACAGCGTAACTATTCGATTGCTTTTGGGTGGGCAGGGATACATGACCTGAGAGGTCAGCCATACAAGATCTGGGCAGGGGAGCGTCCTGTAAAATTAGGAGTATTCCTGAGTTCCAGCAAGCCATGGCCAAAATCTTCAAAATCGATGTTGCCAGACAGGCCTGTTTTCAGGATGAGTTGCTTAACTGACTTCACAGCGGCTTCGGTGTAACTATTCAATTGCGGATAGTGAGATGAAGTTACCATGCGTCGAACATCCCATCTCTTCATAAAATCCCTGAACTCTGTGCTGGTGGACTGTGGCCATCCATCTGTCCTAAGGCTAGGAGGAACACCAACTTCATGAAAGTATCTGCAGAAGTTCCTGATCGTATTAGAAGTTGTATTATCACCATTACAGGGTGCAATAACAGGCCTTCTTGATAGACAATCGATGACGACGAGGAAAGCTTTCCCTGTGACAACGAAGAAGTCGGCTGAGACAGACTTAGAGGGTCTTGTTGGGTTGTCGTCATTCATTAAAGGTTCCTGACTGCCTTGCTCTACACTTGGTTGCATCTACACCTCTGTGGCTGTCCTGCAAGTGGGACAAGGTATAGCAACAAAGGGCAGCAGAAACTACAACTCTTGCTCCATACAGAACAAGGTCACCATGCACATAATTTCCAGTATAGAAGTATGGAATTGTGAAGATCATATCTGTTGTGAGGGAATCCTAATGTGACGCAATCAAGTAGATGAGTATACGCAGGATCTACTCTTGCTGCATCACAAATATCGTAGAGTAACCTGTCGCCATCCTAAGCTGAAGACTGGTCCGAAAGAGTAATGATGTTTATGGCAATGACAATTCGGAGATGAGCAGCGGAAGAAGCACCCAAGATCTCGTCCTCCTGTGTTGAGTAACTGACCTGGGCTCGAGACAATGCATCTGGAAAGTAGAGCAACTTACCAGCACGCTACACAGCTGTAAAGATGTAAGGTAAGATTTTCTCCTTGAGGCGCTTGAGATGGGAGTTTTTGATGGCATCCAGTGTATAACTGTCCAGAATAAAGTGCTGTAGGCTGGTTAGATGCAACCTATACTTTGACATTGCCGAGACAACAGCTAGCATCTCAAGCTCGATGGTGGCATAGCGTGTCTCTGCATCGGCGACCAAATAAGAACCACACTGAATTAGACGCAGGTGTCCATTACCATGGTCCTGCAGGAGAGCCTGTCCAATGCCGTTGAGGCATGAAGCATAGGTTTGAAGAACAACCGATAGGTCTAAGTCAAAGAGAATGAGAACTGTTAGACAGGTGAGAGCTAATTTGACGTGTTGAAATGCTTCATCATGGTTGGAAGTTCAGACAAATGTTCTCTTCAGGCTCATCAGGGAACGTAAAGATTAGGCTGCGATGGAGATGACCAATCCTATGAGTGATCTGAGGTCTGTCAGTTTTTCAGGAGTTGGGAAATCTATGATGGCACTGACTTTCTGCTGATCAGTTGAGATGCCATCTCCTGAGAGATTGTACCCACAAAAGTTCACGGAAGGGGCAGCGACCACAAATTTATCCTTGTTGAGTGTGATCCCCTACTTGTAGCATATGGTAAGCACTCCGTGGATACGATGAAGGTGTTTAATATGGTCTTCGTTGTAGAGAAGATCATCTATGACCTTAGCACAATTTTGGGCACCTTGAATGGCATATCACCTCGCAGGCAGAAGGCGTCGCCAGTAGATACGAAGCCCATAGGTCCTCTGCAATGTATGAACTGACCATATGGTGTAATAATGGTGGTTAAATATTGATCTTCTACTGCTAGTTCCAATACCCGTAGAGAGCATTAGCTGTGGTGAAGTAGTTAGCCTCCGGGTGCACACTACAAATAGATGTGTAAGGTGTGGGGGAAGGTGGGCTGGTCGACAGTGATACATACTCCTGTCCCATTCTTGACAACGACATCGAGAGGGTGGCACCAAACTAAAGGGTCATCACTAGCGGGTTATATTATCCCTTGGGCCACCACAGAAACAAGCTCTTCTTTGACTTGGTCCTTAAAAGCAAAAGGAATCTGTCTTTGGGTGTGGATGGATTCTCATGGAAGGACCAATCATTTGCTTGAAAGGAGCTCTTTTCAAATTTTTTAAGACTAACACATCTTTAAACTCTTGAAAAAAGTAATCCTTGGCTGTTGAAGGTGATATGGTGCTGAGAGGGGTAGCTCCTTGCATCTATTTACATGTTTGACCTCCTATGTAGGTTTGGAGAAGTCTGGAGATATTATGGCCATTTCCTTACAAGGACCATAGGATAGAAATGGAACTTCCACACTTTTGTCAACTTGAATCCTGGCATGACAGAATCGCCTGCCTAAGGTAAGGGTAGCTTGTAATAAACCCAGAGCAGGTAACATCGGAGATCCATCCAAGGTGAACGTCACATTAGGAGGCAGTGGTTACAAGCAGCTCCTGGAGATACCCATGGTGTTAAGGTGTTGCAGTCTGATAGCAGCGACATCAGCACTTGTGTCCGGTAACATCTTAATGCAAGACATGATATTGTGGAAAAATTAAAAGTATAGTTAAGAAAAAGTATATATTATTTTTCATTTTTTCATTATATTATATTTGTAGTCTGGTATGTTTTTGGTCCTTCAACTTTGTCTAATTACACCTATTTTTTTCTTCTTTTTTTTTTTTGCAGCACGCCCTACTCCCTATAGGGTTTGAAGTGGAAACTAGAAGTTGAACATAAAGTGGCATAGAAAATTTTTCAGTGGCAGCCAAACTTTTATGTGTTGTCAATGCCCAAACCCGGTTGACTGTTCATGCAGATAATGAACCACAGTGTTGCAGGGTTTTCCTGTAAGCTTGAAGTTTTTCCTGTCATAAGTCTGGAATTTTCTCTGGAATAATATTGCATGATCTTGCACCTGATTATGTTGCTATTCAGCCTGGAGAAGACTGTTAAAAGCAAGTTTGCCTGGAACTTCTAGTTTTGCCGTATGAATTGCAACCTTGTTTTATAATCCCTTTGATCGTGAGGCAAGCTACTTGTATTTGAATGTATCCCAAACAGATACCTGGCTAGGGTGTGCCTTTGTTTATACTTACATCTGGAATCCATAAGTGTGTCCAGCAAGTGAATATTCTTGTTTTTTGTTATTCAAAACAATTTTTGTTTTCTTTGTCTTGTTAACTTTTAGAGGGTTGATTCCTATGAGGCTCTGCCATGGATATATATATATATATATATATATATATATGTATATATATATATATATATATATATATATATATATATATATATATATATATATATATATATATATATATATATATATATATATATATATATATATATATATATATAGGTCTCTGCTCATGTTTTTTGAAGATCTGACTTTTCATACTATAGTTTTGTATTTTCTCTCTCAGGAATGATATAAATTTTTTGTTCCCTTTACAAAATAGATATTTTTCTTGTTTTTATGAAGACAACATTTCATTTCAATTCCTTTCACCATTGTATCCCCTTCTCAGCCACTGTTTTTTTTTTTTTGTATCATTGTTTTTCCATTTTTTTTTCTAAAATAACCTGAAAACGGCTTATATCCGAAGAATATAATGCAATTATATTTTTAGCTGGGTCCCCTTGCCAAGTGTAAATCAAGAGGTGGTGCCCAGTGTTCCGTTCTCTTGACCTGTTACCTAGATTTTTGGGTATTCCACCGTTTTACCTTTTTGTGTAGTGAACGTTGAAGTGTGGTTGGTATTCGGACACTAGGCAGTTTAGGTGCTACCTCTGGCCACAGTCCGCAAACCACTACAATATCACCAGATGACAAGAGTACACAGATAGGTTTTGGGGTCTTGAGATGGCAGAAGGCAATCCTAAGCGACAACAACTGGTACGTGAATCTTGTGATTTGTTGGAAACTGAAGAGGCACCACTGTTTCTTGAAGATCTGTCTTGATGACCATTTTTCTTGTTATCCTTACAGCATTTATCAGTGTCCAATACAGTGACAACGACGGCACTGGACTTTGCTGGCAGGACACTTCAATGTCCTAGACAAATGACCAACACGGTCACAGTTTTTGCAGGTACTGATGGCAGCGGGGCATGGGAATTTATCCGGTTTATGCTGATGGTCACAGTACTAGCGTAAAGCAGGTGGATTCGAGGGCTTTGGCAAAGGAGGAGGCTTTCTACTTGGCTTCTTATTTGTAGGCGGAAACGACACACTACTGGCTGGGTGGGCCACGTATAGCAGAAGTTTTAGCTGCCTCACATAATCGGCAGGCGGTGACAAAATCTTGTAGAGAAGGTTTGACATCCAAAAAAATCAACTTCTGGATTAACTTCATATCTCAGACACCGATCAAAATAATCATTTTCAGCAGGTCTCTTCGTATATAGCAGCATTACCTGGGCACAAATCAACTTCTTCTGAGATGTGACGAAGTGTCAAGTAGAAATCAGCGAAAGAGCCTCCTTCCATTTGTTTACAGCTAAGCAACTCTCTTTGGCGAAGCACTTCATTCCTCAAATCCTTCATATGCAATTGTAGAGCGTCCAGGACTTCATCTACAGATTTATCTGTGGAAGGAGAAATTTGTAATGTGTGCTCTAAAACATCATTACTTCATCTTCTTTCCTCCTTGTACAAGCGAGATTCCTCTAAAAATCTAATTAAAGTGAGGAAATCTGTCCCGGTAGCTTAATAGGTAGATGGGGGTTGATAGTGGGGGCTCGAGAAAGGTAGGAATTGGGAAGCAGTTCACTCCAACACTGTGGATGTGGGCAATGTCTACATTAAAGGCACCCACATCACTCAATGGTCCCTGTTCTGCAGTCTCTTCTAACTGATCTGCAAGTCTATCTCCCGAAGCTATAGTTACTTTCAATGTGCAGTAAGCAAAAGTACAATTCTAACAAAATTATTAAAAATAAACACGAACTTTTAAAATTCAAAACCAATAAGAAAAGTTTGGCGAGGAGTCTGTGTTTGCATGTGCGATGAATATGTCAGGCAGTGGGTTGAGGGGAGCAGCAACTCGCTAGTTTCACTTCAGACAGCAGTCACCCCGCGACAATGGTTGAGACCATGCTCCGACCATGTTACAACAGAAGATTTGCTTGCTTCTTGAAATAGCACAGCAAATAATATACCGAGACATATAAAAATGGGCACTATAAAAGCACAATGCACTGCACACACTTTCATCACTCCACTGGGCATGAAATAGAATGAATCAAATACAAACTACAAAAACATTCAAATTGAGCGTCCATTAATGGCATCCTCTGGTTCCTATTGTCCACGTCCTGAAATAAACTTCTCATAATACAACACTATAAGTTCACTATGCCATGTACGTGTTGGTAACTTCTATAGCCTTAATTCTAGAACCAGCACCAAGTGTTCCAACTGCCTATTTACCTTAAATGCACACAGATATGTTTGTGATATTTTGCGTGAAAAAAAAAGATGTTTACTTTCAGACCATTTTATAGTTTTATATGCATTAAGAAGATGATATTTACTCAAATCTATTGTTTTCTTATTTCCATACATTTCACGTCTGCCTTCTGGCCCTTCGTTGTATTAGTACAGGGGCACCATCTTTAGATAGAGGCAAAATTTTATGCTAGACGGCTACTCGGTCATAAAACCAGCACTCTGCAATGTGTAATTATAATCATCGTACTATTTGTCATTTACATATTTAACTGTGTGGAAGTAAATCAAGTAATATTTATTTGGTGTGAAGTTAATATCACTCGTAACACACACACTTTACATTAAACAAATGGTACATGTAATTACAGTTACAACAGTGTCTGCTCTATGTTACAGATTATCATATGTTAGAAAGGTTGAATATGTACCAAGTTGAATATCTGTGTTGACCCCTGAATGCAAAAGGAATAGATACAACAACATAACAGCAGTCACTGCCTATGCTTCCTTCTTGAAAAATCTGACTCACTTTAGAGAACTTAATGTACTACAAGTGCCTCTTCCCTTTGGTGCTGACATAAGTGTGGATAACTTCTCCAGCAGGTGAGCTCGGTGGCCCAAGTCCTGCCTTTCCCTATTAAATGCTAAAAAGAGAAAACGAGACAACACCCCTGAAAGTGGTGTGGCAAGAGACGGCGTTGCCTAAGGATGTCCCTCAAGAAGACCAATAAGTTTACTCTCAGTTATTTTTAGAATATTTACAAAGATCATATTAAGTCAAAGACAGATAGACTTTATTCCACAAAGATTAAATGTGTGTGTGTGTGTGTGCTTCTGTGTGTGTTTGTCTGTGTGTGTGTGTGTTTAGAAATCACGAAAGCTGGCACGTGATGAGTATAAAATGTAATATAGCCACGGAAGAAAAAATGAAAAGACTTAACTGGAGTTGGTACTTTCGTCCATAAGGGACAACCGACTCAACAATGAGATTACATATACAAAGAAATCGTATTTATAATTGAGACGGGGTTATTCCACAGCTGTCAGTTTCTTGATAATTCCAGAAAAGTCAGATTTTAGATATAAGGTTAATACCAGATTAACGGAAAATAGACTAGGGTTTAGATTTGAACTTTGACCTTTGGTACAGGAGATTAAAAGGGATTCAACAATATTCCTTTGTGTATAGTCATTTACATGGATTATTTTACTCGTCTGTCTAGATCCTAAGCAGTTGGAGAACTCCTAGAGATGGCCACCTTATGTTGTTTTATTCTGACTGATATACCTTTTGAAGTTTGGCCGACATAGAACAAGTTACAATCTGAACAAGGAATACGATGTACTAAATCATTGTCATTTCCAGAACTATTCCTAAGCAACATATTTTTTAAAAGAATAATTGTATTTAAACAGTACCCTAATATCTATTTTTTTTTCAAAAGTGGTATGACATTTAAAAACAATCATGAAATGGCAATCAAAGTATATTATCTATTGTTTCCTTTTTCTCTAACATGACACTCTAAAATGTTTACTGAGCTTTTTTCATACGTTTTTTTTTCTTTTTTTTTTTGGAAAATATTTGGCTTTTCGAAGATTAGTAGCAATTTCATCAATTTTAGTGAACTCATCCTCTATGTACCCAAAGCTGCATAATCTAAGTGTCCTAAGGTACATGGAGGAAAAAACAGAATACTTGATATTCTTAGTGTGGCCGGAGTAGATATGTAAATATGAAAAGTTATTGGTAGGCTTTCCATATATGGAAAACTTGAATTTGTCTGCTTGTCTAACAATGAAAACGTCTTAAAATGGGGTACTGTTATTTTATTCCTTTTCCATAGTAAAATCTATGGATGGTATCAATGAATTAATGATTGAAACAAAACCCTCAAAATTAAATTTTCTTCTAAAATACCTAAAACCTCGTCGACATAATGATACTAAAACTGAAGGAATTAATCTCGATTAGAAAAAGAAGAAAAATAATCCCACGAATAATGAGTTGCACTTCATTTTGACTTTCATGTTTCTTAAAAGGATTCATGGAAAATATGTTTGAAAAGTATAACTAGTCGGAGCAAATATTTCCCGGCTCTTCGTCTTATATGTTATGAAAATTAATAGAAATATTTAAAAGATAAAATAATATTTTGGCTTTTCCAAAAGATACATTTAGGGTAATAAATTAGATGCACATCTTTATGCTACTAAACGTAGATACAACAACAAACAACAAATGTAGCCGTTTCTAGTCCACTGCAGGACGAAAGCCTCAGACTTGTCCTTATTCAATTTCCATCACCCCATTGGACTCTGTGGATTGGTGGTAGTAGGAGAATTTAGTCTGATCGATTGCTCACAGCAAACCAACTTATTATGGTTTGCCCTGAATAGTACAACTTTGCTATGGCGATACACAAACCCATTCATCATTTCAAGGTATTCGATATATATATATATATATATATATATATATATATATATATATATATATATATATATATATATATATATATATATATATGTATATTATATATTACGGCTGGCAAGCTACACAATCTCTCGAGTTCCAAAGTCACCTTGTTTGATTTTAAATAAATCTGTTATATTTGAGTAACACCTGAGTTCTGAGAAGTTTATACAACTCCCAGATGGCAATATACAAATCACTGAATATCAAAAGGTCTCTTAAGTACACTCAAAACAAAACTGGTTAATTATTATCAAGAACTACTTAAAAAATTTCTTACTTCGATATTTTAACAGGGATACGAGAGAGTTCTGAAATAAACACTGCTGATCGAAATAATACACTCTTTACAAAAATAAATATATTCTATAAAATTTACAACACTTTGAAAGAATTTACATCAAAATATAAATCACTCGAAATATTAAGTCTGAGCAAAACTTAGATTAAGACATAAGAAATTAATACTTATGAAAATTATACAACCACTTGTTTCACTGGAAATCAAATATTACACCAATAATCTTGATACCTAATGAAAATAGTTAACTTTTGATACTCTAATGATTAAACTCTTATAGAAATTACATAAAGTAACTGATAAACTTACAAGTTTTTAGCTCGCACGAAGTAATCGAAGCTTAGCCAAAATAAATATACTTCACGTTTTTACATAAATCTCCCTGGGCCAGTTACAGAGATTTACTCAATACCAGCACTCACAACAACACAATAAATTCAAAATTTCTTGCAAAGTTGTAGTAACATTTTAACACACAACTCACGATATATGTTGGGCACAAACTTAATCGCGTTGGAGAGGACACCCACGAGGCACTTGAGAGAGGAGGATGAACTTTGACTCTTTCACAGTACAGGATGTTTCTCTTCTGCACTACGCATCCATGGGGCCACATACATATTGACCTAACAACTTCTATATTGTTTTAAATAGATTATTCTCGTGGCTTGGTGGCAGGACCATAACAACGGCAAAGTTACCAAATAGATAAAAATTCAGGGGAACGAATCTTGCTTTCAAGGCAACTCTCTCTCTCAGCAGCTCTGCCCACCTAACGTTCTTGGAAATAAAAAAGAAAATAAGAACTTACGCTGGGTTTACAAGGACCTTCCAAGACACGTGGCAAATATAAGCATTGCATATTTTCTCGCAAACAAGATGCAATACCTCATGAAAACATAAAAGAAAAAAAATCATATAAGCTCTCGTTCATACCTCGTAGGGTCATAGTGCATACTTAATCGAGATTACGTAGGACTTCGTAACAAAATACGTGAAATAAAAAGTTAATTCTTAAAAATAACGTAAATTTACATATACTTACTTGAATGAAGAATACAATGAAATAAATGACGAAAGTCTTACGTTGTTTACATACAAAACTTATATCTACATGAAGGGAACTCACCTTATGAGCTGGCTATTCTCTTCATATATACACATATGTAATACATAAATAAAATACATGAAGAAATGATTTACTCTACACTAAACCAGCTTCGTAAGATAGCTCCTCCAAAAGAGTTTATATATATATATATATATATATATATATATATATATATATATATATATATATATATATATATATATGTGTGTGTGTGTGTGTGTGTGTGTGTATGTTTATATATATATATATATATATATATATATATATATATATATATATATAAACATAGATATGCATATACAGTATATATACACACACATATATATATGTATATATATATATATATATATATATATATATATATATATATATATATATATATATGTGTGTGTGTGTGTGTATATATATATACATATATATATATAATCTTTTTTTGAGCTTCTTCATAAGAGGAGTAAATAAAAGTAGAAATAGATCGGAAGCACTGGAACGTACCAGAACATATTTATTTACATATCACACAGAAGACCTGTTAGTTCTATCAAACGTCTCCACCCCATCGTATTCCCATTTCAACATTCCCATACCCAATTGCTGTTGCATTAATCTCCCAAGGCCCTAACGATGTCATAGCAAACGAAGTGTTTTTGTTCCCTTCTCCGTTCCAAAGCTTTTTAACTATGCACACTACTTCCACTTGAATGATATCGTACATTATTCATCTGAATAAATCACCTCAAGACATTCTCTTTCCCCACTCATTTTTGAATGATGTTAGTGATGAAAATTATACTATTAATTGGTCATGGGCTAAGAAGTTGGTATATTTCAATCATTTATTAGAATAAAATATCATAGAGCCCCGTTAAAAATAAAAAAGATATAGGGATTTAGAATTTAAATATAGGACATGCAGTCTACACACTAGATTGACTCATATGCAAAGTGATTTGCAAACTTGATAGATTTTTATTTCAATGAGCAGACCGGTCGTTCTCTTTAGTAACACCTAACCTTAATATTGAGAATTATATAGGTCATACTGCATATGTTTGTGTGATATTAATCTTTTTTATTTATACTATCATACATATGCATGTATAATTGTAAACGCATATGTGTCTACGCTTTGCTACAACTTTTACAGTGTGTGGGTATATATATATATATATA
>NC_090725.1:201187538-201210038 GCF_036898095.1 Palaemon carinicauda | reverse complement strand
CAAATCAGAGGACGGTAAAGGAGGAAGTTATGTGCTGGAAATAGAAAAAAAGACACGAACACTCTTAGCCAACTAAACTATCACAATTCAATCAAAATAAATAATGATAAATGTATTCTATTATTCTCAACCACAGAGGTCAAAGATAGTATCACACTGATAACGAGTAATAACACTTCCAAGATGGTGAATGATAAATCCAATAACTCAAAAACAATCAAATACTCCCCTGCTATCAAAATCACACAAAGTAGTTCTGTACCGTCTAACCAAAAAAGAAGTCTAAACAACAAACCTTCCCTTATTCAAACAGTCTTGCTCGATACAAACAATTATTATTATATTAATCACCTCAGTCTCTCACTCGCTCTCCTTTTCTTGCGCTCTGAAGTATTTGGCAAAATATAGCAAAACATTAAGGGAAAAGAAATCGATACTTCACCTTACGAAAGCAACAACTGTTTTTGTCGAGGGACATCATACGGAGGGATTATCAAACTAACCTAATTTTAAACTAACCAACCTAATTTTGTATGCCACTTCCTATGCAGGCTTCGAAAATCTAATCATCTAGATATTTACCCTACACGATATTAATTGATTTCTCTATCAAGTAAACAGCTATAAACGAAGACACTGACGCGGTAGACACCTTGGGAAGATGAATATTCAAGAAAAATAAAATCTTGAAAAAATCTATAGGTATATTTTAAGGCTATAAAGAAGCAAACAGTTATTACCGTAATCAATATCAATATAAACTTATAACAAACTCGTAAACCGATCATTTATTGAGCAATGAAGTAGATATAAAAGCCTTATGTATATGCAGCTCCTGCACATAAAAAGACTGGGCATTTCAGATAAATATTAGCAATGATATCCTTAGATTATGTTGATTATGGCTAAGGATTTTTTTTTTTTAATATTTGAATTTCTGTATAGTCTGTTTACCTTTCCATTTTCCTTCAGGAATCTCTCACTTGCGCTGAAAATATATCTCTTCCAATTAATTACCTCCAAATTGGTTTCTCAATGTAAAAATGTTTACATGAAATTTCTTAGTCACTTTTGAGGTTATTGTGATTGAATTTGGAATTCCCTCTTTCTTATTCCAAGTAACTATCAAATTGAAATGTATTTCTATTGCAATTCAAATCCTTTCATGTCCAGTCAAAATTCCTCTTTCAATTCAAACTCATCTTTCTCAGTAAAAACAAATAGGTGGAAAATAATCCCAGCGAAGTATCATTTTTCTTTTCATCCCTTTTATCCACTTACATAAAGCAAAATATTAAGAATTCTTCAAATACCTGATGCATCCAAGCGCATAGACTGTAAAGCGAAAGCGCCTCCGTGAACAGAAATTTTTAATTTTTACACTTGATTTTCATTTTATTTCAATGACAGTGGAGATAATATTCTTCCTGTATCAAAGGAGGCAAGGGTTGTATATTCTAAAAAATAACTTTGCTTTATTTAACAAAATACCAAGGTATGTGCACGACAAATTATATGACCAATATTTTCTTCAGTCTTGGTAGCCCAAATACAGTATAAGAAATTAAGTTACGCACAAAATTATGTAACAGATTCTCTCCCAGATGTCTTTCTTAATGGAAATAAAATTAATATAAGAAGTAGGTTTGACATATGTCACTCCTTAATTCTGATCTTATAAAAATGCTAACGAATTAAAAACAAAGATGAAAAGCCTTTTAATTTCGAATAGAAAATTAAACACCACTTGTACATATGAAGCGCACCCACAAAAATGGTACTTCATCCTTGTACACGATGATAGATTTAGAATGAGTGGATACCAAAGGTTTGAATAAAGAATGGCAAGAAATCAACAAGAAACACTGTTGAGAGTTTAGAAAGTTTAACTCAAGAAACTTATCGGAAATGCTGCAATCAAACTAAGAAGATCGCAGCCAATGCCTCCAATGAATCGTTATTATCCCTGTCCCAGCAGACGTCCCAAAGTCAAGAGAATCAAGCAATCTTTAGCCATTCATCAAAAGAAAAGGAGAGTCAAACGAGTATAATAAACCTTCAGTCGACTTCAAACAGTTAGTCAAACGCTCCCATGTCTGCAAACAGTGCTTATTAACTTTTTATCTGAGAGTAGACATAATCCTAGTAAATAAAATAAATGTCCATTAGGCAATCCTTTTGTCAATTCATTACCTTTTACACACTCTCTTGCACAACATAGGCTAGTACTCAGAAAACTGCGCTTGGAAACCTGTGCATAGAAGCACTTTCTATAGTGTCTAAAATCGAGTAATGCTGGGGTATTTCAGCCTAGCGCAAGGTATATGAAGTATATTTGAGTGGAGAAAAGTTTTAAAGAATGAGGAAAAATAGTTTTGTTGTTTTAAGGCAAATATGATAAAGGCAACTGTAAGAAATTATAGGGGTCTACAAAATTATAGGTGCGTTGCCTTAATATGGAAACTTGGGAAAGGTTATTGTGAAAGTAAAGACATGAAAGAGCTAATAGAGGAAGAATGTAGGTTTTTGCATGGAAGGATGCGTGAGAATGAAGTGCATGTTATGAAACAGCTATCGAGGAAGCTTGAAAGGAAAGTGAAACTGCTTTGTGTAATACACAAATATAGAATAAGCTTAAGATCTAATTAGTAAATGTAATTAGAAAGGTTCAATAAGTTGTTGGAAGCTTTTTTGGGATGAAAGCAAAGCATCTGTTAGAGTATATAGGCAACAGAATGGCTGATTTGGTGTGAAATTGGTCTGAAACAAAGATTTCTTGTGTCGCACTGGGTGTTCAATATCTGTATGGATGAAGTGATGTCATAAGTAAGAAAAAGAAATGTGAATATAGTTATAAAGTCGAGGTTTATAAAGATATGTTAGAATGGGGTATTGAATAGTTGTTACAGTATAGGCAGATTATACTTAGTTCACTAGGGACAGTGGAAAGAAATAAGAAGAGCTGGTAAAAGTTGAAAAATGAGAAAGCTGAGAGTAAGTGTGACCAAGAGTAAGGTAATGAGGGTAAATGGAAACCGGGAAGATGGAGTAATTAATGTTATCGTAGGTGGTGGAAGAATGGAAGTATCATGCAAGTATCTAAGAGCTTATACTGCAGATGATGGTAAGATAAGAGAAGAGGTGAATCATTAAAAATGATGAGTAAAATATTGTGCATAGATTTTAATTTTCTATTGAAGCTAGGCTGGGAATGTAAGAAAGGAGTGTAGAGCCAATTCTCCTTTTTGAAGCTGAGATATAAATTTTGAATGTAAATGGCTGAATAAAAATCTGAAGCTAATGATGTTTTGTGAATAGGGGAAAAAGAACTAATAAGGTAAGAAAAGGAATGTGGATATACGCATCGAGGAATTGGTATTTGAAAAAGGAAGCACCAAAGCATTTGAGATGATTCTGCCATGTGGAAAAAAAGGAACAACAATAAATCAATGGAAAAGGGTGCATGGTATTGGAGTTCTGAAAAGTAAGAGGGTGAGAAAGGCTATAAAGAACCGGATAGGTGATATGAAAAAAAAGTGTAGATGCCATGCTAGATGGGGTGGATGGCATGATATATGTAGGGGATTTGATCAAGGCTACCTCAAATACTGGCTTGGTCATTGGTGGATGACATCAGCATAAGTAGGTCAATTAATATGGATATAGATAAGAAATGAATTTGGTTATGACAAAACGGATCAAATTAAAGCTGCGGTCACATTTGTACAGTAAGGCATGGCGATCAGAGGAGACATGAAAAAATCCCGAAAGTTTAATACTGCAGGCATCTTCAGGCGTCATTCAAGCACATATTTTTCAAAACGCAGGACACTGCGTCATACACGATTCATAATGCGGAGGTGGCGACCAGTGAAAATGCACACCGCAGGGACAGAGCAATAAGGGTGATACATGGGGATACATCGCCATGCAATACACCGCTGTATATGGGAATGCATTACGGTGAGCAAGCTGTGACAACTCAATTGGTTGGGTACATTGGGGTAGTAATCTTTGTGTACGCGATATACTGTACATGCAATATGGATCGCGGCATGTGTTATCCACTGGACTCCTGTAAATAAAAAGGCACTACCACTAGGAAACCAGAGTCTCTATAGGGAACCCACAGTGAACATGCCCAGCCAAAGAACCCACAGTGTATTGAACATGTATTTACCACAGCTCGTACATGAAGACATCTTTGATGACCCTGAACTATTCCCCTCAGTGATAATACCCACAGAACCCACAATGTATTGAACATAGATTTACTACAGCTCGTCAATGAAGACATCTTTGATGACCCTGGAATATGCAGGGCATTCCTGTTTATCAGGGCCCTTGGCCTTATGACTTCAGTGGCAGCCATAACACTACTGAAGGAAAGAAGAAGGCAAAAAAAAAAAAAAGTATGTGAGTATGACAATACTTGCCTTGAAAGGAGACTCATGGCCACTTCGAAAACCTGATGCAGGAACTTTAAATGGAAGACCCAGATTTATACAAAAATTTAACTAGGCTGGATGAACCCATGTTTCACGATATTGTGGAGAAAGTTACGTCCTACCTCGAGAAGAAGTTGACATTCCTCGAGAAACCCCTAGAACCTGCCCTAAAAGTGGCAGTGACCCTCAAATTCCTGGCCAAAGGGGACAGCTACAAAAATCTTGAATATCCTTTCAGGGTGGCCCGCAAAACAATATCCTGTTTTTGGCACACGTCTGCAAAGCTAGAGTAGCAGCATATGGTGGCAGGGCCCTCAAAATGCCAGATACTGCAGAGGAATGGAGGAGTGTGGCCAGGGTATTCCAGGAGATATCCAACTCTACCAAAACAATTTGTTACATTGATTGGGAACATGTAAGGATCAGGAACCCACCCTGCAGTGGTTAACGATACTTTAACTACAAGAAATACTACGTGATGATGATGCTTGCTGTAGCGGATGCCAACTACAAGTTCCTGTATATGGAGGTGGGGGCTGTAGGGTCATAGTCTGATGGGGGCATGCTCACCCAATCAAAGCTGGCTGACATGCTGAACAACAACAAAGCCAACCTGCCCCCTCAAGAACCTCTACCAGGTGACCCCAACCATACTCCTGTTCCCTATTTTCAGCTGGGTGATGATGCTTTTGCCCTCAAGCCCTACATGATGAAGCAGTATCCCATCCGAAACCTCACACATGACGAGAGGATCTACAACTACAGAGTCAGCAGTGCACAAAGAGTTGTGGAGAATGCTTTTGGCATTATGGCAGATAGGTGAGGTTGTTGTACATTCATATTGAATGGATAAACCTATTAATGCATAATCTACCTTCCGTGCCTCCACCAATACCCAGTTGTGACTGCCCTTATACCAAAGCACTTAAAATAGTTTAAAGTTATATATTGTTAAAATATATCTTATGTTCCGGGTATATTATTTGTTTTATTTCTCTTATCCCATATGCAGATTTTGCATTCTGCATACCTGCATGCAGCTCAAACACGACAGGGTGGAGGCTGACATTGTGGCCTGTTGTGTTCTCCACAATATGGTGAGTGAGGTGGCCGGCTGCAACACTGAGGGAGACCAGGAGGACCCCAACACCCACAACCTTATACCTGGTACTTGGAGGGATGATAATGATATCCCTGAACTCCATGTGAGGTGTGGCCACAGGACAACAATTGGTGCCAAGGAGCAACCTGAGCGTTTGAATGAGTACTCCGCAACCTAGGAGAGTAATTCATGGCAGGAGCGTATGATTTAAAGGTATGATAAACAGAATATTTAAACAGAAAAAGACTACAAGGTTGTTTCATTACAGGTCACCCATTTCAATGTCACTTTACACAGTTCTTATTGTTAAATACCTATTGACACACCCTTACAACGTAACCAGCCACTCACATTATCAATTTAATTGTTTATCATCTTATTTTAACCCATAATGTTGACATACCAAAAAACAAAAACAATCATATATATGGAAAGGAAACTGAGTATCAACAATTGGTTGGGTTCAAGCTTTATCACACAATGACTACTTTTTTTTCTTTTTAGTATTATCACTACTACTACTGAGGCCTGTTCATAGGAACTCTCGCCAGGGGGTGGCTAAAACAGAAGAGTCTACATCTACTCATATCCATACACTGTCTTTTTGCTTACTTTATATCAGCCATCCTCCTCTCCTTTCTTACATTCGTTGGTTTGAGCTGGCAGCCAGAAAATCATAAAAATCCTAGAAAGATATGTTCCCAATGTCGTCTGGCAGTGAAGGAAAATTGTTACAAGGACCAGGTGTCGAATGGGAGGGTTGAGGTGTTACAGGTGGTGGAGCCATGTGGTTCCTGTCCTACACCTGTTCAATATCAAGATTTAGCCCTTGATACTTGTATACAAGGCTAGAAAGTTCAGCATTGATGTTGTCCGCAAATCTGCAGTCAACAGCATTCAGGAGGCGCGCCAAGGGCTCCGACACCACCATCTTCCAAAAGTTGAGGTCTTCGTCCTTCACAGCCACCATTTTAAGTTTCACCTGGGTCCTAGGAACTGGGTCACTGCTCTCTGATACCAGTCGAAGACCTGCAAGGAGACAAAAATGGCGTTTTAACATACAGTATCTCCATAGTAATCATAGGTGGTTATATGCTAGTTAGGTTAAGTTAGGTTAGTGGATTCGGAATTTATTCATTTTCCATCAATGTCAATTTTGTGAGAATAAAGAAGGAGGATTATTAATATTATTTTTATATTAATTAGGTTTGATCATTAGTATCAGTATTAGATCATATTATCATCAGAGTTAATTATCGTGTTTCTACTCTCTGTAATAAATAATATGTTCGTACCTTGACCTCAATCGAGTCCTCAATGTGGCTGGGAGAGATAACTAAGGAAGAGGAGGCAGTTTGAGAGGTGATTCACCCGATCTTGACCACGTCACAAGTGGGTGAAGGCGTAGGAGGCAGAGAAGCTGAAGCCGTGCTCTGAAATGACACCCGACATATTGATAGAATTATTCACATACATTTAACATTTTGTTAACATTTATCATACTTTATTCATTGTACTATGATTGCTGTAAGTATGGGTTCTAAGTCAATTGCTTGAAACATGTCATATGTTTTTTTTCAAATTCAATGCGTATATAATTTCAATAAAACCAGTGTTGTAATGATCTATGTGCAGTCCAAGGAGACAGTAATAATGATAGCTAGTCATTATAATAACTAAAAGCTGGCATAAAAAATGACTCCACATACCTCCTTTGGTCATTGGGTCTTGGGTTGCTGGGACCATTGAATATACCCTCTATGAAAGAAAAGAGCTTCGGGATCCATTTGTTCATCTCTTACTGGATCCGGATGTCGTTACCATCGCCACTCTTTGACTTCGTCAGCTTGCTATATCTGGTCCTCATAATCTGGATCCACCTTTCCAGTTCCTGGGGAGAGACAAGTGACACCATGCTCTCCCCTTCTCTCTCTTCATCCTGTCCTTCCTGGGCTTATTCCTATACACTGGGTCTCCCTTGCCGTATAGGAAGATGTGGGCCTCAAGCTCTGCTGCCAAGTCTTTCTCCTGGTCAGTGGTGAATAAAAAGGGCTTTTGGTGCCTCCTAGTCCCCGATATTGGCTGTCCTTCTTCTACAGACATCACTGACTCATCTGTTTCTGACAACTCATCCTCGACGTACCCCTCCTGATAGGGTGCATGGTCCCTACGAACCTAGAAAATGGGAATGGGTGATTAGAATAAAAAGTTTTAAAATGTTGTATGTTATTTACAGGAGAAATTTATAATATATATATATATATATATATATATATATATATATATATATATATATGTGTGTGTATGTGTGTGTGTGTGTGTATATATATATACATATACATATATATATATATATATATATATATATATATATATATATATATATATATATATATATATATATATATACTGTATATATATATATATATATATATATATATATATACATATATATATATATATATATATATATATATATATATATATATATATAAATATATGTAAATATATATGCATATATATATATATATGTGTGTGTGTGCGTGTGTGTGTGTTTGTGTCCCATGTCAATGGATAATGAGACATCGGAACATGAGTTTTTTTCACTTTATTATAAAAATGTTCGTGAGTACACTTTACACGGTTAGATACTCTTCAGACGAGTACCCTCTTGTTCTAATGATCGTTCAAGTGGTACTGCTTACCCATCGGTACAAGTAAATGCAATGTTGCTCTGTTAATATGCTGCATTGTTAAATATTGTGGTAATCTCCACTGTGATGGAATTATACCGTCACCAATAGGTTTACAACACATCACTTATCAGACTGAAGACATGTGACCTATAACAGAGTTCATTGATTACGCACAACAATTTATAAAAGTCATAATACTTTTAAAAAAGTCATTAATCTCACTGTATAAAACACATACTTCTACACATTTTTCATACAAGGATTACGATATTACCCCCCCCCCCCCTCCCAAGCTCCTCACTCCGGGAGAAGGTGCGCACTTGCCCTCTATAGTCTATGATACATGGAGGACACTCTGACTCGTAATAGGGCATGGCATGTACAAGACAGAAATGCAACATAAAATCACACATAAAAATAAACATCTTCCACAAAAAAAAATAAAGAAAATTAAATATTGCATATAAAAATATACACAATATAATATAAAATGATTTCATTCATTTCTTCTTATGACCCCTGCAACTATAATACAGAATACCCAAAGTGAAAACAAAAAATCATATTAATGTCGGTATTACATAACCTCATCAATAACCTCCCTCTGGTTGCAGGCATTATAGGCTTTTTGAGCGGGACAGGGGTAGGAACGAACATTCCTTCATCCCTCAATTTTACTTGTCCTGGTTTAACGCACAACTTCACAACACAACTCAACACCACCAATTCACCATTCTTAAAATCACTACTACACTTGCAATTGTAACTATAAATCGGTGGTCACTAGCCGTTTTTCCGAGAAAATCATTCAGCTTCCCGCCCTTCTCTTATAACTCTAAGTATAAGGTATTCACCTCTACACATTCTTTAATACTGCCTTTCCTCGAGGCTCAACTTTAATCTCGTAGCCATTTGCCCTTCAGGAACCGCTCCAGCCTAAGCAACTAGGATTCATATGATTAAATACATAAATTATACAGCATCAGCGTGACGGATCACACCTGACCTATTTAACCTCTCTCTGTTTGTTTTTAGGTTCACTCAACAGTATGTCATATCATACGTATTGCTACACTCAGCAAAATTATCAAACTTTATTTAGAAAACATCAAAAGAGGAAATAAGGTGTGTTCAAACAACAACAGCAAACAAAAAAAAAATCCTAGTTATCAACTCGAGGGGTGTCATTTATGCAGGGATAAGGAGCTACACTTTGATTGACACTTTTGAAAACTACCTCTTCTGGAACCACATGTATGTGTGCCTGATGATGTTCAGACACTGCACCATTAATAAGGTTGTGTATCACTACTGTGTTAGATTTAACCATCTTTACTCGGTATAGACCCTAATACGCTGGCTCTAGTCTGTGTTTCCTAGGTTGAAATTGTTTCAAATATTCACGATCGCCCACTTTGAGCTGTGTTTTTCATTAGCTCTTTTCAAAAACCTTTCAGTGGTGTTTATTACTCTCCTTAAGAGATTTACTAAGTATTCACGGTATTGCTCAGTTGAATAATTTGTCAACTGTTGCGAATTAATCAGGACAGTATATGGTAACACAGGATCTTGTCCATACACTAAAAAGAAAGGCCAGTCCCTAAGCGAAGCATTATATGCAATGTTCAAAGCTAGCTCAGCTGTAGGAAGCATGGCGTGCCAATGAAAGGGGTCATTAGCCATTAAGTAATATAAAATTCACACCACTTCCCTATTATGTGATTCCAATAAGCCATGGGTTTTTTCACTTTATTATGAAAATGTTTGTGAGTACACTTTTACACAGCCAGATACTCTTCATACAAGTACCTTCTTGTTCTAATGATCGCTCGAGTGGTACTGCTTGCCCCTTGGAACGAGTTAATGCAATGTTGCTCTGTCAATATGCTGAATTGTTAGATTTTGTGGAAATCTCCACTGTGATGGAATTATGCTGTCACCAAAAGGTTTACAACACGTCACTTATCAGACTTAAGACACACGATCTATAACAGAGTTCAGTGATCGCGCACAACAATTTATGAAAGTCCTGAAAAGGTCATTAATCTCACTGTATAAAACACATACTTCTATACATTTTTCATACAAGCGTCAGGATATATATATATATATATATATATATATATATATATATATATATATTATATATATATATATATATATATATATATATATACATACATGAATTTTTCTATATATATATACATATATATATATATATATATATATATATATATATATATATATATACATGAATTTTTCTATATGTATATACATATATATATATATATATATATATATATATATATATATATATATATATACATACATATATATTATATATATACATATATATATATATATATATATATATATATATATATATACATATATATATATATATATATATATATATTTATATATATACATATATATATATATATATATATATATATATATATGTATACACACATATATATATATATATATATATGTATATATATATATATATATATATATATATATATATATATATACACACACACATATATATATATATATATATATATATATATATATATATATATATATATATATATATATATATATATATATATATATATATATATATATATATATATATATATATATATATATATATATATATATGTACTATAACATATATGCAGACAGATAGTTTTCACATGTAAAATTTCTATTAAAAACATAAAAAACACTTACCATAAGAGGTTCTATCACATGGTACATTGTGGCATCTTACGGGGGCTCCACCATGGGTGCTAAAATGGGCTCGATTGCTAGGGGTGGTGACGAGAGGCTTTTCTCCGCACATTCCAATAGTTGGGACGTCTTTAGGGACGCCATCACACTCACTGATGTGGACAACATCACACTTGATGTGGTTTCTACGTAAGTTGGCATCACACTTGTTGTTGATGGCTACATCACAATTTATGATGTGATTTCTACGATCAGCCACACACTCATTGATTTGTCCTAACGGGACATCTGTACCTTGGTTGCTGGTGTGATGGCACTGGCAACTTCTGATGAAGTTTAGTTTTTGGGTATACCACAGGCTAGCATTTTCCTTTTTATCTTGTACCGGTTGCTTGGTTTGGTTCATTTCGTTTTGCCCTCCATAGTATGTGGTGCTACACGATACGTCAACACTGTGTGTCAATAGAGATACAATCCTCCGACACTGAAATACAAAGCATGACTGGGGATGGCATACCACCGCTCCCACTTTATAAACCAGCGCTGAATGCATGCGCAACAATGCATGTTGCCACATTTCCCGTAGGGAGGTATACCTCAGATATAGTTTTGAGAGGTGAATAGGTTAAGCAATACCAGCAGAATAGAACAAGGGTAATGCGATGAGTTATCTCCTTGCACGTGTGGTACCACAGGTGTCCAGCCACCACTACACCCTATGCGATAAAATGGAGCATGTTTCATTCTGCAACGGAGCGGGGCAACCCAGGATGTATTGCATACATGGCGATGCTCACCGAGGTCCGTGGGATTTAGCACGCAATACACCCGGGATGAATGGGTATATATGACGATATGCTCAAAATTTAGCTAAAATCCACATATCACTGCATCACCATGGCCATATCTCCCAAGTGTGACCACTGCTTTACACCCCAAACTATGGACACCTGGCGAGGACACCTGGCCAACCACAACCCTTCTTTCTCTAACATAGCACTCACTGTACATACACAATTTGTTTCGTTTTTTTAGTCTACTGTTGTCAACCCTCATGGAAAAATTTAGATTCATGGAAAAACTAAGAAATCATACACACCAACAGGAGATGGCCTTGAATAATCCGGCTAAAACAAAATTAGAGAGACCGAAAAAAATTACGAAGTTAATTAAATGAAACTTTCCCATGGCAGTAGCCTAATTCCAAACTACGATTACATACCCAAAAATTAAAACACTTACTTTGTTGTGTTGTGTGCTACAACCGTTTATTCTTTTCGTTTATCATTTTTAATACGAAATCGTTCTTCAGCCACATTACCTCTTGGGGTTATCGTTTCTTTCTTAAAAATCTACAGTACACTCACTGTGGTTTAAGTTGGGCATAATAAATAAACTGAATAATTCTAACATAATTTAATTTAAAAACATTTCCAGCAATTTTAAATGATCGAACATTATCTTCTGAGCAATCACCTGATCGTACTCTACATTTTCTTTACTTGAAGGATTTGACAGAATTTTTTTGTTTGACTCTTAATATTTGCATTTTCCCTTTTCAACTTTACTCATAAGTTTTTTTTTTTCGGAGGTGTTTTTCTTTTAGCAATAGTTGTTTAAATTGATATTTACTCCTGTCCATAATATAATGTTTCAGTTATTTTCTGCATTATGGCCAGCATCACATAAATCCGTTGGAATTATGCTTCATTATCAGCTAATTTGTTGTAGGACAAGACACTTCCCACCACTCTCTCATTGGTAATTTTGTGGAAAGACTGGTTTTGGACCATTTTGTCAATCCCAATGTAACAGTACATAGCAACATTTGTGACTATAGGATTTTGGTGCATCGGGGAACTCTGTTGAGACCATTAATATAATTGTTGTTTTCATGCATACTATTTTCAGTGTAGTAAGTTAGCATAGCCTTGCAATTGTCACAGTTCATTTTTTTTCTTTTTTGAAAACTGCAAAACAGCAATAGCCTGGCAATATGTTCTTGGATTTTTCAATATCTTCTTTTTATACAATTGTGTTGAATTCATCGATCACATCTGATTGTGATACATTTTCCAGTCCTTTATAACTAGTTTTAAAATCCTTTAGTACAATTTTCTTGCCATTAATTGTCAAATTTCTCTCCAACACTGGCAAGATTCGATTTTTTTTCTCAGTCAACTATCTCTGTAATAAAAATATTGTAGTTACCACTAAACAGTTGTCTACATTGACCAAATCTGTATTCTAATTTATGTTTGAAATTTGGCACTAAGTATGTAACTCATGTTTAGCTCTGATGTACAATACCTAACTATTTCTTTAACGGCATGAGAGGTGTGCTTTAGAACTGTGAAAGTTTCACGTCTGAGATTTCCATATTTTGACTCCATTGTTCCCAAGCTTTTAGCCAATTTCCAAAGTTGTTAAGGAATTCCATTTTTTCATCTTTAGTGCAAGTAACTAATGGAGTACAATAAATATTCTTTGTTCTAATACTCATATATGGTGACTGTACATTCATAATTGTCCTCCAAATGTGAATTATCTTTATGTACTCTGCAACAGTGGAATAGCATGATAATAAATGTTTATTTCCAATACTCAAAAGTGCTTCCACAACATATTTACTAAATATTTACAAAACTAGTTTCATATTTTTTCCTTCCAAACCTGCTTTCAGTGATAGCCTATATGAATGTTTTAGTAAATTTTCTGCTTCATCTTTATACAGATTTTGTAAGATTTTGAAAGGAACTGAGCATTGTGATTTTCGTTATAGATACCATGTGATAAAAATGCAGGGTACTCCGTAGTTATCTCAAAATTATTTTATTTATCCAGTTATTTCTGATACATTTGAGTAGGTGAACTGAATCAAACATGAAAAAGAGTGGCTTGGTACTATGTACTGGGTGTGGATAAACTATCGATATCTTTGGTGGGTTAGAAAAAAAGATAAAGCCTTGCCATTGATACTGTAGCATTGTTGTCACTTACAACACACAGAACCTGGAAACCTATCTTCTTCCGGCCAACAATATGGATAACCTCAGCTTTCATACATTTTGCTCGAATAATGTGCAAGACTTCCCTAAATTTTGACATGACACTGCTTATCATAAAGACTTATGCACTTGTTGCAGCTTCACCTGTATCAAAGGCTGCCCATCAACATTTCCACCTTTGTAATCAAAATATGGCTTTATGTGTATTTCATCTGCCATTAGTGTTACTCTTGTATCAACTGCTTCAAGTGTTTTGGATAAGTTTTAGATATATGGTAGGATATTACTAAGCATTTGTTCAAAATCAGGCCCAAATGTATTTACCAAGAAAATCCATTTAACAGAGGAATAGCTTGGCAGTATCAGAACATTATTTTCCCTTAACAGTGTTACCCTTTGGAGAGTTGTTGTAAAACAAGGAATAAAATACTATTAGCTCTACAGAATACTCAAATCTATCTATTGCCATCAAATGTAACTGCTCACATACAAATTGCAGTGTACCGAAAGGCTGAAATGACTGTTCTTAGATTACTAATAGCAATGGAATTATCAAATGAATCATACTGACTAGGCTACAAAGCTTGGCTGTTCTCTGCTCCCTTATATCTGTGATTTGTACTTTACTTAACAAGAATTCCAGATGCCTAGTATCATTAACAACTGCAGGAACTTTAGGAATTCCAAGTATTTTCAAATTGATTTAATATTATTCTGAGGATTATCAGTGATTTATCTTTACTTACAACACTCTAGTGTTTGTCCAAAATATATAGCTTATTCCTTCAAATCACTGACACTGAAAAATTACCTTGAGCTTCCTTTGCAACAGCACCGTCTGTAAAGCTTGCTCTTCTTTTCGGCTTTTGTCCTTCTTCCGGAGACTCTCTTGATATAGCTGATGAAGATAAACAAGCTGGACAATTTAGAAGTATAGAATGGATTGCACTATGTTTCAACATTGTAGTTCTCAACTTACCTGTGAGTTTTTTCTTAGTTGTGTTATCGAAGAATGTTGTCTTGGATTCAATATCATTAGATCTGAAGTGTAGCTGACACACCTGGAAAATGTTTAAATGCAACATTAAAGTGGTAATAAACATATTTTTATAAAAAAGGAGAGAGAGAGAGAGAGAGAGAGAGAGAGAGAGAGAGAGAGAGAGAGAGAGAGAGAGAGAGACCGAAGAATGAGGAAGCAAGAAATGAGAGAGAAAGAAAAGAAATCAAAGAGAGAATGAAGTAGTAACAAAGGAAAAATGTGTGAATATCAGGGCCATATCAGCTTTTTTTCGGGTGGGGTGGGGGCTAAAATATGAAATGGTACTGACGGCTCTGGCATCTGATAGCAGACAGTTTGTACTCAATGAATATCATAAAATACCGGTAGGCTTACTTGGTGAATTCACCAAAAGCATACTAAAGATGTCAATTCTTTGCTGTAAACTCATTTCAATATCGATCAAGTTAGGCTATCAATTTTCTAAGCATACTGTGTTTTTACTTACAATTTTTATTTGTTTAACAGTTCAAATTCTATCTTTCAATTTTTAAAAGCTTTTATATTTTTTTTTACTCTAATTAGTTCACAGAAGATAATTATCTGAAGTTTTGATTGATAATTATGTTATTTGTTTTTGGTGATATGGTATGAGGATGAACCCTCACTAACAGAGTACTCCATGGACTTGATAATACTACATTGGTCATGAAAATCAATGTTTTTAAAATGCCCTCCTATTAGCAAAACTTATATATATATATATATATATATATATATATATATATATATATATATATATATATATATATATATATATATATATATATATATATATATATATATATATATATATATATATATATATATATATATATATATGTATATATATACATTTATATATATATATATATATATATATATATATATATATATATATATATACACAGAGAGAGAGAGAGAGAGAGAGAGAGAGAGAGAGAGAGAGAGAGAGAGAGAGAGAGAGAGAGAGAGAGAGAATGTATGTGGAAAAAGCAACCTTCGATAAATGAACCTCGCAACTTGCAATGTCAGTATCCTATGTAAGGAAGATCTTGCTGGAATAATTAAATTGGAATAAAATAGGATTGAGTGAAATTAGAACAACTGGGGAATCTTATATAGAGTTAAAAGAAGGGCGTATCTTTTGCTCCATAAGACATGAAAAGAACCAATAAAATGGAGTGGGTAACAGCAGAATTTTAAAGTATCAGTGATAGAATTGCAGGATTTATTATCACGCTAAATAAAAAGTATGCACCAACAACATCTAATACAGAGGAAGAAAGAAAAATTTTCTGTGAAGATCTGAAGATATCTTGAAAAAAAAAAAAAAAACATAAGACTGTTCGCTTCTGTTTTGGGGGATTTCTATCTAAAGTAGGTCGTAAGAAGAGAGAAGAGAGGAGAATCAGCTAAAGGCAAATTGGGAATAGGTAAAAGAAACAACAAAAGAGACATCCTTGTAAATTTGCTAAAAAACTATCTGAAAATCATTAACACCTTTTTTTCATAAAAAATAGCATAGAAAATGGACATGGGAAAGCCAAAATGTGGAAACAAAAAACGAAATAGATTTATTCTCAGTGAAAAAGTTAATATAGTTCAATAGGTGACAGTGTTAATCAAGTTAAAGTTATGTGACCATACAATTATGCGAGTTAAAATTTATCTAGAGGGAAAGAGAGAAAAAAACTGATTTTAAGAAAGAAAATAAACACTCCTGTAATAAGAGAAAAATAGGATGAGTTTAGTTTACCAATACAAAATAAATACTCCTAGCTACAGGACGAAATGGAAGAAAATAAAGAAGAAATGAATAGTAATTTTAAAAAAAAATGTATTGGAATTGACAAAAGAGCTCAGCGGATAATTTTCTAAACAAGATCAAGGAAAACTATTTAAAATAAGAAAAATCAAATAAAAGAAAGATTGGAGATGAGGGTAAAATCCAAGTAAGATGAAATGGAATTAGCAGAACTACCCAAAACAATAAAAAACTAAAAGCATAAGACATTCTTAAACCCAATCATGCCTAAATTTAGAAAACACTAAAGAAAGGAAGAAGCATCAAGTTAATGAAAAAAAGGATTGGAGCAGGGTTCCATCAGATATTTGCTTTAACGGATGAAAATTGATATATCAACAAAAGAGATGGATTGATAAATCTTGCAGATGAATTCTATACAATACTATACACTAGTGATATAAGAAATAACTCTGCCAATAGAAATAATGAAACACCCGAACCGGTACCGAAAATAGCAGTAGAAATAAAAAAAAAAACATTAAAAGACATAAAAAGAGGCAAAACAAAAGGTGCCCTAACAAATTATTTAGTAATAAATGGAGATTTCACGGTAGTAAATGACACAAAATGTTTGCAAGTCTGCTCTATATATTCAGCTTGGAAAAAAATGTCACCATTATATCATATCACAAAAATAGACACACAAGACACCTGAAAAATTACCACCCAATAAGTTTACTCTTAGTAATATAAAAAATATTTATAAAGATCATATTAAGACAAAATGGAAAGAAAGCTAGACTCTAATCAACAAAGAGAGCAGGAAGCTTTTAGAAGCGGATATTAAACAACTGACCAGAGCTATGTAATTAACCACCCAATGAAAAAATCAGCTGGATATGCCAACGTTAAAGACTATGTGAAAGCTTATGATTCTGTCAAAAATGTAGCTGTAACGAAAGCCCTTCAAAGACGAGAAATATGTGTTGCTTATGTTAGAACACTTGATGATATCTATACGGGTAGAACAGTTATCCTAATATTACATATATTCAGTGAAAAAATTCCAAGTGAGAAAAGGAGATATAAAAGGAGAGCCAATCTCTCCTAAATAATTCACAGCATTGCTAGAACACTTTAAGGATTTAGATTGGGAAGATGTAGGAATTGAAATTAATGGAGGATACCTTAACATATTAAGATGTGCAAATGACTTAGTTCTGTTTAGTGAATCATGGAAGAAACTACAAAAGATAATAGAAGATTTGAACATAGAAAGCAGAAATGTAGGACTGCAAATGAATATGAGCAAAACTAAGATAATGTTCAATGAAAATAGCGACACACAAAGAATAAGGATTATGTTACAAACATAGTTGGAAAAGCTGGATGTTATAAGCCCAAGGGCACCAACAGGAAAAAATAGCCCAGTGAGGAAAGGAAACAAGGAAATGAATATGCTAGAAAAGCTGCTAACCATAGCTAAAGAGTCTCTTCTTCCCTTACCAAGAGGAAAGTAGCCACTGAATAATTACAGTGCAGTAGTTAACATTTTAAGTGAAGAAGAATTGTTTGGTATTTTCAGTGCTGTCAGTTTTATGAGGACAGAGGAGAATATGGAAAGAATATGCCAGACTAGTCGGTGTACATGTAGGCAAAGGAAAAATGGAAAGCTCAACAGAATAAAACAAACCACTATGTATGGCATTTATAGACTATGAGAAAGCTATTGATTCTCTCAAAACTTCAGCAATAGGGCAATCCCTACAAAGACAATGAATATATGAATCCTCTGTTAGAATACTTGAAAATATCTATACAAGAAGTACAGCCATCCTAAAACTACATAATGATAGTGAGAAAATTCCGATTAAGGAGGGCATTAGACAGGGAGACGCCATCTCTCCTGAATTATTCACAACATGCCTAGAGGAAGCTTTTAAAAGTTTAGTTTGGGAAAATATAGGAATTAACAATAATGAGGAATACCTTAACAACTTAAGATTTGCAGATGTCATAGTTCTGCTTACTGAATCAGGGGAGGAATTGCAAAATATGATAACAGATTTCAACAGAGAAAGCAGTAATGTAGGACAAAAATTAATATAAGAAACACTAAAATCAGGTTCATTGAAAATGCAAAGAGACAACAAATAAGCTTTATGGACGAACCTCTAGAAATTGTTAATTAATATATGTACTTAGGATAGAATATAGAAAGTAAGGGTTTCTCAAGGACACAAGACCTAAACTAAAAGAAGGATAAGTATGGTATGAAGAAATTTTGGTAAACAAAATGAGGTAATGAAATGTAAAGTGCCACTTTCTCTAAAAAGAAAAGTACTTAATTAGATGGTCCTATCAATATTACCTTATGCATCAGAAACTTGGAGCCTTACTAAAGCTTTAGAACATGAGCTAGTTATAACTCAGAGAGCTATGGAAAGAATAGTGATAGGATTAACACCAAGGGACAGAAAAAGAAAAATATGGATACGAGTGCAGACTAAAGTAGAGGATACTCTGACATGTAAGAAAAAGAAATGGACATGGGCAGGACATACTGTATAATGAGAATGACGATAAGAGATGGACGGTAAGAACAACAGAATGGGTCCCTCAATGTTGTAAAAGAAGCAGGGGAAGGAAGAGAAGAGTATGAATTGACGAACTAACAGAGTTTGAAGGTGTGGACTGGCACAGAAAGAACATAGAAAGACACAAGTGGAAGGAGATGTCATGGGTCTTTGTTCTGCAGTGGACTAATGATGGACGAAGATGATGATGTTATTATTATTATTATTATTATTATTATTATTATTATTATTATTAGGATTCCCCATAGGGGAATACTATTGTTTTTGGTAGTATTATTATTATTATTCTTTCCGCACATTTTTTTTTCGCAAGAAATCTGAAATAATTATCATAGGTAGCCTATGGTAAGAATATGCCATAGACCCAGTTTAAGTGACCTTGACCTACTTTTCAAGGTCACAGGGGCTTTTAAAGGCAAAATTTGTAAAATTTGAAATTGTCATTAGGCCTAAAGCATAAGCCGTATGGCTAAGGGCCTTATGGACAATGATACAGAGGTAAATCCCCAGATATTGCCCTACTTTAATGCAAGTAGGTCAAGGGCAAGGTCGCTAATGGCCAAACCGGCTCAAAACAGGTTTGTTTCCGAGATCTCAAAAACAGGAAGGCCCAGAGCCCTGATCTTAGTGGCATATGATGCCCTATATATTTATCTAAGGTTAGCTTAACTTTTGTAGCGACTGCTTAATTACTTTTTTTAATATAGATTTTTAACTATTTTTGACGTTGCAGAAATCGTGACTTTGGCAATTTCTCCATGAAATACTGGTTTTTGGTCATAGCATGCTATAGTAAACTACCCCAAACATGTGCATAAAACCTCCAAATCAAATGTCAAATTTGACCTTGACCCTCATTTTCAAGGTCATTTGGCTATTTCATGGAGAAATATTAACGTAGGCTAAAGGTGATGTTTTGTTGACCCCCACCCACCATTCGCACATGCTCTTTCTGAATATGGGGTCATATTTAACCCGTGACCTTCACATGACCTTGTAAGTGCCCCTTGTCTTCAAGTTCAAAGGTCAATTTCTCTATATTTGTCATTTTTGCCTATGTTTTACCTCCATATACCTGCTATTATACAGATAAATTGCTTTAGAATAGTTTGTTAACATAACTCAAAATTTAGTCAAGGGGTCATTAGGCCAATAAACCATTACACAATATCTTTTACTGATTGACGAAAGCATTTCCACACCTATTTTGCAGGGGAATCCTCCGCCACTGGCTTTAGCCAGTTGCAGTCTAGTTATTATTATTATTATTATTATTATTATTATTATTATTATTATTATATATATATACATACATATATATATATATATATATATATATATATATATATATATATATATATATATATATATACATATATGTATATATATACAGTATACATATATATATATATATATATATATATATATATATATATATATATATATATATATATATATATGTATGTATGTATATATATATATATATATATATATGTGTGTGTGTGTGTGTATGTATGTATAGTAATCAATATTCACGAATATTCATTTAACTTGAGACAAAAAAAATGTGAAATACTTTAAGAACTTTGTTTAATGTTAAAGGTCAAAAAAATATAATGCAACATGGCTATTGAAATAACCCAAAATGGATTTTACATACTCAGGGACATGGTGGTTGTCAGTCTTGTCTCAGATATAAAAAATCTGGGTTGTCGAAAAGTTCGTTGGGAAAGGTAGTTCTTGTTTTGCCTGCAACTAGAGCGAGAATGGTCGGTGCATAGTAATTCAACCTGGTATTTATAAAGGTGGCATCCATGTACACAACGTTATTATGCATGTCGTAATGTGAAATTTATAATGCATAAGGGTATTGGCATTATTCTTGGTGTGTTTATGTATTGTGCCATCCTGTCACAAACGAAAAAGAAACACAGGGAAAATGAAAATATGAAATGTAGGACTAGTTTCTAGTTTCATGTTACTTCTTCAGAGAACTGATTTATTGAGAGAGGTTTATTTACATTTTATAGGTATGTAAACGTACGAACGCGCACATAAAGACTTAATTAGGCCATACATACAGAGGATTGGTGCGCTGATTTGACCTTAACGTGTATGGGGGTTAAACAGGACAAACCCAGCGCGAATAGCCTATCCTCTCATCCTGTCAGCATGTTTGACCGGACAGGCCAATCCCGTCGCGATTGGCAGATTGCCCCGCCAATCTCTTGCGTGCGTGGGCACGGACACATGGCGACTTGATTAACTCGCCTATTTTGACACGTATGGTATTCGATACTTCGTCCCTTCATCGGAGCACTTTTTATATCATAATGATATACTGATTACATTTCACAATCTTTTGACATATTACTGTATTAAAAAAATTTTTGCTTTATTGTTATATCAGAGATTGCTCTTTCTCTCTTTCCAAACTATATAGTCTCCCAAAGTAAAGTTAAAAGTTAATGAGGGTACTAATCCTGCACAGGTGCCGGTGGGAGGAGATAGTAGAGAAGTTTGGAGGAGTAATCCGGTCAATGATTAGCGAAGCGTTTAATCTAACCTATCTCACAAGATGCAACCCACATTGTTATAGATACTTTCAAATTTCAATAAATTAACGCGAAAACAAGTATGCCTAATTAAAAGTGCAGTAGTGCTTCAGCATAAGATAATCTCCAAAAAGGTCTAAAAATCCATTTAGTATATTCCTCTCAGGAGACACTTGGACACTCGGATTAATGGTAATAAACGGTAAAGGTAATCCTATAATGACTTCAAGAGAAATAAGTACATTAACACCGTAATGGACAAATCACCACCACGTAGAAGCCTAAAGAGAATGCCTATCACGTTCCTTCGTATAATTATTTCAAGTCAGATTTCATAGATTTATATTATATGAAAAAATAAAGAAAGTAAAAAGAAGCAAAATTTGACATTTTTAAAATTAGATGTAGGCTATCAATTGCACTTGATACCCCGTAATGTACCAAATTTAGTTAACAAGTACCAAAAACATAACTATGTAGGCCTAATCCTGGGTGTCTAATCCTTTTGAACTAAGCAGCCTAGTCCTTAGCGTGTATGGGCATTTCTCACAGGATTGGAGCGCCGC
>NC_090725.1:201167538-201182538 GCF_036898095.1 Palaemon carinicauda | reverse complement strand
TCTGTTATATAATTACAAATAGATACCCTTCTAAATGAATGTTTGTCATTGGTGAAGACCAAAGTATATTAATATATTTGTTGCAGCAACATAGCTTAATGAATTTCAGCGTCCATATTCACCTGTTTCGTTACTTCAAAAAATCCTCAAAGGCTATTCAACGTATTGCATCATTACCTCGAACGGTAAGTCTGAAAAGTAGTTAATTACTGAAAGTGCTTATTCCATTTTTAAACTGATGTAAAATGGAGGTAACATCATCTATTTCGCTTAAACATTTTACAAGACTTAGGTGGTAGAGAATTGAAAATATCAACAAGAATTTGTTTATTACGTGAGTCATATTAATGGCTATCTGCGTAAAACGACCGCCTGCAAAACGGTAATGGAAATTACCTTGGGGCCATAATGGACAAATTATAATGAGCTTCTTAGTGCCGTGATTCTCCTTATAGATTTAAGATCGTAGAAATCTGGAAAATAACAACACACGCCAAGTTATTAGAGTCCTTCAAAATGAACGATCATTAGGCCGAGTAATGATCGTTCATTTTGAAGGACTCTAATAACTTGGCGTGTGTTGTTATTTTCCAGATTTCTACGATCTTAAATCTTTCCTGAGGAGGGTCTATAACATTCTTCGGGTATCGGGGTGGTGTATTTTATGATCATATTTTCAATTTCACAATAAGAAGAGTATAAAGCTTTGCCACATCGGCTATTCCCCGATATGCCATTCCCTCATTATTCCTTGCACAGCGACAGTTTTTTTCCATCATAATGAGATTTTTCGTATCACTAGTAGGCTTGCAAAAGCACTGAATTGCCAGTCCCTTTGGCCTTTGATTTATTTTTCCAAACGTAGGCTACTTAACAAGTTTCTGTCCATTTTCATGAATCCTTTCCTGCATCATTATAAAATTTCCATGTAGTGTCCATTTCTACCGGAAGTCATAATAAACGGATTTTGAGCGAAGCAAAAAATCTATTTTTGGGTGAGATAGCCATGGCGTCCTGATGGAAGGTTCCTTTTTGGTAGCTTCCTTGGGTATAAAACTACTAAGATATTCCCAGAGAATTTAACCACAGGTTATCACAGAATTCTAACTTCTGGAGCGAGTATCCCAAAGGTTTCCCTTTAAGACATCGTATATCAACAGGGGACGCATGTCTGAACGCGCCACATAGCTATCTACACCCCGAACAGAGTTAATGCTTCGGTGTGTAAGGGTTGAGAATAGCTGGGAGCCGTTCCATAGCTAATCTCATTCGTGGCTACTACTGATACTCGAGACGTAAACAAACGGGCGCCATTGCTCAAATGACGTCACGCCCGTCTTCATCCTGAAGCCAGTTGCTTGCCCATCACCATGATACAGTAGAACAGGGTGGGATCTAAAACTGGACGAAGTAGCAGGGAGGGTCCATCAGGACGCCATGGCTATCTCACCCAAAAATAGATTTTTCGCTTCGCTCAAAATCCGTTTTTTGGGCTCAAGCCATGGCGTCCTGATGGAAGAATACCAGAGAATCAATGTATCGTGGTAGATTTTCCCCTAATAGTAAGTGCCAAGGCATTGACAAAACAGCATAGTAATCTTTGATAAAGAACCATAGGGATGAAGCATCCTGCCCCCCTTGGCAGTGAAGTTCCCATGGGCCATGCCGACGTCAAAGTGGTATTGAAGGGCTATTCATCCTGATAGAAGAACTTGAAGAACTTGGAGATGAAGCCGAATGTTTGGTATTTGTATAGGAACATTCTGAAAATTAGACCAGTGGTGGTTGGGCACTGTGTATTGAGAATGATGGTTCATCTCCCGGGTATTAAAAGTAAGTATTCGTGTTGGAACCTTACATAATCAGAGTGAATATAAATTAAGAGTTAGCATCTTAATTTCTTCATAACCATAAGGAAAAGGGGGAATAATAAAACTATGACAGGCATGTATTTCATAGTAAGTAGGAGCTGATTGAGACGCACAGGTAATAAAATAGAAATTTTATTTCACAAATGCAGAAATTAAATAATTTACAGCAGAAAGTAAAATTCTTTTACAGTAATTATAATGTACATAGTAATAAAGACTTTCTCTTGAATCTGAAAAGGAATTTCAAGTTTATTAGTAGGCACTCGTTCTCGAGGAACGCAAGTCTTTGATAAAACACATCATGCTCAGGGCATGCGGCACTTGTGTGACAACTATGACATTTCACCTGGGATAAGAACAGTTATAAAAGCACTAAGTGTTTTCGACATCACTATGAATCGCTCGAGGGTCAACATAGGCACCCGAAGAGTTAGAGTCCCAAGTAACTTACTGTTCTACGCAGAGTTAGGTGCAGGTTTCATAACACTACCTGCGGCTACCACAAAATGTTTGACTTCGTGCACTTGTTTCGCATAATGTTTAAAGAAAACTCGCGAGGACTTCCAACCCGTGAAGTTTTTAAGGCTTTCAAAGTCCATACTCTGAAAGAAATTCAGAGATGATGCCACTTTTCTAGGATCATGACCAGCGGGTGTACTGTTAGGATCCGCTCTGCGAATGAAGTAGGTGATTTTCGCTCTTAATTGTTTCAGTGACAGGTCGCTGCCCGATGTTTCTCCTTTGAAGAGTTGGCCTCCACCAAAGTTTGAAGTTCTGCGAAGATAGACCTTGAGGCTCTCTACTGGACATAGAGAGGCATCCTCCTTCAGGGGGCATATTCTCCAAGGGCCCCATCTTTTGGTGGGTAATTCATTTTTGGCGAGAAACGTCGGATCAGGGGAGAGGGTAACTTCTCCTGTATCGGTAAACAGGATGTGTCCATCTTCTCTTGATAATGCCACTATTTCGCTGACTCGAGCTCCTGAAGCGAGAGCAAAGAGAAATATAACTTTCTGAGTCAGATCCTTGAGAGGGCATGAATCATTGTCCAAGTTGGAGGCGAAATGGAGCACCTTATCTAGTGACCAGGAGATCGGTTTCGGTGGGGGTGCTGGGCGTAGGCGAGCACATGCTTTCGGTAGTTTGTTGAAGATGTCGCTGGACAGATCAATTTGGAAAGCATATAGAATTGGTCTGGTCAAGGCCGATTTGCAGGTTGATATCGTATTGGCTGCTAATCCCTGTCCATGAAGGTGAATAAAGAAGGACATGCAGAAATCAATCGTGATTTCTTTAGGATTTTTTGTCTTGACGAAGGAGACCCATTTCCTCCAGGATGATTCATATTGCCGTCTTGTGGATTCGGTCTTGTATTCCTCTAGGAAGTCCAGACTTTTCTTCGAGATCCCAAACCTCTTCTTTGCGGCTAGGGAGAGAAAATCATGAGATGAAGGTCCTTGATTTTCGATGATGAAGCGAAGACAGTCGACTTCTGTACTTGTTGAGAGAGAACTGGGCCCGGGAGAGGGATCAGCTTGGGCTGCAGCTCCAGGACCAGGGGGTACCAGTTGCTCCGAGGCCACTTGGGAGCCACTAGGGCCGCTGTCCCTTTGAAGGTTCTCAGTTTGGAGAGGACTTTCAGCAGAAGGTTGGTGGGGGGGAACAGGTAGATCTTGGACCATCTGTTCCAATCCAGTGACATGGCATCCACTGCTTCTGCTTTGGGGTCCTAGTACGGGGCCACATACCGAGGAAGTTGATTGTTGTCGCTCGTTGCAAAGAGATCTATCTGAAGTTCTGGGACTTGGTGAGAGATGAAGGAGAACGATCTTGCGTCTAGAGACCATTCCGACTCTATCGGGTTTGTCCGAGATAGAGCATCCGCTGTCACGTTGCGGAATCCTTGTAGGTGAACTGCAGACAGGTGCCACTTCTTCTTCTCTGCCAGACGGAAGATTGGGAGAAGCACCTGATTTATCTGGGGCGATCTTGAGCCTTGGCGATTGAGACAACGAACTACCACCGAGTTGTCTAGGGTTAGACGGATGTGGATCGAGGGCGGCGGGGATAACTTCTTCAGGGTTAGAAGGACCGCCATGGCCTCCAAGATGTTTATGTGGAACGTCTTGAACAGGGGAGACCAGGTGCCTTGAGCCTGTTTTTGGTGGGAGTGACCTCCCCAACCCTCCAGCGAAGCGTCCGTGTGGATGTTGAGTGATGGAGGAGGGTGTTGGAGAGGAATGGACCTTTTCAGGGCCTTTGCTTCTGACCACGGCTTTAGGAGAAGTCGCAGTCTGTTTGGAAGCCGTCTCTTGAGGTCTCTTCGAGCGATGGATGCCGAACGTCTCCAGACTTCCACGGCATCCTTTAGCTGTGCGCGAAGCACTGGGTTTGTCACTGAGGCGAACTGTAGAGAGCCTAGAACTCGTTCCTGCTGGCGTCTTGAAATTCGTTTGGATTTCAGCAGTCGCTTGACAGACCCTGCTATTTCCTTCCTTTTCTTCTGGGGGATGGAAAGGCGGTGTGACTGAAGGTTCCATTGGATTCCCAACCACTGGAACTTCTGAGCTGGAGAGAGGCGAGATTTTTTCTCGTTGATCTTGAATCCCAGGTGTTCTAGGTACTGGGTGACTTTGTTGCAAGATTTTACACAATCTTCGGGCGATGGAGCCCAGACTAGCCAGTCGTCGAGGTAGGCCATCACCTGGACGTTTCGTAGGCGGAGCTGTTGTACTATGGCATCCGCCAGCTTTGTGAAGATCCGAGGGGCCACGTTGAGGCCGAAGGGCATGGCCCGGAAGGCGTAGCTTTTCCTTTGGAGTCGAAATCCTAGGTAGGAGGAAGCGTGATGGTTCATTGGAACGTGCCAGTAGGCATCCGCCAGGTCTATGGAGACCGTGTAGGAACCTCGAGGCAGAAGGGTCCTTATCTGTTGAAGAGTCAGCATCTTGAACTTGTCGTTCGCTATGAACTTGTTGAGGGGGGATAAGTCCAGAATGACTCTGAGTTTGTCTGAGTCTTTCTTGGGGACACAAAACAGTCTCCCTTGGAACCTGGTGGACTTTACCTTCCTTATCACCTTCTTGTTCAAGAGATCTAGGACATATTCTTCCAGAAGAGGGGTTGATTGTTGGAAGAATTGCTGGAAGATTGGGGGTGGTTGAGTCCAACTCCAGCCTAGACCCTTCTTGACGATGCTGTGTGCCCAGGGATCGAAGGTCCAACGATCCTGGAATTGGCGGAGTCTTCCTCCCACCGGAAGCACTTCATTGCTTCTGGTGTCCCGAGGGCTTGCTGCCTCGGCCACTAGCTCCCTTTCCTCCTCTGCCTCTGGAGGGACGGCGAGAAGCGTCTTTGCTTGCACCTCTGTATGAGCCTCTACCTTTGGGACGAAAGGAAGTTGACTGTTGCTCGAAAGCAGGGGTGAAGACCGGTGACTGTGACAACACCGGTTGGGGGACCAATTGAAAGGTCTGTTGTGGCTGGGCAACCACTTGGGAGGTAGCGGGTCCCGGAAACTGACGTCTTTGTTGACGTTGCTGGGGTTTCTGTTTTTGGGATTTCCTCTTAGGTTGAGGTCCGTCGTCCTGAGAGGGTTTCCTTTTCCTGGACATGCCCCACTTGTGGAGAAGGTTCCTATTCTCCGTGGGGGCTCTGTCGGTGATTTCCTTCACGAGGTCAGAAGGAAAGAGGTGTTTACCCCAGATGTTGGAGGAAATCAGCCTCCGGGGTTCGTGTTTCACGGTGGCACCTGCAAACACGAATTCACGACAGGCTCTCCGAGCCTTTATGAAGTGGTACAAGTCCTTCATCACGGTCATCATGTGGGATTTGGAGAGTACCATGTAGTGGTCTGGTACTCTGGTGTCACAGGCCATAATTTCAAGTTGGACTTGATGAGATAAGGATGCTGCGAGCCTCTCCTTCGTATCTTGTTCCCGACGAAGGAGGTGATCGTTGAGCTTAGGGAGGTCTTCATTAAACTGACGTCCGGCGACGTCAGGATCTAGCTTTCCCACGACGAAAGTATGCTGGACATCCTTCCAGTGTCGAGCGTCAGGGGGAGTTACTATGGAGAAGGGTCTGCACTCCTCCAGTGCAGGGCAGGCTTTCCCCTCTTCCGCAGCTTTAAGGCACGCAGTTAAGGCCTTTTCCAGGAATGGAAGAACCGCACTTTCAGGTGCGACATAAGTAGGGTGCTTCTTGCTCAGGGCCGGAAGCTTAGAGCAGGTAAAGCCCCTACTCTTGAATGTGGTGGCTAGCATAGCCTGGGCCTTTGCGAGATCGAACACTATCTCTTCCTTCGGTTCGGTCTCTTCCTTCGAGGCAGGTTCAGAACGCAGACGGACGTAACAGTCCGGGTAGGCCTCAAAGTTTGGGAAGAACTCCACGTCTTCCAAGGGGACCGTGCCGATCTTATCGCTGATGAAGATCCTGCCGGTCGCGATAACCATATGCTCAGCATACCTCCACGGGTTGGCATGTGAGCAAGCGGGGAGATCCTTAACCGAAATCTTCTTCGGTTCTCTGGATCCCATCATGGACCTGATGAACTCCTGATTCTCCTTCAACCTGTCGTCCATGACGGCTCTAATCAGTCGGATCATTTCTTGAGTGGAAGAAGAGGGATCCAGGGTCGAGGAGGTAGACGGAATAGACACTTCCGTCGGTGTAGGAGTAGGAGCGGGGATGGAAGGAGGAGCGACCTCTTGCTCCGACTCGGCGTATTCCACCTTGTCTTCGTCATCTTCGGCTCCTTGAGCCATAAGCGTCTTCTCTGTGTCTTCCGAGACATCTGACATCTGTTCGTCATCTTCGGAATCCAGGCGGCACTCGTGCATGGACTGAGCCATGACAACATCAGGTTCCACTGTAATTTGGACAGTGGGAATCACGTCTTTGGGTACCACTGAATCAGGGGAGGCCTTAGGGAACAGGAGTGACCTCAATTCTTCGGTGGCCAGGTAAGGTCCGGTGGCATTTTTCTGGAAGCCACGCACCCACTTGCGTAGCTTTTCACGAGAAATGTCTCTGACCTCCGCTGAGGGAGGGTTATGGAAGGCGTCAACTAGGTGAGCCTGGCAGACCGTACAGTTCAGTGGATTCCAGAACTTCAGATCCCCTTTCTTGTCGGCACAAGGGGCGTGAGTCCTGCAAGCCGTATGCCCGTAAAACTGCGGGCGTTTCACAGCGCAGAAGGCGAAGTCACACTTCATCTGCTCCTCCTGTGGAAGAAAGAGAAAATGAGTATGGGGGAGTCATAAGAATGGCTCTTAAACTAAGTTAATATTAATTATTAATTATAACTTAATGAAGGGTGTGATGCATAGAGATTGAAATAGTAAAGGAGAACATACTCCATGCATCTCGCCCGGCTGGTTACCGTAAGCTTTGTCCTTGGATAATCCGAGAGGCCGAAGGCACCGGATAGTATTCCTTAGAGTTCCATAGGGCAATGGAATTCCGTGGAAAAACCAAGGGTAAGATTGGGACCGAGATCATTCGGTCCCAAGCTAGGGGCTAGAGGGCCTCCTTTTAAGGTAACTGCTTCCGGCAACCAGCCGCGCTAAGATGCACGCAGCATGCTGGAATTTAGAAGAATGCAAAGAGACAGCATGATCACTAACAGAACAGTACCAAGGTATTGATCTTAAGAGTGGAAACAGCCCATCTGTTTGCGGTATAGGGCTATCAGTATCATATGATAGCTAGAAGAAGGGGGTGCAAGTATTCTTGACGCCTCCGGGGGTTTTCCGGCAAGCCGCCGGCATGCCGGAGGTCGCTCCGGCAGAGTTTCTGGCATTAAGACAGACAATATTTAAGTCAAGGGTATACCAGGGTGGCGGCCGCCGGCACAACGGCGGCACGCCGGCAGGGGAGCGGCGGCTCCGGCAGTCGGAGGATGCCGGCTTGGTGACTGGGACAAGGATGTTTATAGCGGAACCGGGTTGCCGGCAGTAGATGCCGGCACTCCGGCGGCCGACCGGCGAGCGGACGACAAGCTAGGAGGGAGGAGAGCCACCGGTAGGAGCCGGCGGCAGTCGGCAGTCCCCCGGCACACAGGGGGCTGGCGGCATAAGGGTAGGGAGAGTCACCAAGGTAGGAGGCGGGTATCGCCGACAGTGGAGGCGGCAAGGGACCAGCACCCGGATAGTGAGAGAGACAGGGGGGGAGGGATGCAGGAAGTTCAGTCATGGACTCCGGACATCCCCCCCCTGAGAGGGTGTACCCATGATAGAGGCAGGCTCTATCATCCAGGAGCAGGGGTCACTGAGGACCGGGAGCTAGGTAGCCCAAGGGAGGGCTAGGGGACACCCAAAGAGGGGAGACCCCCATATGCAGAACACATCTAGAGACTAACCTCATAGGACACTATGAAGGGTATATGTACCAGAGCGAACTGCACATGGAAGCTCGGGTAGCCCTACTACTCCACCCTAAGGAGGAGTTGTAGGACAGGGGACAGATGGGTATAGACTAACCTAAGCATAGGCTAGGCTATACAAGAGATAGGTGGGGAGGGGAGTAGAGAGAAGTCTTCCAAGGAAGGGTTTCTGTACCAGAGCGGCCACTAGGGAAAGGGAGGACACTCCCTAACCTAAGATAAGGCAGACCGGCTGAAACGGTGCATGGGTACAGTTTCAGCAGGGAACAGAGAAACCTTCCTAACCTAACCTAGAGCAGGGCTAATAGTCCTGAACTAGGAAAGGTAGAAGACATATCGCTATCGCAGGATAATCATAGACTAATCCAAGCCATAGAGGTAGGGCTAGCCTAACCTCACTCTCGGACGCAACCCTAAGGGGGGTTCATTCCCATAGGGAGGACTGAGAGGCGATAAATACTCCATTAGACACTTGATCCCTCTACTCAGAAAGGGAATCAAGGCTAATTAGAGGGAATGCCAAGGCAGGGGATGAAGGAAGCATATAGGGGTCCTACAAGTAGGTTAGGTTAGAAAGAGACACTAACTAAGCTATCCCCTATATGGTCCCTGAAGGCGAAAAAACATTTGCATCACGGTCGAAAGTATTGTAAAATAATGCCATTATCTTCATAACTTAGCCTAGGATCACTAATAAAATCATGCATGAACACTTATATACAGGCGCTCTGGCCTGGGGGCTAAAGTAGCCGACTGGTATGAGGTCAATCGATGACCGAAAAAAGCGTCGAAACACGATATAAAAGTTCCTAGCTATGAAGACTAAATAAACTAATGCGATCGATTAGTAAATAAGGCCGGAAGCGTTGTTGTGGCTAACTAAATAATGCATGCAAAACAACAACGACGCCATAAAATGGCGGGTCCGGTAGGGGCACAGCTCTGCCACAAAACAGCAATTATTTCGGAAAGTAATATTTACTTTACGGTCAGAGCATAATTAAACAATACTGGAACCTTGTACTCAACTTTCCAGAAGATGGTGAGGCTGAAGGTAGCGACATAACGTAGATGCAAATCGATAAATGAAGCACAGGGAAAATCCGTCTAAGTAGGGCAAGCTACTAAACAAAGGATGAAGACGGGCGTGACGTCATTTGAGCAATGGCGCCCGTTTGTTTACGTCTCGAGTATCAGTAGTAGCCACGAATGAGATTAGCTATGGAACGGCTCCCAGCTATTCTCAACCCTTACACACCGAAGCATTAACTCTGTTCGGGGTGTAGATAGCTATGTGGCGCGTTCAGACATGCGTCCCCTGTTGATATACGATGTCTTAAAGGGAAACCTTTGGGATACTCGCTCCAGAAGTTAGAATTCTGTGATAACCTGTGGTTAAATTCTCTGGGAATATCTTAGTAGTTTTATACCCAAGGAAGCTACCAAAAAGGAACCTTCCATCAGGACGCCATGGCTTGAGCCCAAAAATTCTGTTAATATCTATACTTATTACATTTTACTATAATCTTAAAAAGGGTCTCGGTTACAAAAGAATTTGCCGTCATTCAAAGCCATCATTTGCTTGGTAACCGTTATAAGATATTTGATTGAAAGCAGAAAATGAAAACTTAAAATAAAGGCTATATTTTACGAGACGAATTTAAAAAGAGGTTTTGTCGACAATGACATACCAGCTAATAGTCATTGCAAAAATAATGTTTCAAAACGCGAGTGTATATACATAAAAAGAATTTAATTTTAGTTTCAGCAACTGTATTACCATGCATTCTGAAGGAAAGACTTGAATCTGAAACAGCATTAGCCTTTATTCTAAATATCTCATCTCAACTTGTTAACACTAGTGGCTAATAAAATCTGGCAGGTCTCCTTTTGAAAATTACTACAGTTCTTTTTAGCTACAAATAACATCTATGCCACACTTCTTTCTCCTTATAAATAATTTTCTTAAAACTTTATAATTTCAAATAATTGCCTAATTTCATGGGGCTGGGGAAATTGTTTCTTGCTATTATTATAGTATTATTAACAATAGCCACGTTAACTAATTACTCCATAGGACAAAGACCAGTTTCCATAGACCATCAAACTTTAACTACAATTGAGAATCGTGACACATTTACCTGTAACTTGAAATACAAATATAAATAACAATAATAATAATAATAATAATAATAATAATAATAATAATAATAATAATAACAACAACTAGAGGAGCACTCAGTAAAGTGCAGACCTCCGCCGCGGCAGTTTATTTCTTGACCTTTTCCTCAACCTGGACATTTGCCTTAACATATATTAATTGACGTGGATTTCCATACACCCTAATATGAACCAAGTTTGAAGTCTCTGTGACAAGAATGTCCAAACTTATGGCTGATTATGTGATATGGACGTATTGCTCTTCTGTGACATAGACCTTTGACCTTTTAAAATTTAATAATTTCCAGCTCTTTACATAACAGTTTAAAATTCCTTCAAGTTCCATTACATTGCCATTAAAATTGTGGCTCTATGGTTGATGACCTAAATTTGACCTTTTGCTTGACCTTGACATTGGACTCGACCTTGACGTTAACATGTATTAATTGGCTTTGATTTTCATACACTCTAATCTGAACAAAATTTAAAGTTTCTTTGACAAGGATGTCCAAACTTATGGCTGATTGATTATGTGATATGGACGTTTTGCTCATCCGTTTCCTTGACCTTTGACCTTCAGAAATTGAAAAAAAAAATTATTTTTCCTCTTTGCTTGACGAGGGTCTCAGCTGAGTTTTGCCGGTACCTAATCAGTAGGCCAGGTACTGGGACGAGAGGGGACATTTAGGACCATTGTAAACCTTTAAATCTTTAAAATTTTATCGATGTGGTTTAAAGTAATACAATTAAGATGACATTCCCTCATACATGATACATATCTGCACCTGCATTTGGTTAAAGTGAGAGTATATGGTCCAAAAATGTAAAATATTTGAGGATGAATCTTTTTGCCAGGAAACTCAAAACCAGAAGTTTATGAGAGATAGAATTGGAATTGTTGGTAGTTATAAGATTCTTGGTGTGAAGAAAACCTTATGTCCAAAGTAAATTAGGTGGAAAAAAGGCTTGTTTGTAGGATATATATGGTTTTAAAGAATAATATATCTGAGGTAAGTATTGCTGGATTATATCATAGTCCACAGTAGATGGAAGAGAAAATTAGTCAATGTACAGTAATGATGTATACACGAATGACTTGTTACTACTTATTCCATGGAGAAGTTAAGATGCATATAATTTGAAGAGGAAAGTGGGGAAAATGTGGATCAAAGAAACAATTGTAATTATTAGATTGAGAGGTTTTAAAATTCTAAAGTTGAGTTCTTGGGACAACAGAGCGCATGTGGGTGTGAGAAGGTAGTGGAGGAATGAAATTAGTGAGAGGTGGGATGAGGATATAGAATATCTAGGAAAGAAAAAAAGGATAGTTTTCAACTTACAGTCCTATGATAGTGGAGAAGAGCCATATGAATAAAATTTGAGAGAATAAAATGGCAACGGACATAAACAGGTGGGAAACAATAGAATATAAGCTTTCAGAGTATGAAATGTCTCTTAAAAGTAAATAATTACAGACATATTAATGAACAAATTAATCTCAGATTAAAAGATGGGAGTGAATATGCTCTCAGATAGCAGGGTAGTCATTACTTGATGCTCTTAGTATTCTAAAGATTTGATACATTTGGAGGATAGAAGAGAGACCTGAGTGATGCAGGACTTCAAAATATTTAAGAAATGTCAAGACTGCTTACAGAGTGAAATGAGGGGAATATAAGAAAGGTGATTAAAACACGGAAAAAAAAACCGGAGTAGATAGCATTACAAGTCAGATGCTGCAGTGCGATGGTGATAGTAATTGAGTTCCAAACTAGGATGATGCAAAGGTTTGAAAGTTTAGAGGTCATTCATGATTGGCAGAGGTAACAGATAGTGCCAATTCCCTAGAGCCAGGGCAATGGCCTAAAGACTGACCACATTTAGATATGATCAGCTTCGAAGCCACAACCACGCTCAGGCTAGAACTAGGGAAAGTCAGGCAATGGCTACTGATGTCTCAGAAAGTAGACCTATAGTTTCCCACAAAACCCCCATCCCTAACCCAAAACTAAAAAACGGGATAAACCTCTGTATAGCATATTCGAATACAAAAGAAGCCTATGGTAGAATGTATCAAGAGGTAATGTGGAGACTACTGATAGTGTATGGTATAGACGAAAGGATGATGAGAGCAATTAAAAGCCCCTATGCTGGAAGCTGAGTGCGTTAGAGTATCTGATTGGGTATGAAAAGGGCAGGTTATGATATCTCACTGACTGCTCCACTTTTTTATGGGAGATGTGATGTAGTGGATGTAGACAGGAAGTTGTGGGATAAGATAATGTAATTAAAAAGATTTGCTATTTTCGTATGCTATTGTGCTAATATTATTATTATTATTATTATTATTATTATTATTATTATTATTATTATTATCACATAAGTTACAGACCTAGTTGGAAAACTAGGATGCTATAAACCCAAGGACTCCAACAGGAAAACACAGCCTAGTGAGGAATGAAAATAAAGGAATAAATAAACTACAAGGGAAATTAAGAAAAATTAATATGGAATATTTTAAAATCAGTAACAAGTTAAAATAGATCTACCATTTAGTGTATAAACTATGAAAAGAGACTTCCCACCATGTCACCCTGTTCAACATGAAAACATTGACTGCAGTTTTGGACCTCTGAAGTTTCACTGATTCAACTGCGTGATTAGGAAGATCATGAGATGGAAAGTAAACAGCATTGCCACCGTCCTTTGGTCGATTGCTGGGATGGCCTCAATGATCTTGTGTTATGACAAACAGCAGTGGAATGAGAAGCTTCCCTATCTTGATTTCACCAAAGAGTACAATGGGAGGATATGAGGCATTGGCTAGTCGGATATACACAACCCACCTCTAATAAACTTCTATGAAGGCAAGACGGTGGTACATCAAGCTTTCTGGATACATCCTGAACCTGAGCATTTACAATGTATGGCTGCTGTATAACATCTGGCTTGACATCTCGCAAGTTTCTAAATGCAAAAGATTGACATATTTCTCTTTGTGGGGGGACACCATGCCAGTGCCGTAAAGGGGTCAAAAAGCTAACATGCCAAATGCCAAACCTGCCGTATGATACCAAAGAGGGGCATGTGCAGGTTTTTGTCCCCAAACAAGCAAGTCTGCAAGCCCTGTTCCAAGAAGGGAAATATTCACTGTCTGCCAAGTATCCCTCTGATTTTCAGACACCATGAACTCTTTCCTCGACTTCCAGAAAATAAACTCAGTCCTTGCAGTACTCTGCGACCCTCGAAAGCTCAGTAGCAGCTGCAGGGCCACGTACCTGATCTTAGCTCATTACCAGGGCCAGTCGTATGTCACGTCCTTTTTTATTTTTGTATATATCATTTGATGCCCCGTTTATATCTTTATTTAATTGTTTTTTTTAACCTATGGTGCTTCAGCAAGTTAGTAACTATTAACTGGAAATTTTAAAGTCCTATTTATGTTTGTAATGGTTTACTTGTAAATTTAAGTGGTTTGTAAGTTGATAACATGTAATTCTAATGTTCTGCCTAGGTTTTTTTAGTGTATACTAAAAATCATATCTGCTAAAGGGTTAAGAGCTTTTAACTTTGATTTTAAAGCAGCCTATGAGAAATAATTAATGAGGCTACTTATAAGTCTGGAAATTATCTGGGCCTGTCATTTACTGATCTTTCCCCATTTCCCTGGTGTTATAACAAGGAAAGCTGGTCCTTCAATTGAAAAGTTAGAGAACGCTATATTGCTGTATTATATTGTTGTAAGATATATATGAAATTCCAAACAGACTGAAAGCGCTTACTGACTGATCTTTGGTTTCTAAACCGGTCACAGTTGTATATGCACTCATCAAAAACCGTAATTCTAATCGGAAATTCTCCGTAAAAATTATACTGTTTTCAGCCATATTTCAGTAAAATACGGATGACCGTAATTTTCACCCTACTTTGTTATTATCTTTTACGGATTGGTAACCGTAATATCACTCCTTTACATCAATATATCCGTTTTTAAAACAATAGATGTCTTGCAACATTTATTACAGGATTTTTATCATTTTTTACGGCTAATTCTTAACAGTGTGGATGATGGGCCTGTCTCTCTTTTGAATACAAATTTTGACGACAATTGATAGACATATTCCTTCTTGGGTGTAGAACTAACATATCAAAGACAAAGCCTTGTTCAACAATGATTTTAAAAATTATTATTTTGTAAAAACAGGAGGTTTATCATCTTTGAAAAAGGAATAGATTGAAACTAACTTGGAATAACATTATTCAGATAATAACTGTAGAACAGAGTTATGCTTCAATGGAAAATGAATACAATTTATTGGCAAACACTCTGGTAAAACTCAGGAACTTGAATCTGCAGGTTTTAGTGTAGACCTAACTGTTCCTCTTTTGCTTATAGAAGATAGATCTCTCACTCTTTACCTAAAAGAAAAATATCAACCTTTTTGCTTGAAGTTTGACCGTAAGGAGAGCAATGAAGCACAACTGATTAGTCTAGCTTGTCGGTCCAGTAAAATTACGATCACTCTTACTTTATCTTGATGCTTCTGAAGCTGTACGCCCTTATATATTTTTATTTTGTTTTTT
>NC_090725.1:201155038-201162538 GCF_036898095.1 Palaemon carinicauda | reverse complement strand
TCACACACACTGTTCAGCACTCATGTACATGAAACATATCAACAACAACAAAAATCACATTTGTAATCCAATTTCTTGACCCTCAGAAATACAATATATATACACATATATATATATATATATATATATATATATATATATATATATATATATATATATATATGTATGTATATATATATACCTACATATATATATATATATATATATATATATATATATATATATATATATATATATATTACAAGCTACGCTATAAGCCTAGTTAGAAAAGCATGATGTTATAAGACCAAGGGCTCCAATGGAGAAAATAGCCCAATGAGGAAGGGACACAAGGAAGGAAATACACAACAAGAGAAGTAATAAACAGTCAAGGTAAGATATCTAAGGAACAGTTACAACATTGAATTAGATTTCTCATACATAAAATATGTAAACTTTAAAAAACCAGAAGAGAAATAAGAGTGTACCCTCAAGCAGGAGAACTCTAATTCAAGAAAGAGGAAGGCCACGGTACAGAAGCTATAGTACTACCGAAGACTAGAGTACAATGCAGTATATATATATATATATATATATATATATATATATATATATATATATATATATATATATATATATATATATATATGTATATATATATATATATATATATATATATATGTATATTATATATATATATATATATATATATATATATATATGTATGTATATATGTATATATATACATATATATATATATATATATATATATATATATATATATATATATGTATATATATATATATATATATATATATATATATATATATATATTTGTGTGTGTGTTTTGCAAATTCTTTTATGTAAGCAATTAACATATGATGTATATGTAGCCATGAAGAGTCTAAGATAACTTCGAATAAACAAAACTTGAGTTAGGTCTCAGAGGAAAAGCTCAACGATTAACTCTACCCACAAACAGACAGACAGACAGACGGAAAGAGAGTAAGCCTATGAAGACTATAAGATAACTTTACAAAACTTGTATTAGGTCTGAGAAAACAAAACAACACCTATGTTGTCTATTTAGTATCTAGTACCAATAAGTGTTAGGTATTTCGAGCCTCCTTTTCCCATAACTTTTTTTTTTTCAGGACAACAATAGTTGAATAATAAAATTACCCTACAATACAAAGGCTATGACAATGAAAAACGAAAATGCAACAAAATTTTAAAACTCAGAGAATTATCATGGTAAAGATGGGTTTATTTCAAGTGTATGAACAGATTCCTGAATTCGACAGGAATATGTACGGGGACTTGTCATAAACTTTTATCTCTCTTGATAGCTCAGTCGGTAGAGTCTTCTGCGGGCATGGTTTCCAGCCGAACAGGTGGGGGTTTCGAATCTCCAACCGGCCAGAAGCTGTTACCATGAAATGAATTCCAAGTGGATATATATTCCCAAGATAGAATTTGGTGTTAAATGCCATTCGTGGGTGATATTTATATTGATTGAAATCACGTGTGCTTGTGATATATATATATATATATATATATATATATATATATATATATATATATATATATATATATATATATATATGATAAATTTTGCACATTTTTACGTGTTTTTCATATTCAAATAAGCCATATATATTTTTGATACATTAATGTCTGGATTCTCTTAACGACCTCGGGATCAGAGCCCCAGGCGAAATCACACAAAGACAAGAGCTTGGCTCCGGCCGGGAATCGAACCCTGGTCGGCAAGCTTGTATAGACAGTGACTAAGCCACTTGGCCAAGTGGCTTAGTCACTGTCTATACAAGCTTGCCGACCAGGGTTCGATTCCCGGCCGGAGCCAAGCTCTTGTCTTTGTGTGATTTCGCCTGGGGCTCTGATCCCGAGGTCGTTAAGAGAATCCAGACATTAATGTATCAAAAATATATATGGCTTATTTGAATATATATATATATATATATGTATATATATATATATATATATATATATATATATTTATATATATATATATATATATATATATATATATATATATATATATATATATATATATATATATATATATATATATATATATATATGTGTGTGTGTGTGGGTGTGTGTGTTTGTGTGTGTGTAACAGTGAAAACATGTAATCAGTGATTTCATAAAATCAATAATCTCTTCGTTGAATACGTGTATTCACTGTGACTGTTCGTGATTACATGTAATTGCTAAAAATTCTAGTGATTTCATGTAATCTCTGAAAATGAGCATCAGTGATTACATGAAATCTCTGAACGTTATCAATTGAATTAATCAAATTTTATGCTTACTATTTCATTAATATAACATGTTATTTTAGAAACTAGGAAGTTCAACGTTCAATCACCATAATCTATTAATGGAGTCTTCATCAGTTCGCAAGCGAGCAATCACATATTTAGGAATGGTGGAAGAAGTCAATCCAATTTTAACATTACAGCCAAACTGCACAGTGTATGGTGTCCGATTAACACCACCATGTAAGCAGGAATTCTTTTCTGGGACTGCATGAATTTAAAGCCGTTGCCTCTCATACAGGCAACAAACAAATCCTTGATGTCAACATAGTGGTGCTAAGGATCCCTGGCTTTATGAGTAGTGTGGCTTTCCATGGACAAAAACTAGTTTTTGCCAAATGCATTTTAGTTCAGTAATAATTTTGGCACTGAATTCCCTTAAGTTATAGCTATACTGTGTTGATGGAGCTCCGATGAGCCAAAGAATCTGCACAGTAGGGCTGATATGCTACTTAGGCTGCTCTCTTTGATGTCAATGCATGAAGAACCAGAAATTTGTGAGAAATCTGACTCATGGATTGCATGCCTATGACATCAACATAGGCGCAGGGTGCAAATTCATGAGTCAAAATAAAGTGAACTTGGGCTACTTAGCTACTCAGCAAACCCAAAGAACAGGAAAGACCACAGGCTCAGGGCGTTATTGGGATTGGCTATGTAGCTACTCAGTAAACTCGGTACACAGGGAAAATAGTAAACTCCGGTGGTTATTAAGATTGGCTATTTATTTACTAAGTTACTCGAGTACGGGGAATGCAATAGACTCCAGTTGTTTTTTTTACAATTGGCTACTGAGCTACTCAACAGAGTTGGATCACAGGGAAAACAGTTGACTCTGGCAACTGTTACGAGTGGCTATTTAGTTACTCTGTAAACTTGAACAACTGGGAAGACAATAGACTTCAGTAGTTATTACAAATGGCTGTTTAGATACTCGGTAAACTCGAAGATTACGGAAGATTATAGTCTCCTGTGGTTATTATAATTAGCTATTAACCACTCAGATAATTGGATCATAGGGGAAACAGTTGACTCTGATTATTACGGTTGGCTATTTAGTTTCTCAGTACAATAAGAGCACATTGGAAATAGTAGACTCCTGTGATTATTACGACTGTCTATTTAGCTGCTCAGCTAACTTTGATCACAGAGAATATAGTTGACTCTGGTGGCTATCACAAGTGGCTATTTAGCTATGTAGTAACCTTGAAGAATAGGGAAGACAATAAACTCAGGGGGCTACTACGATTGGTAATTTAGCTTCTCAGCAAACTTTGAATGAAAACAGCTGACTCAGGTGGCTGTTATGAATGGCTATTTAGCTATTCAGTAAACTTGAAGAATAAGGAAGACAATAGACTCTGGTGGTTATTACGATTGGCCATTTAGTTACTCAGCAAACTTGGATCACAGGGGAAACTTTTGACTCTGGTGGGGATTACGAGTGGCTATTTAGCTACTCGGTGAACTAGGAATACTGGGAAAACTGTTGACTCCGGTGGTTATTATGATTGGCCATCTAGCTAATCAGTGAACTCGAAAACTAGGAATACAATTGACACCAGTGGTTATTACGATTTACTCTTTAGCTACTCAGCAACTTGGATCAAAGGGAAAGTACTTGACTCCGGCGGTTATTGAGAATGGTAGATTCCGACAGGTATTACTATTGGCTAATCAAATACACAAAAAATTTGAACCACTTTTAGAACAGTAGATTATTGTCGTTATTGCAATTGGCTTTGTAGCTGCTTAACAAACTTGGAGCAAGTTTTAGACTTGATAAACTGCTCAAAATAATTAAAAATAAGACATGCTCTTCAGGTTTATTCTAGAAGAAGACCTATATGATATATTTAGTATTTGGTTCTGTTAAGTTATTAAATTTGAGGATCACTAACAAACCAGCCTGAGGTATACATATACACTGCTTCTATAAGACACTAACGCGCTGAATTACAAAATATCAAAAGCTAATTATATTATATATGAATAGTTTTGTAAAGGCTGATTTAAAAAATTAATATTATTTATTTCTTTTTTTTTTTCATTTTAAGGTCAGTAACTACTATACATTATATGCAGTAAATATTCTTATATTTATCTGATGATACATGATTTTTAAGAAATCTAGATTGATTTCTTGACATCCCAAGATCATTTGATATAATCAAACATGCTAATCTTGATAAAAGAAATATTACACACTTTCACTGAAATACCAATAGTGAATATGTGTAATAGGTCGATTCATATTCCAGTGATTTCATGTAATCACTAGAATTTTCAGTGATTACACGTATTCACTGAAAATTTTAGTGATTTCATGAAATCAGTAATTACACGTTTTTCACTGTAACAAACACACACACACACACATATATATATATATATATATATATATATATATATATATATATATATATATATATATATATGTGTGCGTGTATGTATATATACACACACATATATATATATATATATATATATATATATATATATATATATGTGTGTGTGTGTGCGTGTGTGTGTATATATATATATATATATATATATATATATATATATTTATATATTATTTATATATATTTATATATAAATATAAGTGTAATATATATATATATATATATGTGTGTGTGTGTGTATATATACATATATATATATATATATATATATATATATATATATATATATATATATATATATATACTCAGACACTTGCTCTTCATTATATAATGAAGGTGTTTAACCTATCTGTAAATAGGCTTGCAGCCCCTGCTCTATGATTATTTTAATAAGCAATGTTTATTAGTAACATGTATTTTGTTAAAACCTTCTCAGAATTATTTTGAGTCTTTAATATAAAGAGAACTGCTTTTATATATCCTAGCTATCCCAGTACTATGAAGGAATAAGTAATTTTTTATATTTACCCTTTGTACTGTATATGGCATCTCGGTTTTAATAAACTCTAGCCTCAGACCGACGAAATTGGTTCAGCTGCCGTTGAGTAAACGCTCCTTTGGTGTCACGTGGTCACCTCTTTCATTTAGGTTTCTTTTCCTCGGTTCGTAGGTGCCTTTTGGGTGTCATCATTCATTCAGATGTTTACATTTGGTTGAATTTTCTCTAGATTCGAAGTAAATATCATTTAGTCTTATAGTTGTTACATGCGCTTCATACCGAGTAAGAAAAAAAAGAGTTTAACAAAATTCAAGTTTGAATAAGATTTCATTGTAAGTTGGAATATTAAGCCCAAAATAAATACAACGCTTCGATACTACTGTGATTGGAAAATGTATTTTACAATATTATCCATACTCATTGATTCTACCCCAAATGGAAAATTATTTAGTAATTGAGTAGAATATTATCATGGTTACTTGCGTTCTGATTGTATCAGAATGGTTGAACCAAGGTATCACCTGACGAAAAAAAAAAAATATAAGCAATTCTTTATGTCCTGGCAAAGCTTTTCTTGGATTGCAGATGACTAAAGTCACCGAAATTACTAATTTTCATCATCTGCATTTTATAAAATGATTAACAATTGGTCCGTACCATCTAAAGCTTCGTGATACAAGTAGTCAAATTGCATATTTGAAAATATATATCTTTATTCAAAACGGTAATTGAGGTAATCACTTTGGATCAAGTGAAGACACTTACAAACCTAAATAGATCCCATCCTTCCCAAATATATAGCTATGCTAGTCCATAATGACCCAAATATCTTTACTACTTCTCATAAGAAATCAGTGCAAGTAATTTTGTATTTTTCTTTTTATATATTCATTAAATACAAGTACTTACTTGAAACTGGTTCTATTGAAAAATATTGAGATCAATGTATCAATACATTAGAAATGAATAATGGTATCGCGGAATGACCACCATTCAACATCGAGTAATCTCTTTTTAAAGCAGAGGAGAATATCCGTAATTCACGTCGTCCACCATGTTCCTGAAAATAACTTTCGCTTTTAAACACTTTTGACATCTTCTGAAATATGAGCCTCCCTGTTGTTAGGGGGATTCACTAAAACTGCAATTCTTATGTTACACTAGTCTACACAGAAGGAGAGAGAGAGAGAGAGAGAGAGAGAGAGAGAGAGAGAGAGAGAGAGAGAGAGAGAGAGATGGCAAAAAGAAACATTTAAATATAAGATCTGGCAATAGCTTAAGGCTTTAGAAAACTTTGACTTCAAATGTATACATTGCCTCTCACGAATAAGAAAAGGAATTACAGTTGAAGCCTTAAGTGCCCACGCATATCAAACCAGCGTAAAAATCTTGTCAACATTTAAATCAAGGCAGATTCATGTTGGAATTCAAAAAAGCACGCAAAAAGGAAAATTTTCTTCTTTCTTTGTTAAGAGATTGGAGATGACGTCCGACTCTGCGACACTAAATCCAATTACGTCATATGCCCACATAGTATTCCCGATAATTTCCATTCGGTCAACCTCCAAAAGTATCAAGCGTTGTTATGTTTGGAAATAAATACTACGTTTACAAGAAAAAAAAATAAAGAACATAGTTTCACAAAAAAAAATGCATTAAAGTTAAGAATACACCCCAACCCCGTCTCTCTCTCTCTCTCTCTCTCTCTCTCTCTCTCTCTCTCTCTCTCGGGCCTCTTAGGTCAGAAAAAAAAACATTACTAACATCTCCTAATAACGGCTTTATATTTAAAAGATTTCAAGTAATGTACACTTACATTCAAAAGCCCGCCGACTATCAGGGCACGTAGTTCGGTAGATATCTCTGGTGTCACCATGATAAAACTGACAAAGGGTTGCTCTCTGTTCGTACTACTTCTAGGAAATGGGCGGAGCCTTATCCAAACCTCATATATATATATATATATATATATATATATATATATATATATATATATATATATATATATATATATATATATATATATCATATATATGTATATATATATATATATATATATATACATATATATATATATATATATATATATATATATATATATATATATATATATATATATATATATATATATATATACATATACATATACATATATATAAAGATAGATTGATAAAACTAGTTTGCTGCAGGACAAAGCTCTCAGACATATCTTTCCACTATCGTCTGTTTATGGTCTTTCTCTGCCAGTCTATACCTGCAAATTTTCTTAGTT
>NC_090725.1:201130038-201150038 GCF_036898095.1 Palaemon carinicauda | reverse complement strand
CTCGGGACTGCAGCCTTCTCGGAAAGTCAACTCTTCAAACGTCTTAACAAAGGCTTCAGTCGCTTTCGTGTCCGAGCTTGCAGCGTCCCCATGACGCACCACCGAATGAACGCCAGAGTGTCTTTTAAATTTTTCAAACCACCCACAAGAAGCCTTGAAATCTATTGGTGCCTGCTTTGATGTTCCTTCTCCTACATCGGCTTTGACCTGAGCACGCACGAGATCACCGAAAATGGCAGATTATTGCTTTGGTGATAGTGTCTCCAGCAATTTCTTTGACCTTTATCCAGACAGGCAGCATTCTCTCCATCTCATCATGGACGTGGCTCCTCTTGCTGGAGAAAACAGTCACGACCTTAGAAGGTGTTGCTGCTTTGATGGCCTCCTTCTAATTCAAGATCGTTCCTATCGTAGATGGATTTTGGCCATATTCCTTCGCAATCACACTTAACCACAAGCCAGCATTGTGTTTATGATATTTCCATCTTCGTCTCCATAGAAACCATCCTCTTCTTTCCCTGGACATTAGCAACTTTCTTGGGACCCATGGCTAATAACATAACGTAATACCACACATGATGCAATATAATACAGTAGTCAATGCATACGATACTGCTGCCGAAAGGAAATGGAAGAGGACCGCCAATGTGTAGATGCATGATGGGATACAGTACAGTAGATGCTGACCAATATGAGAGCAAGATCTTATACTGGTAACTAGCATCTGAGTAGGGAGATAACAAATGGGAGCACGGAAGGATGGTAGCGAGTTTACAGGATGGCGTGGCGCGAATATTAAAATCAGTCTCGGACTAGCTCGGGCTCTCATACCGTACCTCCTTTCGTTGTACAAAACCTTTTTCGTAATGCGAGTTGTAAAATTTTTTGCATCTCGTTTCGCAGAGTGAAAATTTTGTAAGCAGATTCTTTCGTATCGAGAAGTATTACCAACTGCAAACGATGGAATTGGAAGTGCTATGAAATTCTGTGAAAACTTTTGAAAAAAAATCATTTATTTGTTTAAAAAATTATTTTAAATTACCGTACTTATATTTCAAAGAATTTAAAGTTTTCATTTATCAATTTTTGTTGAATGCTTTCCAAATTTCCAAATTTGTTTGTATCAAATTTTTCACCACCATAGCCTTTATATTAAAATGCAGCTCGAAAACTCAATGCAGTCCTGAAAAAGGGTCGCGAAGTGATCCAAACACGTGTCAACACCAAACAATAAATGGAGAAAAGTATACATATTTCTGCCGTTATCCTAAGAACTATCTGCAGGAAAGTCTGTCGGGAGGAAAACTATCTTAGATTTTTGGACACCACTAAGACATTGTCTATATATATATATATATATATATATATATATATATATATATATATATATATATATATATATATATGTATATATATATATATATATATATATATATATATATATATATATATATATACATATATATATATATATATATATATATATATATATATATATATATATATATATATATATATACAGTGATACCTCTGGATATGAAAGTTTCTGCTTACGAAAAATTCAGGGTACGAAAAGCGATACGAAGATTTTTATGCCCCAGTATACGAAAAAATTTTCAGGATATGAAAAGCTTACGAGATCCCAACTCGTCGCTGAGAGTAATTTTAAAAAGCGCACGCCGACAGACTTTGAACTTGGGTAAACTCACTTACAGCCTCCTGCTCACCCATTGGTTATCTCCCTACTCAGATGCTAGCTGCCGCCATAATATCCTGCTTTCCTATTGGTCGGCAACTATCCCACCTTGCTTACGCACGGGCGTTCATCTCTCTCTCTCTCTCTTTTCGTTCCGACTGCGGTATCGTTAACATTGACTTCGTGTGCTTTCACTTGTTTGACGTAGTGTTAAATACATTCGTATGCCACGTGTTATCGTTATTGAACATTCTTTACTGTGTACTGTACTGTATTAGTGTTTACTACATAGTATATAACGTACGTAGTGTATTATTGAGCTTAATACTGTAGCCATGGGTCCCAAGAGTGTAAAGAAAAGAAACAGAAAAAAGAAAGTGATGAAGAAGTAGAAGAAATTTAGAAAATGTGAAAAACGTAAAGTTATAAAAAGCAAAAAAAAAAATTGAATTTCAAGTTTTATGTTACCGTTAAGTGTTAAAGTAATTTTTTCTTTCATTTTATAGTTTTCCATACGTAATGTTAAGTGTTGATTATTTCTGCCATTTTTTTTATTTCGTAAAGTTTAAGTGTTAATGTGTTAAGTGTGTAAATTATTGTACGTATTCTGTTACTTGTTACGTTTTCTGCCTTATGGTATCCTCCTCTGCCGCGACTTCGCTATCGGACATCGTCTCAATCAAAAGGTAAGTTTCAACTTTTTTGTTAATTAACTGTACCTTTTTTTTCAGGGTATCAACCCTTAATTTAGGTGTACAGGTAACAATACACCTTCACTGATCCAAATGCTTTACATACAGTACCGTAACTTTTATACAGTAGTAAAGAAAACGGACCGTTTTCTTAGGGCTTGGAGGGGATAACTAGGCTATAACTACATTATTGAATAATCTCATGGTTGTTTTTTGGAATAGATTAGGCTGTTTTTAACGGTTGGGTTAATTATTGAATGATAGAAATGGCTGCATTGCATGTTTATTACTACAGTTTAACGTGTTTATGAAAGAAAAGGTGTCTTTTCGTAAGGCTTGGAACGGATTAGGCTATTTACATGTAAAACGCGACTCAGGATACGAAAAAATCAGCATACAATACCGTATCCTAAACGGATTACTTTCGTATGATGAGGCATCACTGTATATATATATATATATATATATATATATATATATATATATGTGTGTGTGTGTGTGTGTGTGTGTGTGTGTGTATAAATATATACACAGTAGGGTCCCAAATTATGCGAGAATTTGGTCTATAAATGGCCTGGCATACATGGAAAATCATTGCATATTTCGAAACACATAACAGGAATAATTCCATTAGGGCCATGGCAAACAGAAACTTGCCTATCCAAAAGCATTTACCACCCATTTTCATTTCTTTCTATGTAGGCTACTATACTGCATTTTTCTAATATTGAATTGTTCTTATAATTAGAAAAGATAGTTGAAATGTTATAAAGATTTAATAACTTGAAAAGGTTAAAATTACAACCCAGAAGGGTGTAAATACCGTATAAATCCCCTTATAACAGGACCTAAAATTAGTAGTATTTTCAAAAAGTTTAAGTCATATCTGTTGTATAAGACAACTAGTGAATAGCAAACCATCACTGTATAGACTAGATTTTGTTGTATCAATGAAAATCCATAATTGATGAAATAAAGCGATTTTATATCATGCGTTTCCTAACCACACCAAAAAGCACACCATCAAAATCGGAATCCGTTGTTCATTTTGCGTTCATCTCTGATCATAGCGAAGAAACAAACGCCTTTACAAATCTGTGTCTCGGTTACTTTTTGCAGTAACAGGTAATGATGTTTTACTTTATTTTTCTTAGAACTTCGAAATAAATTAAATGAATGCGATTTATATAATGTTTTTCCTAAACACGCCGCCTAAAACGAACACCTTCCATTTGTTTATTGTACGCTCCATCGTCGATCATAATGAACAAACGAACGCATTAACCACAAATGATCAAGGTGATAATTAATGATATTAAGAGCTTTTAGTAAATTTTATGTTATTACAAATATTTTAATTGCCGTATCATATAGATTCCTACAGACGTAGAAAAACAGGAAAACCCTTTTTGTTTGCGTTTAATCAACATAGCAAACTGCAGCAAATGACAAAATGATAATTTACGATTATTCTAAACTGTTACGAAAGATAGTTGTCCATTCCATATCCAAAATACTTTTCCTAACTTCAGTTATAGGTCAACTTGTACCCACCTCAATTATGGGACCATCTGCAAAATGGGGAAAAAAGTATTAGGACGGTTTTTAAAGTTATCGAACAATTGCGTTACCGCTAAAACGTTCGATGTGACAGATGGTGGGAGATTCGAGAAAGTGAGGAAATTTTAATCATGATTGATTTTTAATATAACTGAAACTGTGAAGCAACGAAGATTTCATTTGTTATAGAGAGGTAAGAAATGAGAGGTAGCGAAAGGTAGCCTAGCTGGAGAGAGAGAGAGAGAGAGAGAGAGAGAGAGAGAGAGAGAGAGAGAGAGAGAGAGAGAGGGGGGGGGGGAAGTAATGATAGTTTTAAATGTAATAAACAAAAAATATGATAGGTTATAACACATTGGTGCCTATTTAATATTAACCCTATAGATGTTTTGAATAAGTTAAGAAATAGTATAAACAATATTTTGTTACTGTATTCGTATGCGCATATTCTAGCGGCAGCTAGACATCAGCTGATCTGATCACAGCCAAAAGTTAAACAAAAAGAAGTCAGCAATACTCGATTTATAAAACACACCCGAAATTTTAAACATAAGTACATGTTTTTAAAGCACAATTAGCTATTTAAATAGTAGCAATTTTCTCGATTAAATGATGTTTCCTAAAAAAATAGCGGTTTGCTGACGAAATCGGATGCAGTATTTCAAGCTACGATTGAATTTAATTTATACACGGTATAATTTTTTTTGTTTCGTATTTAATTAAACTTTTTTAAGAAAGCCTATTTTGATTTCTTAGTCTATATGTAAGTATTGTATAACACCAGAGAGAGAGAGAGAGAGAGAGAGAGAGAGAGATCAGCTGTTGTAATCGAATGCCGTGTTTTTTTTTTCTTGTAACACCTGAAGTGAGGAATTGATCACCACAACTAACAATAGTCATGTTAATTTCATTTTTAAACTCAGGATGCCATATGTGAACTAAGATTTTATTTCTTACACACACAGAGAGAGAGAGAGAGAGAGAGAGAGAGAGAGAGAGAGAGAGAGAGATTTGAGGTTTTCTGGCATCAAATCTCTCTCTCTCTCTCTCTCTCTCTCTCTCTCTCTCTCTCTCTCTCTCTCTCTCTCTCTGAGAGGATTTCATAATTATTCCATGTCCTGTACATACCAAATTTTTGTAAAGCAAATCTATACTGTTGAATATGTGACAAAATATTGCCGACTCGTTACCACAATTTAGGCTATTCACTGCCGATAAAACAACCAGGCTACGTTGTAAAACCCTTGAACACCCACAGGGAAAAATAAATTTTTTTATATGTACTGTACTAAACAAAAATAAATCTTTTATATACCATCATTAACACTACAATTAAGATTATCGAAAGATTAGAGAAAGATAAAGATTTCCGAAAACGTACCCACGATTCTGTTTACATTTTGTCCGCTGGACTCGCATATAGTTGATTTCATTGTTGATATGGAATTTTTCATAAAATAGGCTATTTATTATGAAATTATGTTAATAAAATGTAAGGTAATTATTGTTTGGTAACATTTATTATCGAGCAATGTATTTAGGGCTAACTATATACTTAGAAAAGACATTAGATTTGATATATTTTGTAGTGCTTGACTCGCAGACTTTGAACAGCTTTGCAGATACAGTAAATTTATTATAGGAAACTAGCGACTGCATAAATGGGGAATCCCGTAATTCACACAAGCATAATTCGGGACCGTACTGCGTGTGTGTGTATATATATATATATATATATATATATATATATATATATATATATATATATATATATATATATATATATATATATATACGGATTTTGAGCGAAGCGAAAAATCTATTTTTGGGTGAGATGGCCATGTTGTCCTGATGGAAGTTCCTAAAGGGTAGCTTCCTTGGGTATATATAACTACGGCGATATTCCCAGAGAATTTACCTTAAGGTACCCAGAATTCTAACTCCTGGAGCGAATATCCCTAATAAAAGAACCAGGGATATCGCGAAATATCAGAGGACATATTCTTGACACGCCACATGGCAATCTGCACCCCGAACAGAGTTAACACTTCGAAGGGGTCAATTGGCAAGAAAACGAAAACGAGAAAGAAAAAGGAGAGCCGCTCGCAAGGTATCTCTCCTCTCCCGTTTCGTAAGCGTGCATTGCGCCGCTCGCGGCGCCATCTGTATTCCTTGTAGTGATACACGAGGTGCTACAGATACTGTATGTAGGGAGGGGACCTACAACCCTTTAAAAGAAAGGGAAGGGCGAGTCCATCAAGACGACATGGCCATCTCACCCGAAAATAGATTTTTCGCTTCGCTCAAAATCCGTTTTTTGGGCTCAAGCCATGTCGTCCTGATGGAAGTATACCAGAGCATTACTGTATCTGTGGATTCTCAAAACGTGCCGTACTCCCCGAAGGTATTTCCCGGCCAACTAGACCTAGAGACCTAAGATGTTACCGTCATACATCTTTTCAACTAACCATAGACCATGTTAGTGCTTCCTGCCCCCTACAGGGAAGAGTCCTACTAGACTCTGGAAAAGTCTCGAAGAGTACATATACCTATGTATGAATAACAGACAAGCCAATATAGTGGTCTCACCCTATATCATGTAAAGCATAGTTTGTAAAGAACCACTGAGTCAATATGAAATATCGACCAGTTCTCCATTCAATACTGGATTGGACAAAGGTTTATATCCGAGCAGGAGGAAAACTTGCATATCCGCCACCGTCCCCTTAGGGCATGGAGTCCTCCCGCCAAGGGAAAGCATAAACCAATGCAAAAAATGCTTGCATAAAGGAACAATCTATTAGAATTATCCCAGATAAATATACATAGTACGTAATGCTAAATTATTTCAAATAAATTGACACAGGTGAAGGAGACGCAAGGTTCACAAGAACTAGTTTATTGACAAACAATAAATAAAACATGTTAAACAGCAATTATATGTATATATAAGAGGAGGATAACCAATAAATAAGCATAAGCATGATAGTAAACAGAAACTTGTTTATCTGAAAGAAAAACATTAGCGCCACTTTTAACATACCGAGGTATCAAAATTATAAAAGTCTGTATTACTAATCAGTTACATTAGCGTTGGAAACGCTCGGCAAACATGTCTGCACTTATGCTAGGTTCACCTTTGAAAGTGGAACAGTCAATGTGGGCAACCCAGTGCCCTCACACTTAGTTTGTAGAACAGTTCGTAACTACACACTCACCCCGGAATTAATCGTCCCAATTAAATCCACTGTTCCTCGCAGAGTTAAACAGCAGGGTTAACGACACAACCCACTGCTACCACAGACCTCTTTAGTTGCTCCACTTGCTTCGCATAGTGACGAAAGAACACTCTGGAAGACTTCCAGCCAGTGTATGAACGAAGATGTTCAAAATCCATACAATTAAAGAAATTTAAGGATGAGGCAACTTTCCTCGGATCGTGACCTGCGGGTGTACTGTCTGGATCCGCTCTGCGAATAAAATATGTGACTTTCACCCTAAGTTGTTTCAGTGATAAATTTGAGCCTGATGTTTCTCCCCTGAATAGTTGACCACCCCTGAAGTATGAAGCTCTACGAAGATAGACCTTTAGGCATTCCACTGGACATAGAGATGCATCTTCTTTCAGAGGGCAGATTCTCCAGGGACCCCACCTGTTGGTGGGTAACTCGTTCTTGGCGAGAAACGTAGGATCCGGAAACAGGTTCAGTTCTCCCCCATCCAAGAACTGAACACGACCCTCCTCTCTCGAGAGGGCTACAATTTCACTAACCCTGGCCCCCGACGCGAGTGCAAATAGGAAAATAACTTTTTGGGTCAAATCCTTTAACGCACACTCCTCATTGTTCAACAGTGAAGCGAAATGAAGAACTTTATCTAAAGACCATGAAATAGGCTTTGGAGGTGCTGAAGGTCTGAGCCTAGCACAGGCTTTCAGAATTTTATTAAAAATATCGTTAGCGAGGTCGACCTGGAAGGCATATAAAATGGGTCTTGTCAAAGCAGATTTACATGTTGAAATTGTGTTAGTTGCTAATCCTTGACCATGGAGGTGGATGAAAAAAGATAATGAGAAGTCCGTCGAGATCTTTTGCGGATTCTTCGCCTTGACAAAGGCCACCCATTTCCTCCAAGATGACTCATATTGCCTTCTAGTAGATTTGCACTTATATTCCTCTAGGAAGTCTATACTGTCTTTCGAAATCCCGAAACGTTTTCTCACCGCTAGGGAGAGAAAATCATGAGCTGCAGGGTCCGGGTTTTCTGTGATGAAGCGCAGACAGTCGACTTCTGGACTCGCTGGGTCAGAACTGGATCTGGTAATGGTAGACACTTCAGCCGTAGTTCCAATGCCAGAGGGAACCACACGCTGTTCGGCCACTTGTGAGCCACTATTGCCGCTACTCCCTTGAAAGATCTCAGTTTGTTGAGGACCCTCAACAGAAGGTTGTGAGGAGGGAACAGGTAAATCCTGGACCATCTGTTCCAGTCGAGGGACATCGCGTCCACTGCTTCCGCCAAGGGGTCCTCGTACGGGGACACGTAGAGGGGTAACTTCTTGTTGTCTTTCGTCGCAAAGAGGTCTATCTGCAGTTCTGGGACTTGACTCAAGATGAAGGAGAATGATCGTGCGTCTAGGGACCATTCCGACTCTATCGGTGTGAACCTGGATAGAGCGTCCGCTGTCACATTGCGGACTCCTTGAAGGTGAACTGCCGACAGGTACCACTTCTTCTTTTCCGCCAGTCGAAAGATGGCCAACATCACCTGGTTGAGTGGTGGTGACCTCGATCCTTGTCGATTCAAGCATCTCACAATCACCCCGCTGTCCAGCACCAACCTTATGTGGATCGAGGTAAGGAGTACTGCCATAGCTTCCAGAAAGTTTATGTGAAATTTCTTGAATAGATTGGACCAAGTACCTTGGGCCTTCTTCCGATGAGAATGACCTCCCCACCCCTCCTTCGAGGCGTCTGTGTGAATAGTCAACGGGGGGGAGGTGGCTGAAGAAGTACCGACTTCTTTAGTTGCCTGACTTGGGACCAAGGCCTGAGAAGCGTACGTAGACAAAGCGGAACTGGTCTTATCAGATCTTTTCGCGCGTTTAATGCATAACTTCTCCAAACTCCGGTTGCATCCTTTAGCTGTGCTCTTAGCACCGGGTCTGTTACTGAAGCAAACTGGAGAGAACCCAGCACTCTCTCCTGTTCGCGTCTTGATATCCTTTCGGAATCCAGAAGTCTCTTGACAGAACCAGCTATCTCCTTCCTCTTCTTCACCGGGATGGAGAATCGGTGTGACACTAGGTCCCAGTGGATTCCCAACCACTGGAACTTTTGAGATGTAGAAATTCAAGACTTTTTTCTATTGATCTTGAAGCCTAGATACTCTAGGAACTGGATCACCTATAGGGAAGCTTGCAAACATTCTGTCTTGGATGCTGCCCACACCAGCCAGTCGTCCAGGTAGGCTACCACCTGGATTCCCTTTAGGCGTAATTATTTGAGAGCTACGCTCGCAAGCTTCGTGAAGATCCTTGGGGCTATGTTTAGCCCGAATGGCATGGCTCTGAAGGCGTATAGACTTCGATGTAGCTTGAACCCTAGGTAGGGGGAGAGTTGGCGATTGATTGGAACGTGCCAATAGGCGTCTGACAAATCTATGGAGACGGTAAATGCCCTCTTGGGCAGTAAGGTCCTTATGTGTTGCAGTGTTAGCATCTTGAACTTGCAGTTCACTATGAACTTGTTGAGTGGCGACAAGTCCAGAATGACTCTGAGTTTTTCTGAGTCCTTCTTGGGAACACAAAACAGCCTCCCTTGGAATTTGATGGACTTTACCCTTCGGATCACTTTTTCCTCCAACAGTTCTTGAATGTACTCCTCCAGAACGGGGGTGGAGTGTTGGAAAAATCGAGGGCACGGGGGTGGAGTGCTGTACCAGCTCCAACCCAGTCCATTCTTGAGTAGGCTGTGGGCCCAGGGATCGAAGGTCCACCGATCCCGAAAATTCTGAAGTCTCCCTCCTACCGGTATCATCTCGCTTTGACTGCTGTTGTTGAGGCCTTGCCTCCCTGACCGTGACCACCACTGAATCCCCTCCCCCTTGAGGGGCGTCTAGACGAGCCTCTGGCTGCTCCTCTAGGCTTCGCTCGAAAGGTAGTTGACTGCCCTTCGAACGCTGGGTTAAATGCCGGAGACTGCGTCGACACGGCTTGAGGTACCCACTGGTACGTGGTCGGGGTTTGTGCCACCATCTGGGGCACTGTAGGCATAGGCAATTGCTGTTGCTGCTGCTGTCTGAATGGCTTGGCTGGCCGAGAGGGTAGCCTAGTCTTCTTAGTCTTCCTCTTTGGTTGGGGACCCTCATCCGGGGAAGACTTTCTCTTGAGAGATAGGCCCCACTTCTGGAGAAGGTTCCTATTCTCCGTGGCGGCCTTATCTACAACCTCCTTGACCGCTTCACTAGGGAAGAGGTCTTTGCCCCAAATGTTGGAGGAGATTAGCTTCCTTGGCTCATGCCTCACCGCAGCCGAGGCGAACACGAACTCCCTACAAGCCGTCCTAGCTTTGACGAAGCTGTAAAGGTCTTTCGTCACTGTGACTAGGTGTGTCTTAGCCACTACCATGAACATCTCATGAACCTTGGGGTCACTTGCCATTGTCTCAAGAGTCGTTTGATGAGACATTGAGGCAGCCAGTCTTTCTTTTGACTCAAACTCCCTTCGCAAAAGAAAGTCATACAGCTTGGGGAGGTTCTCACCGAACTGACGTCCGGCAATATCAGCCTCCAACTTCCCGACTGAGAAGGTAAGATGGACGTCCTTCCAGTCCTTGTGGTCCATGGGTAGGGCCCAAGACAAAGGTTTACACTCCTCCAAGGAGAGGCATGGCTTACCTGCCTCGACTGCTTTCAGCACAGCCGTAAACCCTTTCTGCATAAAGGGGAAGGCTCTAGAAGGAGAGGACACAAAGGAAGGGTACTTCTTACTCAAAGCAGGTACCTTTGAGTTTTTGAAGCCCCTCTCTTTCATCGAGCTTGACAGTAAAGCTTGAGCCTTAGCGTGGTCCAAAACTATGACCTCCTTCGGCTCTGTTTCTTCCTTTGAGGCTGGTTCCTTCCTTAGACGGACATAACAGTCCAGATACGACCCCTTGCTGGGCCAGAATTCCACCTCCTCAAGGGGGACTGAGCCCAACTTCTCCAAAATGACGATTTTTCCCGTCGTCATAGGCATGTGCTCAGCATACTTCCAAGGGTTAGCATCTGAGCACAAGGGAAGGTCTTTCACGCTGAGCTTCTTCTGGGGCCCACGTGAGGCTGCAAGTCTCCGCATCTCTAGCTCCATTGCACCCGCCTTCTCATTATTCTCCCTCTGCATCTGTTGGATCATTCCAATGATGGAGGAAAGGGTCTTTCCCAGCTCTTCTGGGAGAGAGGACGATGTCGAGGGAATAGGTTCAGGGGCCTGAACCGGAGTAGCCGACACCTCGTCGACCTCTTCATCTTCATTGTCTGAAGCCTGCTCTTCATCCTGGTCTTCTGCCAGAAGGTCATCTTCCAGACGCTCGGACACCTCCGACATCCTGTCGTCCAATTGGATGTCCTGCAGGGCGTCCGTGACTTCAGCATCCACAGGGATCTGAACCACTGGTATCTCCAATTGAGGCTGGGGAATCACTGCCTCAGCTGACGCCCTGTGGAAAAGGTAAGCCCTCATCTTCTCACTTGGAAGATAGGGCCCAGAAGTGTTCTTCTGAAAACCCCTTACCCAGGTACGAAGCTTCTCCCTTGCTGTGTCCCTTGACTCCGCCGTCTTAGGGGAATCAAAAGCCTCAGCAATCAGGTTTGTGCACACGGTACATACCTGCGGGTCCCAATACCGGAGATCACCTTTGGAGACTGCGCATGCTGCGTGCCTCCTACACCAATCATGTCCGCAGAAGTTCTTGCTGCGGACGTTGCAGAAAACGCTTCCACACTTCGGATGGTCCTCCTGTAAAGAGAAGAAAATTCCATGAGTATCAAGTGAACTACGTATCACTGGATATATATAGCTTAGCATAACTAAACCAGAAAGGAAAGACACACACTTATGTTTCCTGCACAGTCAATTTCTGCAACCTTCCAGATAATAAAATCGTATGGTTAATCTATCCTAGAGCAACCAATGAATAATTTCCAGAGGAAACAGGTGTAGCTCACACCCAAAAGATGATTTTAAAATGCCGGATAGTAGACAAGAAAGAACTGACTTTCTTTATCTGCAAGGTTACACCAAAGGGCTGTGCAAGATAACACAAAAGTGTTAGAAAAACTCAGTGTTGTAACAAATACTATACTATAGTTTTCTCCCTACAGTATATACTATACTGAAAAATACTGGCTACAGTATAGAAGGTAATGTGCCGGCCGGCACGTGTCGGCCGGCACACATCTTAACTAGTTCTAAAGTACACTACTTAAGAGCTATAAGGTGGCAGAACGCTGGTTCAAATGCATGTGCCGGCCGGCAACTATACAAGATAGCACCCGGCTGCCGGCCACCAATCGTAACGACCAGCAGACAATGGTGTGATATATAGCCGGCCGGCAAAGGTATACAACCAATGCCGGCCGGCAGCAAAAGAACCAGAAAACTCCGACTGCCCGGCTGCCGGCCACTCAGGCCGACAGCCAGCTAGGGTACAACACTAGAAGAAAACAGAATGGATGCCGGGATAAGAGACTGTACTACCCCATAACCCGGCAACCCGAAAGAGTGCACATAAGGAAGGGGAGAATATAACTTCAAGCTTCCTGACCAATGCCATCTGGCTCTACAGACAAAAATGGATGAGAGACCAAGGGAGGTCCGGGCAGCACTCAAAGCAGAAGACCCTTGCCGGCCGGCAGTGCGTGCCGGCCGGCAAGGGACTGAGTCAAACCCACATCCTAACCTATGCTAGATACAGATGTAGAATGACGGACAGGAATGCAATGGCTAGGCCATTACAAAGGAAAGAGGGGGAAAGGGAGAAGAGGGACCTGCCAACCTTGCTCTAGTAATGAATCACCCACAGCCAAGAAAACTCATCTTAGCCTAGGGGAGATCCGAGGAGGGAGGCCAGCAATACTTGCCAACTCCCACGGAACCAAAGCAAGGAAGGCGTTGCTAATCACAGAAAAGAGGATCTTATCCTCCACACCGAGAACAGCAACTCTGGAATAGTCTGCTAAATCACAAGAAGAAGGAATCATCTCGTACAGAAACCTTCGAAAGTGAACTAAGGAGGCTAAGCCTCCTATGTCTGTTGTCAGTCTAGCAAAGGAATCTCAACCACAAGCTAGACATAAACAGACTCAGATTAAGAACTCTGATGTCCTGCCCCCTCCCCGAAGCCAGACTTACTGGAAACAGGAAGGAACAGAAACGCCCTAATATAGTTGTATCTAAAGTCAATTCAGATAAACCACTAGGATTAAGCCCAAGGCTTAAGCCCAAGGGAAAGGGATTGCACACCTTCTCCGAAGAGAAGAGAGCAACCGGGGAGTGTGAGAAAGTATACTAAGGCCCCATAGACAACTAGCCTAGGCGCAAAGAGAATCGATTACCTAAATCACCGAAACTCACTCGTATACTATCTTGGAAGAAAATCGACATAATCTTAAATGTATAAAACTGCCTAAAGCTTCAATAAAATTTTAAAACACTCGGAAATCTGAATACCATGCAGGAAAGTACTAGGGCCAAACGACTAGGCTACAAGGTCTAGCCTAGGCCAGAATCGGCAAATCCTTCGCCAAAACAAAAATACTAAAAGCATCATATAAAGAAATCCTATGTAACGCTAAACAGCTAAAATTATTAAAGCGAAACAGCCGGGAACGTCGCTCTGGCTAACTAAAAAACTCATACCTAGCGAGCGACAGCGTCCAGGACGCCTCCGGTAGGCAACAGCTCTTGTAACAACGATATCATTATCAAATCACTTTTAAAATTACCAAGAGCTTACATTTATACATAAAAGAAATAATACTCAACTTATCAGAAGCAGAAGTTGGAGAAAGCATTATGAGTTGATTAAATCCAAGAATTGCGAGAAACACAGGGAAAAAACACCGAGTTGTTGAGCTACGCAAAAAGGAATACAGATGGCGCCGGGAGCGGCGCAATGCACGCTTACGAAACGGGAGAGGAGAGATACTTTGCGAGCGGCTCTCCTTTTTCTTTCTCGTTTTCGTTTTCTTGCCAATTGACCCCTTCGAAGTGTTAACTCTGTTCGGGGTGCAGATTGCCATGTGGCGTGTCAAGAATACGTCCTCTGATATTTCGCGATATCCCTGGTTCTTTTATTAGGGATATTCGCTCCAGGAGTTAGAATTCTGGGTACCTTAAGGTAAATTCTCTGGGAATATCGCCGTAGTTATATATACCCAAGGAAGCTACCTTTAGGAACTTCCATCAGGACGACATGGCTTGAGCCCAAAAATATATATATATATATATATATATATATATATATATATATATATATATATATATATATATATGTCCCATGCCAACGGATAATGAGACATTGGAACATGGTTTTTTTCACTTTATTACAAAAAGGTTTATGAATACACTTTGCACAGCCGATACTCTCAGGTAAGTACCTAGTCTACTGACCGCTCGAATGGTACTGACAAACCCTCGCAAGCAAGATGCAATCTTGCTCTCTCAACATGTAAATTGTTAGGTTTTGTGTAATTCTTCACTGTGATGGATATATACTGTCAAATACATCACATTATGATTCTAGGGACAGTCACGTATAACACACTTCAGTGATCGCCCCCTTCAATTTATGACACTCATAGTACTTTTGAAAGGTTCATTCAACTCACTATACAAAACACTTATTTTACATACAAAGATTTGGACATTACTGCCCCCCCCCCCCCCACAGCTCCTCACTCCGGGAGGAGGTGCGCACACGCCCTCTCTAGTCTATAATATATGGAGGACACTCCAACCCGGAATAGGCATGGCATGTACTAGACAGAAATGCAAAATAAATATATACATAGAAATCATCCAAAAAAATAATTTCAATCATTTCCTCTTTTGACCTCTGCAAGTAAAATACAGAATACCCAAAGTAAAAAAAAAAATCATATCTATATCAGCATTACACAACCTCATCAATAACCTCCCTCTGGTTGCAGGCATTACGAGCTTTTTTTGGGCGGGACAAGGGTAGTAATAGATATTCCTTCATCTCTCGATTTTACATGTCCGGGTTTACGGCACAATTTCGCAACACAACTCACCACCACCGTTTCGACATTTTTGAAAATCACTACTACACTTGCACTCATAACTATCATTCGGTGGCCCCTAGCCGTTTTCCCGAGAAAATCGTTCGTCTTCCTGCCCTTCTCTTATAACTTTAAGTACAAGGTATTCATATCTACACATTTTCTAACACTGCCTTTCCTCAAGGCTGAACTTTATTCCCACAGCTACAGTACTTGCCCTTCGGGAACCGCCCTGGCCCCAGCAACCAGGAATCATATAAATAAATGAATAATACAGCATTCGCCTGACGGATCTTACCTGACCTATTTAACCTCTGGCCGTTTTTAGGTTCACTTAACAGTATGTCATACGTATTGCTACACTCATCAAAATTACCATAACACTTTACGTATACATTAAGCACAAACATAAGAACACATTGTTATCATCAAGTTTATTTAAAACACGTCAATAGAAGAAATGAGGTCTATTCAATCAACAACAACAGCAAAGAAAAAAAATTCTACTCCTCAACTCAAGGGATGTCACGTATGCAGGGGTAAGGAAGAACACTCATTGACACTTTTGAAAACTATCTCTTCCGGTACCACATGTATGTGTGCCTAATGATGTTCAGACACTGCACCATTAATAATGACTTGTATCACGATAGAGTTAGATTTAACCGTCTTTACTCGATACAGACGCAAATACTCTGGCTCTAGTTTGGGTTTCCTAGGTTATAATCATTTCAATACACATGATCGCCCACAAATACTTTTACCGTTGAAGTTTTGAGCCGACCATCATACTTTGAGCTGTGTTTTTTGTTAGCTCTTTTCAAAAACCTTTCAGTGGTGTTCATAATTCTCCTTAAGAGATTTAATAAACAGACACAGTCTTGCTCAGTTAAATAATTTGGCAACTGTTGCGAATTAATCAGGACCGTATATGGTAGCACGGGATCTTGTCCATACACTAAAAAGAAAGGCGTGTCCCTGAGCGAGGCATTATATGCAATGTTCAAAGCTAGTTCAGCTGTAGGAAGCATGGCGTGCCAATGAAGTGGGTCATCAGCCATTAAGTAACGTAAAATTCGCACTACTTCCTTATTATGCAATTCCACTAAGCCATTAGCTGAAGGCCTATATGCGGTCATTGAAAAGTGTTCAATTTTCATCAAGTCCATGACCAATTTCACCACCTTATTGATACGCTTGAGACCATTATCACTTATCAAAATTTGCTGACAACCAAACCTAGTAATGAAAGAGCACAGCGCCTAGGATAATGAATTTCCTGATGTATCCAACATTGAGTAGGTATGAGAGTACCGAGTAAATGCATTCACAAATACACAGATATACTTACGTTATGTTAAACCATTAGGAAATGGTCATACCACATTTATATGCACCCTATTAGATTTAATAGGAATCACAGGCCACTTTCTGTTTTTATATTCTTTGAAATAGTTAAGAGCATGACAACATTTCATATAATTCTCTATAGATTTTTTCATTCCTAACCAAAAGAAGGATTCTCGTGCTCTCCTTAATGTTCTATCAATCCCTAAATACCCTGCATACAGACTTGCATGTACAATGTAGATGGCTTGATTAATTATGCAGGGAGGAAGAACTACTAGTGCACAAAATTCCCCTCCCCTCTTCTCGTAAGCACAATATATGATATCATTCTCTATAAAAAAAATTTTCACGAGGCACATTGAGAAATGATCTCCGATCCCCCTTTAATCATTGCTTGCACTCTTTCCATACATTCCTGTTTTTTCTGTCCCTCATTCTGGACACCCGTGGTTATGTCCTCGGTCACCAACATATATTCACCTTCACCGTTCCTATCTCTCTGTCTCTCTGTCTCTCTCTCTCTCTCTCTCTCTCTCTCTCTCTCTCTCTCTCTCTCTCTCTCGCGGATCCCATTTTCTGATTGCTCCTCGCATGAATTCACATCCCATTCTCTATTTTGATGGGGGTGGGTCTTCAATATTTTGGGTTCGTTCTTCGTTCCTCTATTGTACCATAGTTGTTACTCCTATTACTGCGTCTCTAGAGAGGGCATCAGCTATCTTGTTAGCTTTACCTTCTTTGTGGTAAAAACCCTTATATAAAACTCTAATAATCTTTCAACCCATCTCGCTTGTCTAAATGTCAATTTTCCTTTATAAAATAAGTCACGTAAGGTGCGATGATCACTTTGCAACTCAATCGACTGACCTAATAAGAAAAACCGATGCCTTTCTAGAAATCAAAGAATAGCCAAAGCCTCTCGATCGATTGTACTATAATTCTTTTCTGCCCCTTTTAGTGCCCTGGAAGCAAAACAAATGAGTTGCTCTCTACCTTTGTCACCTCGTTGAGAAACTAAACTACCAATAGCTAAGCTGCTCTCATCTGCTGTCACTGAAAACAGGCGATCAAATCTAGGATATCATGCGAGTAACTCATCGCTAGTTAAGGCCGCTTTCAAATGGTTAAAGGCCCTTTCTTCTTCCACTTCCCAATTTATTACTTTTTGTTTCTTTAAAGCATCTAAAGGTCTCGCTATCTCTCCAAAACCTCTCATGAATTTACGGTAATACCCAGCGAGCCTAAGGAACCCAGCTACTTCCTTAGGGGTACGTGGCCTGAGGAAATCTCTAATAGCTTCTACTTTACTGGGGCAGGGTTGGATACCTTCTGGGGTTACTATGTGACCTAAAACTTCGACCTGTTTAGAGAAAAATTTGCACTTTGATAGATTTATTTTCATATCATTACGTCACAGTGCTTCTAAAACTTTACGAATATTATCATTATGTTCTTTGGCCGTTTTCCCTGTAATTATGATATCGTCTAAATAAACAAGAACATTGTGGCCAATTAAGAGAGACAAAACCGCCATCATTACTCTAGAGAAGAGACTTGGAGAATTTCTAACACCAAAAGGAAGAAAATTAAACTGAAATGGTTGATTGTTAGTTATAAATGCCGTTTTACATTTACTGTCTTCCTGGATGGGTATTTGATAGTATCCAGACTAAATCAATAATTGTAAAATATTTACTATTCCATACCTTCACAAGTAATTCTTCGATCGAGGACAATGGAAATGCATTATCCCTAGTGACTGCATTCAACTTCCTATAAGCAACACACAATCTTACCAAGCCCTCTTTTTTCCTAACTGCTACAATTGGAGAAGGCCAGGGGAATTCGCTCTCCTCGATTATCCCTTGTTCCCTTAATTTACTAATATCCCTTTCTATCTCTCCCTGGAAATTAATGGGTACCTAATAAGGCCTTGACTTGATCGGCTCCACCTGCCCAGTTTCAATGCAAAAGGGAAATCGATCAATCCTTCCGGGTGGCTCGTCTCCAATTGCAATTACATCAGAATAATTATTAACAATGTCACTAACTACAGGTTGATATTCTGGCGGACATAGTTTTTGAGCTTGCATAATCATGTTTTGAGTGTGTTCGACTGTGCGGGCTGGAGTTGTGGCTCCCAAGATCCCATTATCAGCAATTTCACTTAACTTTAATTCATACACAGGATCACTTCCTAACACAACTCTTTTATTTGACAAATTAACTATTGTTATATCAGCTCTGTTCTCTTTTAGTTCTGACAAGCCCTCTACGACTATGTCTGCCCAATTGTAATGGGGTTTAACAACGACCTTGGTTCCTTCCGGAAGAGGCTGACACAGGGTCATTGATATGCTCGCAAGTGTCTGGGGAGACAACACTTCTCCTCTTTCAGGTACAGCTGTTACCTTACCTAATCGTCTCTCCGTGCCTGCACAAGCACTTACTCTCTCATGACTTTCTATCGGCAAAATGCACCCTCCGGCTTTTACTATTATTGTATCTTTTTCCCAAAAAATGCATATTTGATTACTACTGACAAAATCAATCCCTAATATAGCCTCGATTCCTGGAATTCCCAAGGTGGGCAAGACAAAAAAATCATGTGTAAACTTCACAGATCCCATCTTAAAGTTGACAAGTGTTGTATGGTTTACGCGTAGTTTATTTCCTCCTGGCGTGTGGAGGATGATGGATGTCGCTGACTGTAGTAGGTTTGAGGAGAATATTTTTCAATCAGTGAAACGCTGGCTCCTACATCAATCAGTGCTCGAATGGACTTATCTGGTAGGTTAATCCTTACTGCTAACATTCCTAGCCGCCCATCAGGATATATGAGGCACGTGCCAACGACCTCGCTTGCAACGCCGCGGCCCCCTGGTCCTCTCCCTGGTGCTGCGGGCGTGAGGTCGGGGGTACCAATGGAGGTCCCAGTGCCTGCTCTACCAAGTCCATCGTAGTTACTCACATCACTGCCTCGGCTGCTGCTTCTGATGTCATGCGGGGGATCATCCCTCATACCCCTCATCCTTTTCCTCGGATGTTGGGCGCGGGGTGGTGTGTGTGCCACAGCCCGCTCACCCTCGGCATTTTTTGTTTGGCACTCTCGAGATATATGACCGTAGGCCTGACAAGTGTAACAGCGGGGGTATCCTTGGGTGGGGCACTCCACTCGTCGGTGCCCCTCTCCCCCACACTGATAACATCTGAAGACTCTTCTCACCTGCTGACTTCGTTCTCCCCTCTCCAACTTTGGGGGCTGCCACCTTCTTGGAATCGGGGCAGTTATTTTCAGTCATTTTTTCTTCTGGCAAACTGTCTAGAATTTTTTTTATCACCATCACTATGTCTGCTAATGAGCGATTGTCATCGAACAAATAACCACATAAATACGGGTTTACTGATCTGCGAATATGATT
>NC_090725.1:201107538-201120038 GCF_036898095.1 Palaemon carinicauda | reverse complement strand
AATCAAAAAGTTTCTTCTGACCTATAAATACCATACATAGTGATTCGTCAAACATCATTGCCGGTCTCACAAGTGTCCTGTATACTTTACCTTTCAACCCCCCTATTTTCCAATTCTCGTCTCCACTCCTCCAGTTTCTCTTCTACTACCTCTCGCCTAGTGCTACACAGTATAACATCATCAGCAAAAAGAATACACCAAGGAGACTGATCTCTAGTAAATGTTGGACTACATCAGGGGTCTGCATTGACCCTTTACCTATTTGATCTGGTCATGGATGTAGTAACACAAGATATTAGAGATCAGTCTCCTTGGTGTATGCTTTTTGCTGATGATTTTATACTGTGTGGCACTAGGCGAGAGGTAGTAGAAGAGAAACTGGAGGAGTGGAGAAGAGAAATGGAAAATAGAGGGTTGAAAGGTAAAGTACACGGGACAGTTGTGAGACCGGCAATGATGTTTGACAAATCACTATGTATGGTATTTATAGGTCAGAAGAAACTTTTTGATTCTGTCAAAACTTTAGGAGTATTTGAGATTGAAAAATGGCAAGAATGAGGAAGTTAGTTTACAAGGAGAGAGATTGAAAAGAGTTGAAAATTTCAGGTATTTAAGATCAACAGTTGCAGAGGATGGTGATCTGAGGGCAGAAATAAACCACAGAATACAAGCAGGATGGAAGAATTGGAAAAAAGTGCGTGGAGTACTATGCGACAGGAAAATAGGGGTTAAGTTGAAAGGTAAAGTACACAGGACAGTTATGAGACCGGCAATGATGTATGGAGCGGAGACGTGGGCAATAAAGAAGACAGAAGAGAAGAAGATGGATGTGGGAGAGATGAGAATGTTGAGATGGATGTGTGGGATGACAAGAAGAGATAAGATACGGAATGAGGCAATTAGGGGTACCACAGGAGTTAGAAAACTATCAGATAAGATCCAAGAAAGTAGACTGAGATGGTATGGTCATGTCATTAGAAGAGATGAACAGTATATTGGGAGGAGAGTGATGGAAATGGAGATACAGGGAATGAGAAGGAGAGGGAGACCAAAGCGAAGGTGGGTGGACTGTATCAAGGATGACCTTCGATCTAAGGGATTAACCGGTGATGAGGTGTGGGACAGAGGAAGATGGAGAAAGCTGACCAGAAACATCAACCCCACATAGAAGTGGGAAAAGATGTAGACAAAGAAGAAGTGATTCATTAAACTCTGTTCATTTTTCCACTCGGTGGTTAATTACATGGGTAAGGTCAATTGTTTAATAACTGCTTCTAAAGCCTTCCTGCCTAAAGTATAGCAGTCTTTTTATTCAGACTATTATGATATTTGTAAATATTTCATATGTTACTGAGAGTAAACTTATTGGGCAGTAATCTTTCATGTCTTTTTTATCTCCCTCTTTATGAATTAGTATAAATGTACTTGTATAAGGAAGACTGATTTTTTCGTGCTACTGTGCCACACGTGTTTCACACACACTCATACATTGTAACGGTATTTTCTTTTTATCTTTCTCTACACCTCTCTGTTAACAAAACTGGTTTAAACCTGTCTATCCATGATTAATTTGTTTTAATTTTTGTGACCTTCTTCCACTGAAACTGTTGTTATAAAAGCTAGCTGTCTGTTGAAATAAAGGTAGTTGCATTCACCCTGCCTCTCAGTTATTTCCTAACTGGCGCCTCGCATATTGGTGACTCCAAAGTGACCACTCCCTCCCGTCTGCCCCCCCCCCCCCCTCCACCCCCGCAACTGCTGTGCCCTACAGTTTGAAGATGTCGCTGACCGGACCTGCCTCTTAGGTACACACCGCCACCAATGAAACTACCGCCCTTTGCAAGCGGAAAAGCATTCGCCTGGTTTCAACATGCTAAAGTCCAGTTCAGTTTCACATAAAAGGGCATGACTCGGTCAAGCACCAAATTAGAGTATGTGTTCGCGGCAATTGCTGAGGGCACTTTCCAAGAAATTTCCGATTGGCTATGTATGCAATTGGACACCCCAATAAAGTACGACGCCTTCAAATCATACATCCTGAAGCAGTACTCGCCATCACTGGCCGTTCACATAGTGAAACTTTTTTTCAGCTCTCTCAACAACCATTAGGGAACCAAAAGGCTTCACTCGCCCTCAGGGAAACGACCAACATCGCTCACCTGCAACAGGTCTCTCCTCGTGAAGTAAATCTACTTCGTGTCCTTTGGGTACAGCGCCTACATGAACTTTTATGTGCTACCATCCCTGATGTCGATATTTTGCCCATGAAGGACCTAATGACCAAAGTCGACACCCTCATGGACAGCCACTTCACTGCCATCAAGACCTCTATCAACACATGCAATCCTGATGAAGTAGACAATTATTCAACATCGACCGAAGCTAACGAGAATGAGGTAGTACTCAGACGCCCATCCTGTAACGTACCAGAACAGCAACAAAGCACCTCACCATCCCCATAAACCACCCCTCGCTTATGCCCTAACCAACGACCTCTCCAGCCACTCACTGACGCCCAACGGCCACAGTTATGCTACCACCACTCCAAATTCAGGTTGCTGCGATGAAATGTTCGAATGGTTGTGAGTGACCAAAAAATGTGCAATTAGGCCATCGCTTGGGGCGGTGGCCTTCCCAGTCACTAATCATTTCCCTTTACAAGGGGCAGGTACGGGCGTGAAATTTTTGATAAATATGGGTGCTTGCCATTCTCTTTTGTCAAGGCTACTCTGCAGGACACCATGTAGTCTGTCTATGCCTGCTAACGTTTACCTGGTAACTGACAATGGTTGTGCGATACATACCAACGGTTATGAAACCCTCACATTATTGTTTAACAGCGCCAAATATATTTGGATATTTCTCATTGCTTACGTCACAATGCTAATCTTCAGTGCGGATTTCCTCTCACATTTCTATCTCCTTGTTGATGTAGCTTAGTGACGATTAGTTATTGCCTAACTGGCTTCTTGCACACTACCATGAACTTTTCAATGCCGTATTTAGACAATCGCTGGGGATGGAGGAGGCCACTCATTGCAAAGATGAAACGAGGGAAACACCCCGGATGCACGTCAAGATAAAAGTCAGAAGTTGGACACCATAGGAGTGGAACAAGGATTTAAGTAGAAGGATTAAATGTGAGATCAGTTTGTTGCCGAAGTGACGCTACAAAGACCTACAATGCCTACGGTACACTGCACTGGAAGTAATTGATATTTTTTTAACTTATTTACTCTTTGAATTAAACAGAGTTATTTTGGAAAGTTTTTCTTTGATTCTTTATAAGTGTCTTTTCATGCAACACAGATATATACATAGTACACACTTCATGTTCAACTAAACATGAAATTCTTAAAATCCTCAGATTTTTTAATCACCTAATGAACAATTCTTGGATCGTTCTGCTCTTTATGTAAATTCTTATATTGTTGGGCTCTAATGAAATTCCTAAACCGTGCAGGATAATCCTGATATTGTCTAAATTTTCAAAAAGCGAGGAATATATAACGGTATAAAAATTTCTGTATGGAATCTTTTCTCACATTAGCGTAAGATCAAAGAAACCGTTATATTAAAATCATTAACAAAATAAGTCTTGAAATCATCACCTTTCCTTTAATGAAACGAAATGGACCTTTTAATGTTGAGGAGAAAGGAATGTTCCGTTGATTTTACAACGTAAAATAGCAGAATCTTGAATTCTATATATATGAATAAACTCTTCCTCTTCAGTAGAGGTTTGTATCATCAGAGGTTTTCAGAAAACTCTTACACAAAAGACAGCGATTATTTAAAACAGTAACTCGTCATACACATCTCTTTAGTTTCTAAATTTCACTTGAAATCCCTCAATTCTGAGCAAGCCCAATATGTCAACAATTCTCTCGCAACAGAAGTTAGCTACCACTGTCTCGTCATTGTAGATATTAGCATTCCTTGGCAGCATTTCTGAAATTTCGCAGAGTTCAAGTTCTTGGTAAACTGTAGCATCAAGGCTCGGTTAATTCTGATCCATTAAGAGTTATTCTAAACTTATTTTACTTTCATTTTAAAATGTACTCAATCATAATAAACAAAGAAATAGAATCATCAAATTGCCAGGCATAATTCAATGTTGTGTAATAAACTGCTAACATGTAAAAGGAGACAAAAAAAAATAAAAGAAAACAAGACTCATTAAAATATACAAAACGAAACAGGTAAACTCCCATAATTACGTGGGGTTAAAAAAGAAAATTCTTTAAGAAAAGAACGCCGCACCAAAATGACCATCGCAGTCCCACTGAGACTTGAAATAGCTTCGACATCCATAGCGCTCCCTGGAAAAAAATCTTTCCGAAGACCTCGGTGAAGGGGAAAAAAGTAACAAAACGTTTTAAGAGCTCGGTTTCGGATTTTACGAATAAAATATTGGTTAAACATGTCCAAAACCAGTATCTTTGTTTATTTTAGCAGTGATAAATTACTGAAAATTTTAGATTTGGATATCATGAACGAGTTAGTTATTTCGAATTCTCGAAATTAAGTCATCTCTTATTGTTTATAACAGCTACTCATCAACATTTAAAAGTGGTTTTACAGTTAATAGTTTTTCCTATTAGCATCGATAAGTTTGTGCTTTTTTACCTGTGTATAAGCAAGTTGTATTTCGGTTTTCAACGAGCTGGGTATTTTCTTTTATTCTTTGTGTGCCTTAGCGAACTCGCTAACCATTACCATATCATTCCTAGAGTTGAGCATACAATTATGTGTGACCAGCCAAGTGGTGGGAGTAGAAGCAAGACTTTTATATTCATAAAACGTCTGGTAAACGTGAATGAGCGACATTTTTTGTTTCTTATTGTACGGTGTGTGCGCTTTGCTTGATCGTATGTTATTTTTGTTGTTGTTGGTTTTTTTTTTCTACTTTGCTGAAATTTAATTAAGATTTGGTCAAGTAATTTTTCGTTAAGAGCGGTGTAGGATTGGTTTTGTGACTTTTGACTGATCCGTCCTTTACAATTAATTACTCATATCCAACACCTTTAGCTCACCTTTTGTACTTTTTGTTCTTTTTCTTCGGTTCTGTTTCCATTCGACACTTCATTTTTTTCAGAATTGTGTATAATACCCACATTCCACTGTAGAAATCAATAGGCGGAACGATTGCCTCACTGGTAAGTTTGAGCAAGTGTCATGGCAGCAGAAGGTTGTCATATTGAATTATATCTTAATCACACAATAGCGTGCTTGGATGAATTGGGGGTTATCAGAAATTATGGGTGAGAAATAAGAAAGTTAAAAGAAAATTATATAAGATATGTTTTCCATAATTAGATCAGTAGGAGTTTACGGGCCCAAACATAGATGATGAAGATGACTCAAGAACGAAAAATAAATGTAACAGAAATGAGGATGCTGAGATGGGTGCATGGAATCACGAGAAGACAAATAGGATCATAAATTGCGTTTTTAGAGGACTAGGCAAAGTATCAAAAGTATCGATGAAAGTTCAGCAAGGAAGGTTACAACGCTTGTTACAAATTATGCGAATGGAACAATACCCTGTTTATAAAAGGGACATAAACATAGAGGTTGAATAGAAAGAAGAGGGGGAAGGACAAACTTCAATTAAAAATATATGGCAAGAAATATTTGAGAGACAGCTGAAGAGAATTAGTGATTGAACACACAAAAAAGACCTTTCCCAAATAAAGGTTGCCTTCAAGGGAGGGTTTTAATTCTACCTTTCCATAAAAAGGTTTCAAGTTTTCCTGGGAATGTTCCAACCTTAGCCTACCTTTTTCTTGGCGGTTTCAATTTAATTCTTTTTCAAGAAAACTTATTTAGTGCTACATTTCCCCAAAGGTTTCAACTTAACCCTGTCTAAAGGATGTTTTTAAAACTGAGACTCCATAAGAAATGGGTCAAAGGTGAAGACAAAGAAGGAAATATCTGTTTAAAATTATCATGAATAAGGTTAATTCGTTTTTAAAAGGGTGATCCAGCTGATAAACCTACACAAAGATGAGTAATTCAACGTAAAATGAAATATAATCCACTTAATAATAGGGTCGGAACCCTAACATCAATAGAATGATAAAGCAAATATGTAAAATAAAGACTCCATTTTTCTAATATTTGCAATTGAACTCTTGATAATAGACCACATTGCGTTGGAATCCCAGACGTCAAAAGAGGGAATGACCAGAATGGAGGGGCAATATCCTATTTGAAGTGCATCGTGCTAATAATGAAGTACCGTTCGTTCCTCTTTGAAGTGATACGGATGAACAATGTAATAATATCAGAAGACGAAAGCGACCGCTGTCTGGCTCAAAAAAAAAAATCCATATAAACAATAAGATCTGCTAATGATGAGTTCTGCCTGGACTAATCTTTCATATAAATCTAACCTTCCATGATATCAACACTTTAGAGTTATGAACACCTTTGCGATAATTATAATGGTTTTCGAAAAATAATTAGAATATCAATTTAAACAAATGATAATATCTACGAAAATAATGTTAGTTATGATTATATTATCAATAGCAGCGATACAGATGATAAAAGAATAGGGTTAAATCTATATTATTGATACGTACGACAAAAAAAAATACCATTATAGAGAGAGAGAGAGAGAGAGAGAGAGAGAGAGAGAGGGGGGGGGGGAGGCAGATATTAGGTTTATAAAGGCAAAATACTTGCATCGTCAATCATTTTTGTCAAGTACCTTCCGTGTTCTTGCGCAAACCGGAAAACATAACTCCCAGTTATGATTGTTAAGGAGAGGGGAAATACTGAAATATTACTAGCGTATAAATCATCATTTGGAATATCTAGACCGAGGAGAAGTCCATGAACCATATCTTTATACCAAATTTTGCAGATCAAACGGTAGTTTTAAAAAAAAAATGTATTTCCAGATGAAACAAAAGCGGTAAATTATCCCTTTAAGAAACTAAAGATTTGATTACATCAATACTTACACTAAAGTATACTATTGATTTCTTGAATATTAATGCCTGTCAAAAACAACGCAACAGTTACTGACACATATATGCTTACTATAAATGATGAATTTTGGATAGGCCACAAGGGAAAAATATTCACTAAACATTAACCCCTTCATACAGACACAGAGGCTCATCTACGACGTGACTCTTCCACATTTTACCTGGCCATTCATATCTATATTGCACAAATACTTACGCTTCCTTCGTATTTAAGCCCTTTGTCGACATCATTCATTTAACCCGTACTGTGTGTTTATCACCTCTTCTTTTCTAACATGTTATTATTATTATTATTATTATTATTATTATTATTATTATTATTATTATTATTATTATTATTATTTACTTAAAGATAATGACTGCCTAAGTTGCATTGAACTTGTACGCTGTCTTCTCAATGGCCCTTATTATCTTCTTTTGAGAATTACTGCATACAGCCAGTAATTGGGCAAAAGTCATCCTTTATGATTGATAGCCAAATTCAGGAATAAGTGACAAATCAAGGTTTTAGTGAAAAGTTTACAAGTCGGATAACAGAACATAATAAGCAAGCTACGCGTTTCGGAAGTGTTATCTCCCATCCTCAGGCTGGAGTAGAGGTGATGGAAACAATGCAAGTGACATCGTTAAATATGGCAATTCTGGCTTAAGCGGAGAAGCGGTGGATTGTCCGCCTCAGGCACCGTAAGCGGAGTGATTAGTGACGAGAGTAAGGTGGTGAATTCTCAATGGTTAAGATGCTCGTCGGGAGCAGTTGTAGTTCAGTCGACTGGCTTCCCGCTCACTCATGGGTGATGAGTCGCCATCTTGTTCTCTGAAGGCTAGACTCTGATTGGTGGAAGAACCCCCTGAGAGGGTATCTAAAGTAGGCAGGCTGTCCGATCGCTGATCAGAGCTGTCTTAGTTAGCGGGGTTTTGATCGGTAGAGTTGTCTTGATTGGAGATGTCATGGTTGGTGGGGTTACTCCTCAGTATGTTGTTCCTGTGGCAGGAGGGGAGAAGGAACCTTTCTTGAGTAGTTTTAAGTGGTGGTTTTTCTCGTTGTGTGAGGAGAGTTTCAAGTATTCAAAGTCTCCTGTCTGGAGTATGGCCGATAATCTTGGTGTTCTTGATTATCTCCTCACGTTTAATGTTGTTGTTGCGGCCGTGGAGGGTATAAGCTCTTATGGCGCCTTGCTGAATGTGACAGGACAGGCTCTTAGACAGACACATGGTGGTCATTCCTTTGTAACCTCCAGCATCCTAGAACAAGACATAAGTAGGAATAGACCACGTTAGACTGTCTAAGGAAGTCCTGAGTTGGCGGGGCTGGGTTATTTCTCTTGATGAGGGACCTCATCCTTTGTGTTTTCATCCACAGGGGAGACTTGGTTCTTTATGATATTCCTCATTGCTTTTTCATCATTTAGGTAATCACTATCCATAAACTCTTTAAAGTAAAAGTTGATAGTGGTGGTGGTGTTCTCCGTTGGTTGTTCACCCTGGTACCAGGTGTCCATGGCTAGCTTGATCTCACGGCTTACTTGTTTGTTAGAGTAAGCATTGTTCTTTAGGACCTGGGTGAAGCAGTTGAGTTCTTGATGTGTGTCAGCCCATGAGGAGCAGTGAAAGAGGTCTCTGGGGATGTAGGCTTTCACTATAGAGGCTTTTTTACCTGGCAAGGTATTCACCATCTCCATTTAAGCATGACCCAAGGTTAGTGGGTTTAGTGTAAACACTGGTGTCAAATCCGGTAGGGTTGGGAGAAATTAGTACATCCAGGAAAGCTGTCATCCATTGTTGCTCTGCTCAACTGTAAACCTCATGGAACTGTACCTCTGAAACGTCCTGCAGAGAGTTTTGATGTCCTGGGTAAAAGAGGCTGTGATGCGTTAGGGGCAAAATCTTTCTCTTTATTAAGCATCACTTCAATATTATTTTTATTTAATAAAGTTAATCAGTCATTCATATCAGTGCAAATAATAATTTATATTTAGACCCTCAAGAGAGTGGGTGCAGGTAAAATGCTGTTTAGTTCCTTAACTTTACTGGTGAACTTAGTGAACAACAATTTTACAGTAATCTTCTACGTTGAATAATTAACTTCAAACACAGACTGGAACAATAAAATCTCTTGAAGATTGGAGGTTGCAACCGTAGACTTCTGCTACACACTTCAGCATTCGGGATGCGATATCCATGAATTCGATGTGTGCGATTAGGGGGATCGCTTCTTCTTTATGTGTCCACACATCGCTTCTTGGTAATTTCTCCTTCATTGTAGATAATCTTATACCTCCCGGTTGAAAGATAAAATTGTTGGCAGATAGGGAACTTGGTCCCATCGTCATCCTGCTTTGGACACTTAGAAAATTTCTTCTTGTTAACTTGACATTTGTACGTGCCGGCCACTCGTCACTTGGTGTGGGGCCTCGCCCCAGGACGGGGGGAGAAGGAACAACCGACTCTCGCGGTTTACTTTGGGAAAAAGCGCGCCTCTTCTATCCCATCATCAGCTTAAGTATCCCAGAATAAGGGCGTTGTAATTACGTCACGTCATGTGACTGTTCTTGTGTTTTGTTTGTCCCCTCTTCTGACGTAATGGTAACATCATACATTGCTTTGTGTCGTTTCCTGCTTCTTTGCAGGCGGCAAACCAGGCAGGCATTTCTGCTGCGTGAGTCACTCGACATGTTTTCATCGTTTGGCCGGGATGTTTTGGTGAACTAAATGCAACATAAGCACTTTTCACAAACATTGGCTTTCGAGTACCATTTGACTCCAAGTTCTTTTTTTCTCCTCTCTCGCTCTCTCTCTCTCTCTCTCTCTCTCTCTCTCTCTCTCTCTCTCTCTTAAATCAATGTCTCTCTATCGTTTAACTAACGAATATAACTCATAAAATACTTAATCAAATACACATATCACCTTATTCAATGTGAAATTTTCTCCTTTACATGACAAGGCCATGGCAAGCATTTCGTCTATGTATCTCATGTATACCTCTGGACAATGTATCTGTGAGTAAACTCTCTCCTCGACAACTTCCATATAAAAGTTGGCAAAGAGCACACCAAGAGGGAGCCCATTGCTAGACCATCCTTCTGAATGTACATATGGCCCCTGTGGGAAGTAAAAGTGGCCTTCCTTGTATATATTTCTAGCAAGGTGTGAAGGGCCTGTTGAAGGGTCCCTGTAGACTTTCTCCAGGATCAAGTCGATGGTCTCTCCAACAGGAACGTTTGTAAAGAGGGATTCTCCGTCCACTGAAGCAATGGTACCACTACTGGGGATCCTTTCAGCCTACTAAGGAACTCGGCAGATAAAGCGATGCTGTACTCATCCTGAACATAAGGGATCAAAAGGCCGTTGAAACAGTCTTTAGATGAGGAGGAACCACATAGTTTTCGACAATACACATGAAAGAACATTCAAAGACTTTTTCCAACAGGAATGCTCAGATGAGATGAACAAAGCCAAAAGTATTCAATGTAGCTGCTGAACTTAAAGCAGATATTATGCAAATTAACCATTCAAAGACAACATAACCATCAAGCTTGGAGATGTCCACTTCATAACAGATTATTCTATTTATACCAGCATCCTTGCAACTGTTCCTACACACTTTATTTGTCAGTGAAGAAAAGGAAACGAAGATAGTGTCTATAGAGCAAGCAGTTATGCCAGTTATGAGTACTTTGTCTTGTTCAAATAGGACTTGGTGTTCAAATGCACCATCCCTTTGTGACTAAGTTTCTCATTGATACCCTTCATAGTCATGGCTTCTGCTTATCTTACTCAGATGTGCATAAGTTCGATAAGTGCACCACTGTTATAAAAAGAACTGATATTCCATGAATCACAACAAGACATTTTGTACAATATCTGGCTGACAAGAAGCATCCTTCTTCCTGCTAACAAGCCACATGTGTAGAATATATAGAATTCAAGTGTGAAAGATTTACTTTTCCAGTGGAACCTCCCCACAACAGATATCTCGTATCCTACTCTGGGGAATTGGAGCATCATCACTCCCCGGGATCAGGGAGAATTTCTAGAGTGATGTGGTTTGTAAACCATACACACGATTTTAAGTCCAGATAATTAGTGACATATATATACTGGAACTTGTCAGTACCAGTACCACCTAAGTGTTCAGTTGCTAAGCCAAGCTCAGAATAGTATAGTACACCCCAACTAAGAGTGCTGGACAAAATAATAGATAAATGGACAATACCACAAGAGCAAGGAATAGTGCAGCAGTTGATAGGAGGTTTTAATTTGTTTTAAATTCTTCCTGCCTGCTAAATATTGAATGAGGATTGTTCACTTCAACACCTACAAGAGGAGCTCACCTTGGTGTATGTTTCAACCAAATCAAATTCAGAAAAAACAAGCACCGATTCATCTATTTCCTCACTGAGAAACTACAGGCAGATGAAGCAAAGGTTCCCAATGCACAAGGTGATGCAGATCTGTTGACTGCCCAAACATCTATTCATACATCACAAAAATTTCCTACTTTTTGGGGATGACGCTAACTTTATCATACTTCTTCACCGCCATGTGCCAGAACCAGAACCAAAAGGGTCATAATCAAGTTACATCAAGTACTTGGATGTGAGAAATACTAGGCAGGTTCTTGGAGATACTGTAACATGAAATATTCTCTTTCTCCATATCAATATGGGAAGTGATGCAACTTCAAGAATATTTGGGATGGGTAAAACTTTCTTACTAATATTGATGAAAGAGTAGTTAAATATCCAAGAGCAGGCAGGACTGTTCTACAATTCAAACTTTACAAAAGATGCAGTAGTAGAAGTAGATGGAAAAGAATTGGATTGCATCTTCTAGGGGAATAAAGATGATACTTTGAATGATCGTAGATCACATAAGTTTACATTTGCCACACAAATTAAGACCTCTATCCATCCTCAGAAGCTTCCAAAAACGTAAGCTGCAAAGTTGTAATGCATGTGCAGCAAACAACGCACATACAAATGAAGGAGGATACCCTATCAATGTTTTCTTCGATACTGTAGACTCCACTTAAAAGGTAGGTAATTTAAAATCTATTATCATTCCATAAATATATTACCTATTCTTTATGCCAATATCAACCTTATCTACAAAAAACTATTGATTGTAAGCATGCGATTTTCATCCTTATGTAGCCACTGGGGCCCTATAAAAACCTGTGTTGTCTGTCAATAAAGTTAGCTGTGTGAGCGCTGCCTTTTTTATGAGCTGCTCCTGTTCCTATCACACTGATGACCCACAGAATGCCTTGAACACCTAGCCTGCCTCCCAGCTCTCAGCTTCATTTGCTGTATCCTCCTCCGATGCCCACCACCGACCGCGACTCATCTGCCCATGCTGCCACACTGAGGTGCCTGCCCTTCACCAGCAGAGAGGCCTTTGTCTGGTTTCAGTGCACCAAGATTCACTTCTGCATCAAGGATGTGACCAAGGCAGGCTCGAGTGCAGGACGGGTCATTTGGGTGGTAAGAAAGTGGACTC
>NC_090725.1:201095038-201102538 GCF_036898095.1 Palaemon carinicauda | reverse complement strand
TCAAATATATATATATATGGCTTATTTGAATATGAAAAACACGTCTAAATGTGCAAAATTTATCATTAATCGAATGCCAAGTAACAAACTACCAATTAGCTACGATGGTGAAGATAGGTTGATTTCAATTCTAAGTACAAAACACCTGAATTCGACAGGTATAAGTACAGAAGAATTGTCATTGACTTTTATCTCTCTTCGTGACCAAGTGGTTCAGTCACTGTCTATACAAGCTTGCCGACCAGGGTTCGATTCCCGGCCGGACACAAGCTCTTGTCTTTGTGTGATTTCGCTTGGGGCTCTGATCCCGAGGTCGTTAAGAGAATCCAGACATTAATGTATCAAATATATATATATGGCTTATTTGAATATGAAAAACACGTCTAAATGTGCAAAATTTATCATTAATCGAATGCCAAGTAACAAACTACCAATTAGCTACGATGGTGAAGATAGGTTGATTTCAATTCTAAGTACAAAACACCTGAATTCGACAGGTATAAGTACAGAAGAATTGTCATTGACTTTTATCTTTCTTCGTGGCCAAGTGGTTTAGTCACTGTCTATACAAGCTTGCCGACCAGGGTTCGATTCCCGGCCGGACAAAAGCTCTTGTCTTTGTGTGATTTCGCCTGGGGCTCTGATCCCGAGGTCGTTAAGAGAATCCAGACATTAATGTATCAAATATATATATGGCTTATTTGAATATGAAAAACACGTTTAATGTGCAAAATTTATCATTATATATATATATATATATATATATATATATATATATATATATATATATATATATATATATATATATATTGTGTGTGTATGTGTGTATACAGTCTATTTGTGTGGAGATATATATATATATATATATATATATATATATATATATATATATATATATATATATATACATATATATATATATATATATATATATATATATATATATATAGACATATATATATATATATATATATATATATATATGGATAAATATCAACACAATATCGTACTCAAATAGAAATAAATTTCTACCTCATACTTGGGATCGAACCTCAGCCCCTTCTAATGAAAGGCCAGGTCGCTTCTTGCCATGCCCCCATACCGTATACATCTACATCTACACTTACTATCTATCTGTCTACCTATCTATATTCATACATGATAAGAGTTTATAAAAAGCGGTCTCACTGGTCCCTTTTGAACAATATGGTATCAAGTGTTGTCCATTCGAGGATTGACGGCCCTTCTCCAAATGGGACCATTCTTCAAAAGCTTGATTACATAGATATTTGCTCTACCACGACTCGCGTTTCTGTACATGATTTAGTGACTTTTTGTTTGAATCTCAGATGAACAACAACAATAATGTAAAATGTTAGTAAATCTAATCGATTCTCGATGTAGATGAAATTACACTTAATCGTTTAGTCGTATCAGTAACTGGACGAAACGTCAATGAAAGACGAATAACAACGTTAATGAATGTTCCAATTCAACCTTTTGAATGATATGGGTGTCTTTTTGGTCTATTGGAAAACTAGCTGTGTTTACACCAAAAATAATAATTGCTTTAAAATCTTTCACGCTCCAACGGGATTTTTGCCGATCGTCTCTCTTACAGACGCCCAACGTGTTATACTAGATATTATAAAATATAAAGATAAATTTTGAGGAATTTTCTCATAAAGTAGCAATGTTAGTGGTGGCTATTACTGATTTCTAGAAATTCTGGGTGTATATGCAAGAACAAAATCGAATATTTACTAAAAGGCACAATCTTAAGCCTGACAATAGAACAGACCTTATACAATGTAAATAGGACAAAATTTGAAATGTCTGCGTTCAACACAAAATGGCTATTTTATAGGCCTCCAGTACCCTTAAACTAGTGTTTCTTAAATTTTTTTAATGCAGTGGACCCTTTTTATTAGAATTACGCACGTCGCGGACCCCTTCTTTTAATAATTTACCTCTTAGATTTGAAAGTTTGTTCAGCCTATTGTATCCTATTATTATTATTAGATTATTTATTAATGGCTTATAGTTAACATAAATCTTTACATTTTAGTGACCTTGACTGCAACTCCTCCTCCTCAATCGCCTTGAATGGTACGGTTTTTGCTGATTTGTTTTCTTGGAATATCTGGTTCCAAACTGCTGAATTCCAGTCACAAGTTAGGTGGGACATTGATTTGGTTGTGCTTCTTAGCTTTGAAATCAAGCAGTGTAGAAATCAAGCAGTGTAGTTATACGTTGTTGGGAACAGCATCGAGTGCTTCAAAGCAATTGCTGTAAGTTCATGGCACTCTGACTCTGAATAGAGTCCTAAGCATCCCATTTGTGTCAATCTCGATATGATTGTCATCCTCCTTTGATGATAGGTTTACACTGATCTTATTTATCCCTGCTTTAGCTGTAACAAATCGATTTTTAATCCACTCAACGCTTGAGTCTGGTTTTTCAAAATATCTTCCCTACTCTGATTGACGTCCTTGGACATTGAAAGATTGTGTTGTGTCACTATATAGCTCTTCTTTGGCAGTAAGAAGGAAGACTGCTAAGGAAGGGAAATGGTCAATTTTTGTTTAGGTCAAGGTGACTACACAAGTCCAGCTTCATTCGTATTGCTTTTATTTTTTCCTGCACCTTAAAGATGGTAATAGGTTTTCTTTGCAAAGCTAGATTAAATCCATTCCGTGTTCTGACAATATCACACATGTATGCACTTTTGTGGTCTATTGGGTGTCGTGTATTTAATTATAGAGGTCAGGATGTTCATGCATGAAAATTTGCATTTCATCACAAAGTTCAAAGAGACGGGAAAGAATTTTCCCCTTGTCAGACAGCGAACCTCGGTAAGGTAGAGGAGCTTCGTGTGTTTGCATCCCGGACCCTCTTCACACAGATCTGTGAATAAGTAGGTGTTCAGTGTTTTACCTTTGATAAAACTGACAGTTTTTACTGCCTCACCCAAAGCAATTTGTTGGCTACGAATGCATCAAGAGCCGGTTGCCTTTACAAGTGGTACAATACGTTGTACTGGCCTTTATTGACCCCTCAGTCTACCAGTCATCACAGTTGCACCGTATTTGCTGATGCCAATACATCGTGACAAGTGTAGTTTATTTTGCACAATAAAATCATCAACTACATTAAAGATAGCCTCTCCTTGTAGGAAGAGAATGCCAGAAAAGATATTCATCATGTACTTCGCCACAGTAACTAAGCCTAACAAAGCACAAAAGATTTACCTCGTTCCCTGTTCCTGTAGACTCGTCCAACTGTAGTGGAAAATACTGACCCTGCTATGATCTTTCACATTTTTAGCCATTGGCATTATCTTCTTGACAGTGTCGTTGCACAAAGGTATCTTGTTTATTTCTTTAATTGCCTTTCTCCAAGCATGATCTTCCCGGTTTTTGCAATCAATATCGACACTTTGTATGAAGATTCAGTAGCCTTTGCAGTTCCTTCAGGTATAAAAAAAAAGATGAAGTCTCCTCTCTTCCAGGACAATTAAGTTCACTACATTTTCTTTGAAAAAAAAAATCCATGGTTTTCCTGTATCTCGACCCTTCTTTTCCTCATCCTTTCTTTCCTTCTTAGCTTTATTCCCTCATAGCCCAGCAGTCCCATCCATCTTTATTTCATATTTTTTCCATCCATTAATCATTTGAGAGAGAGAGAGAGAGAGAGAGAGAGAGAGAGAGAGAGAGAGAGAGAGAGGGGGGGGTCAAGTGGCAAAGATCTCTGGCAACGGAAGTTTTTTAGCTACGTTTTGGCCAACTATTTACCTAGTACTGATGCCCATATTAACCTGCAAACTCCATGGAACATTTCACGGACCCTGGCGATCCGTGGACCACACTTTAAAAAACACTGCACCATCTTTTACCCATACAGATGTTCATTTGGGTTCTGTCTGCGAAAAGCACATAGGAGCGGTTGAAACGCTTTAGTCCCAGCTCGTTTCCAGCCTTGGTGCATACAGGGGTGGCTGCCTCCCCTAGTTAGTGATTTACCCTGGCTCGGCCCCGCGACTCTCCTCAGACCATGCCTACTGACAATGACTTTGACCTCAAGATTTTGTGGCCCTATTATGTCTTCCAGGTACACCCAGTGTCAGAGGGCTGAAGGATCACTTGGCTGCTGCCAGATTGACATAGGTAAATTGATATGGTACAGTCTCCTCGACAGTGCGTGTGCCTCATGCTTCCCTGGTTAGAGTAACCCCCAGCATAGTGTCTCCAGCTGGAAAAGGTCCAGTCACTCTCCCATGAGAATGTCGTTACCATAACTTGCTCACACCTTAACTCCTCTGTAAACAAAGTCTGTGGGGATAGTTTACAAGGCGAAGAAGGAGCGAATTTGTTCTCTCTCTCTTTACTTCTTTTCCTATTCCTCCTACCACTCATCTTCATCCCCTTCTTCATTTTCATATTCTTGTTCTGACGTATTTTCACATAAAAAAGAAGCAAAAGAAATCAAAGAACTCCGGAACGAAGGGCAATCATAAGCAATCCTGTTGAGTTTTTAGCAATTTTACATCCCTCCTGGGATAGAGAGAAAGTACTTACTCGGTGACTGAACTCCTCTGGGTCGGTCGAAAAGAGTGTGAACCCAGTGTGAGGGTAGCAGCTGTGAAAATGGTAGTAGGTGAGTAGTCCTACCCAGGTTAAAAAACTCACCCCATTGGCCAGGGATGGCGGAACGAGAGTATTTGCCTTCCCCATTCCTTGCTAAACATTTGAAGATCATCTGGTCTTTTCTCCATCCCACGGCATTGTGGTGCCACTAAGAAAGAGATGGCATGGAGCGGTAACTTTACCCCCTTGCACCGAGTGTAAGAGTGTAGTTCCGATCCTCGGCTTTAATGGAAGTTTCTATGAATAGGTGTTTGGTATGGCTATGGGTAATCTTTTGTCCCCCTATTTTATCCAATATATATCTAGGGGTTTTGAGACTAGGTTGATACCATCAGTTTCGTCCTACCATTTTTAGGGGATTCGCCATTACTGTGTTGATGATGTTCGGGATATTATAAAAGAAAATTTCAATCTTGAAGGATCTGTTGCAATCATTAAATCATTCGTCTCCTCCAAAAAAATTTATAGAAAAGGAAAAGAATAATATATATATATATATATATATATATATATATATATATATATATGTATGTATGTATGTATAAATGTATGTATGTATGTATGTATATATAATATATATATATATATATATATATATATATATATATATATATATATATATATATATATATATATATATATACTGTATATATGCGTTCTGGGCTGGATAGATGCATTTATTTTTGAAGTCCCATTGGGATATGTCATTTCCAAGATAGGGAGAACTCTATACCAAATATATGTGACTCAATAATTGAGAGCATGGGTCATGTGTATTGTAGTGACAGATCTTTCATGTTATATATAGGTGTATATGTATGAATGCGTGTAGGCCTACATACACATCTAGAGTACCCTTATCTCTTGATTTAATTTGAACATTTATTATATATATGGATAAAAATGGTAATGATGCCGTTTCTGGGAAATTAATAACCTTTTATCATCACTCATCAAATATTATCTATTGTTTGCACTATCACATAACATGATCGTTCACTTCAGTGCCGTTTTTTTTTTTTTTTTTTTTATTTAATAATATTTTGTATGCCTTTACAGATTTATTATGCATACCTATATGCCATAAAATAATACTGGAATTTTCCATCAGTAGAATATTACCTTTGTTGGTGAATATATAGCATATTGGTTGAGTATTAATGACTTTCTTCTTTAATCTATTAATTTGATAAAGGACTTTAAGGAACTTCACGTCACCAGCTTTGACATAGGAGTTGACGTTAATTAAAAATTTGAAAATAGTCTTCTAGAAATACAGTACATAAGCATATGACAGCGCAATACCTTTTAAAGAGAACAGCGGTATACTCACTAATTTCTTTGGTTTTATATCCTCTGCTGGTTTGCCATTAAATGGCAGTTATAATGTTCCTCCATTTCATTATATGTCACTGATTTTCATTTAGTCTCAAACCTCTTTTTGGTCAGTTTTTATGACATTTTCTCTCTCCTCTCAAAACCGGGGCCTATTTTTTTTTTCTTTAGTTTCTCCTACTCAGATTGTAGTTAAAATGAATATTATGCTGATTATCCGTTCATTGAAGTTAAGTAACGCCGTGTCGGGCTAGTACCTTGCAGGATCCACTTAGACAGGTCTGTTGATTTCGGAGATTTTCCTGCGTGACGTCACTTCCCACCTTTTAAGGACGTTATCAACACTTCCCCTGGATAGGTCAATATCTACCTATATAGACTTTGGGATAGGGGACCCATTTAAGCTTTCTTGGAGCGATGAACGATCTTGGAAAACATATTACAAAATATTTCTAAAAACCGGATGAGTAGCATCTTTGTATCAATCGTGTCTCAGTAGTATTCAGGGAAAAGAAAATTAAATTCCTTTAGATAAAAGAGACGGAGAGAAAGAGAGTGAGACAGAGAGAAAGAGAGAGACTGAGAGAAAGAGAGTGACAAGGAGAAGGGGAGAGAGCTCGTGCCAATAGGCGGTATTTCCAATTGGATCAACACCAAAGAGAAAATGTCCAAGGTAAATACTAGCGTCAAACAAACTTCTATGTCTGAGCTTTGATCCATCCGATTCCCTGGCCCTTTTGCGTCATTTTATTCAACTTTACCTTTTTGCGTTTCACATAGTCTATTGACTGTGACTCGACATTTATTATTCACAAAGATATATGAAAAGAATATTAGAATAAGGGGTATTTTAAAAGATATTTTTGAAAGGCCGGTGGTGAAGAAAAAAAAGAAAATATGAACTTTTATAAAAAAAAAAATGCGATAGAAGGGAGATAATAAGAATTAGAAGCGGGGAGAATACATTGATAATATAAATCACTGTGCCAATCATTACCATGTCGTCTTTTGTTAGATTTAGTAATGTTGAAAACTAAATTAATTATTTTGACCCGGCCCAAAAGCCCAGAAAATGCTACCTTTAATATTAAAGCTGTCTTTTTGTTTATTAATGTAGGCAAGGCGTGTGGGTTGCATCTTCGCATATAAATTGAAAGATAGCTTAAGACTTCTGCCTCCTGAAGCCAATCCTTTAAAGTTGAAACGATTGTTTTGAGGAAAAAACATTATCATTATTATAGATGACAGTAACATCTTCGAATTTAGCAAAAACCCAGAAAGATGAGTAGAATTCCACATGATCAGATTTTTCTTAATAGTACTTGCGGATCGATAGCTCGCTGTATCTTAATCGCAAGCATCCATAAATAACTAGCTGGTATCCGTAAATAACTCATTACAGCTGAAAACAACTCTCAGATAATCCGGAAGACCTGTGAAAGGAGTAAGAATTTTTGATATACTTAGATATTCTTACGATTGTTCATAAAATGATTTTTCCAAGTAATTCGTAACAATC